>NC_056555.1:17553915-17867526 GCF_910596095.1 Thunnus maccoyii | reverse complement strand
AAAAAGCAACCCAGGACTGAGCATACAAAGAACATTGTCACCTCATTTGCATCCAGGAAACTGCAGAAAATAAAGAAACTATATTTTCCACCGTGCTACAAATAGATCAACACAAAGAGAACGCAGCTCCTGTATTGTTTAGTGTTATAAAAGGTTCGAATCATGTTGTCAAGGACAACTGATAGTATGAGTCTTGACGGTGTAGCTTTCTTCGGGTTTAATTATACATAATGTTTTGTTTATCTAGTTCTTCCCCAATCTTAAAGAAAGTTTCACGAAACTTTAATGCTAATTTGTCCTTGTGGGTAGAAAGTGCTCTGAATACAGAACCGTCGAAGTTTCTGCCTTTGTGCTCAACACAATTAAATATTTATGTGTTGGACAAAGTGTGGTGTCTTCAGAGAGGAGCTGTAGGTGGGAGGCTTGAATCGATGGCTGGTGTTTTTTATTTTAATAATGGGAGCCCCAGAGGAGAACCTATGAGGTCAGCCATCACAAAAATCCTCAGGCGTTCCCAAACAATCCCTTAAAACAGTGGTTGTCAACCGTGTTTGGGCTAGCACCCCCCCTATTCATTATCCAGGTCCTTATCAATTAAAAAGTAGGCTAATCGTCTTCCCTGAATATTAATGTTGATAATTATTCTGTGTTATATCATTTAATAAGCATGTCACTGGACGCCAAGTAACAGATTTAATTTAACTGGACAGTTGGAATATCATTATCATTAGTTTCCCAGGGAGTAAAAAAGCCATGTGAATAGAAATTATATTTGTGAGTTTTAAACAAATGCAACTGTTAGAAGTTTGACATTCAAACTTTAATTAAGCCTCATTATTGATCATGAACAGTAGCCAATCAGGAAGCAGTAATTTGGTGCCGGTGCCAAACAAAAAGCATTCTTATTATTTGTTCAAATGGAAAACAAGAGCAGCCTACCTGAGAAAAAGTCTGAGGCTACAGGAAAAATGCAGAAGGATGTGTATCCATAGCTAAGGTATTCAATAGAATACTGTTGTTGTTTCATGATGCTATCCAGTTTATTAAATAATCAGACCTGCAGCTGTCTGGCAGTGAGCATTAAATAAAATAACCCAGTTCAAGGGCCCACAGGGGTTTTGGTTGGGGGGTTTGGGGGTCCTGCCCCAAGAAAATTTGATGTTATTTGACTAAAAACTATGCATTTTCACATAATTTTGGACTATTATCATTTTTTTAAAAACACACTGTGTTACATAAAAAATAATAATCACAGAACAGTAAAACAGGCTTATATTGAATGGATTTGAACTGCAATTTTCTTATCCTTGTAGCCACTAGCCAGCTGTACAGACGGGTATGGTTAAAATTTTATCTCGACTTTATCCATAGAACTACTCTTATCAGTCTGGTTCTTTATCAATACTCTGATTACTTCTTTTTTATTACTGAAGAATTTTTTAAAATATTCTTTAAAAAAACATTCAGAACAGGATTAGAATAGATTTATATTTTAAATATGAGAAAATATTGTTTCTACAGTAATGTTTCCATCAGCAAAGTTACTATATAAATTCAATTATATCTCACTGGAAAGATGCAAAAAAAAATGTCAGTAAAATGAATAATATTCCTGACATCAAAATACTGAGTGAAGTTTAGAAAGAATGAAGAACACAGACATCAGTCAGTATCAGTCCTTCCTCCTTTCCTCCTCCTCCTCTTCCTCCTCCCTCTGCTGCTGGTTGAGAGGAGGGGCTGCTTTGAGCCAGTAGTTAAGTTTAACAAAAGTTTGCCAAATTGTGTTACAAACTAAGCAAACACTGACAAATAGAGCAGACAGAGAAGGAGGGTGCAGACATAAATGATAGAAACAAAACACAGTAGAGACCCCCCCCCCCCCTTTCAAAAAGTACTGCTTCCAGTTCACTGGGATAAAAACAATTCAGCCATGCTGAAATAATGTATGGAAAAAAAACCTCACAAGTTTCCTTAGGGCACAGCGTGATTCTCTGCAACTTGTGGAAAGTAAACAAAATTCACAACTCCAGACTTATCATCTCATATTACCAACTTCATTGACCAGGGCGAATTCAAACAAATAACTTTCTACTTCAAATCTAATATATTTTCTGGGGATTCTGAAGCTGCGTGTTGCTGTACTCAGTACTGATAACGCCTTCAGATTCAATAAATATTCTATATGTTATTTATTTTATATATATTGTAGTAAAGTTTTATCAGTAGAAAGCAAACCTCAGCTGGATAATGCAGGATTATGGGACCAGAGTTGGCCGCCTGTGCCCTGGAGTCTGTCGTCAGCTCAACGATGCTGCGAGGGATGCTGGGGAAGACTCTGTGAGATGTGATAAGACCCCCGGCTTGCCAGGAAACGGCCAGGGTCAGTGTTCCTCTGAGCACTTGGGAGTATTAGCAAAAAAAAAAAAAATCTATACAACCCATCGGTGGCCTGATTCTCTCCATTCACAAACATACAAGCATACGTGGATTCATAGAAAATTCTACGCTAGCCTGTGGCACGAGTACACACACTCGTAGATGAGGAATGAGTATGCACGGCTGTGGTGCGATGTCTGCACCTGGTCAGAACAGTCATTGCCAGAGGGTCCCAAAACACAACGTCAGGGATCAACCAGTGACAGCAAAGGACAAATGATGATAAACAAACAAACAAACAAACTGACGCACCCGAGCGCCATGGCCAAAAGCAGTATAATGACCCCGCATAAACCCAGCGAAAGGGGAGGCAGAATCCTGAACTGCGTTTGCGTTTCTGAGACTGTGAACAAACCGCTGTGCTCAAGGCTGAGTCACTGCCACAGCTGTTATATCTGTGAGGCGTTGTCTGTGATTATAAGTGAAAACTGACCTTGAGGCTAGAAGCGAGAAACCTTGCATCCTAACACCAAGAGGAAGGATTAAAGGGAGGGAAATTGAGAGAAAATGAAAGAAAGACAAAGGAAGCAAAGAGGAAGGGAGGGGCTCGGGGAGTTAGAGCGGGAAGGAATCGGAGAGACATAATGGAATAACTTATGAGTAGGCAAGATGGACAGATCGAGAGCAGGGGAGATAAATAACAGAAATGGCTACTGGGGAGGAGAGACACATCTAGGGCAGTACTTTTTCACAGTCTGGGTTAGTGCACAAGTTGGGGCACAGAAAGATTCAAATGAATCCAAAAGATTATCCTGGGGAAAAAAAAAAAAAGTGGCTTCAACAGTTTGAGGATTTTGATTGAATAAATTCCAATTTTTTTGTGTAAAGTCCCTTTCTTTGTTGTGTTGCCAATTCCTCCCCAGGCCCCCATATTGCACAGGGAAATAAATAAAAAGCTGAAGGCTGAAGGCTGAAGTCAGAAGGATGCTTATGCTTCACAACTGCCCTTAAAATCAATTTAGATCATCAGAGAAAGAAAATCTAGGAGGTAGTGTTTTGAAGAGATGGGAGGGGAAGATATGGAGTCAGGAGACTCTCAGACTAGCAGGTTTTAAGAAGCGGAGGGCACATGAGGGCATCCTGATCCTCAGCCTTTTCCCCTTCCTTCCTATCACTTGTCCAGTGTAGCAGAACAACCCCCAAACAGCTAAAAATTTAAGGTAGAAATACGGTAGCAGTTGCGATTATACCCAAAGTGCAAAAGCAGATGCTTGGCACCATATTTATTAAACCTGCTGCTGCAGCTTTGAATCGCCTGTTTTTCTGTGGCAGTAGAGGCAAATCAAGATTAAATACTTCAACATTTCAGGAAATACACTTATTCATATACTTGTCACCAGTTAAAAGAGAAGATCAATCCTGTCCTTATACTGTATCCATTCAATTTGAAGCTACAGCCAGGAGAAAGTTTGCTTAGTTTAGCATAAAGTCTGGAAATGGAGGAGAAACAGCTAACCTGGCTGTGACATTAAAAGATATCTGCCAACCAGAACTTTTAAAGCTCACTAACTAGATAAAACTTTATAACTATAAAAAACAATAAGTACAAATCCTGTGTGTGCAGACAGTACATGAAACAAATTTCAGACACGGCACGATTACTTACCAAGCCAATGTAAAGATGCGATTAGACGGGAAGTCAGGAAAATTGAAGTGAAGACACGTCCACACGAGTTAAAAATGTTTCAACTTGAGCAGAAAAAAATGGTGCATATAGCTTGCTTCATGAATGTATATGAGGAAAAAGAGACTGAAGGGAAATAACAGAACTGGAGTCACTGAAGAACACATATAGTCAGAGCATCTGTTGCTAGCTAGTTTAAAGCAAATGTACAGTTTGTGTTTTGTTTGTTTAGGGCAAATAAACACAAATGGTCCAATGGCTAAATACATGTGAATAAAGCAAAAATTCACATCACGTTCTGTCTGAACACACCACAAGAGGGCAGCAGAGGCTGTTAGCTACCAAATACGAGGATTCAGTAGCCATTATTTCGTTGTCTGGCTTTTTTCAAAAGACAACAAAATCGTGATAGGTAACGCTTCAGTGGGTTTCAAATGAAGTAGTTTGTACAAAGTGTAGTCTGAACCCATCTAGAGACAAACACATTTAGAGCTACTTACCCATACGGCTACACTCAAAGGCGAGTGAAAAGCTTGCCATCATACTCTGATGAATCATACCAATAGGATAACATTTTTGAATAGTTTCTCTTTAAAGGCATTCATGCTATTGTACTCACAAAAAAATGAGAGAAATGTTGCTTATTTTCTCATTTCATTGTCGAAAAGTCATTTTCAGAAAATTAAAAACATTTCCAGACGTGGCCCTCTCAATTCATACATCACAAAAGGTGTGAGGGTGAGGGATTAAGGATTTTGTTTGAAGCATACAAGTAGCCAGTGAAGTGCTTCCTTTATTCCACAAATTAGTTCTTTTGTCCAAATGAGCCAAGTCGAATTTACCTCAGCAAATATGTTGTCGCCTGGCTCAGAACAGTCAGAGTAGCTCGTTCAGGCACTGATTTATTGACAAATCTGAGAGAATCTGTTTGATTTTGGATTTAACTGTTAGTTCATGACATGTGGACATGTTACTGCTCCACAGGGAGACCCCGGTTTTCCCTTTACGAGACAGACAGAAAAAGAGAGAATCATTGCCAAACGAATCAAGACTTAACTTTTGGACCACTGAGCTATTATTTATGGCAGAGCTGTTGCAGAGCAGCGAGGCAGATCGTGGGCTATTTGCTGTCACTGACTGTGAGGGAACGAGCAAAGTAACCAGAGCGAGTCTGCTCTGGAGGAAAAGCCTTGTCGGAGGAAGCTTTGAGAGCTGACTTTACAGCGGTGCGGCTACATCCACAGTAAATCACTGAAAAAGAGAAAACAGAGAGGAGAGGAACAGCTCATGGACACAAACTGTGACAAACTAATAACGAGCTGTTAGCATCACTGATTAGGATGCATGTTCCTCCAGAGTAGTGTTTATATTGTGTAGGCATACTTTAAGTTTTTTGCTCATTTTCATAAATCTGAGTGCGTATGTTGTATGTTGTTTGTGCTTTGATGAAGGGCTTAAGCTTTGAAATGCAAAAATGTATGAGTTTAATTGTGTAATCCAGACTTTGCAAGCCAGGGATATTGCAGGAGAATCGGCAACAGATCTGATCTAACAAGGCACTTTGCTCTGCGGTAGACAGCTTTGAGAGGATTGGAGTGAAAAAGAAGTGCGAGATTTTAACAAGGGAGAGATTTGGATTTGGTTGGCTTTGTGACCGCTTGACAGTCACAGAGATGCACGCACAACGAAGAGAGAAAGGCAGGTTCAAGCTGAGCTCCCTCCCTCCCTCCTTCCCTCCCTCCAGATGTTGTTTTGAAACTGAATACAGAAAGTGAAAGCTTCAACATTGTGGCTGAAAAGACGTAGCCCAAATCCAGTCACAAGCTGAGAGATGAAATGTGTTTGAAAGATGGTTTTCTCGTTCACAGCTGTTCAGCGCAGCATGCATCCGCACCCTTCTTGTTGTTTACATTATATTGGCGAAGATAACATTGAGAGGTTGCCACAAATCCATGCCTTATATCAGTAATACTGGCAATGTGAAATTAGATTTCAAGTAATGGCACGTAGTGTATATTTGTGGATTCTATATATCACGTTTCTGATGGACTGGATTTCCTCCTAATCCGCAATCCTCATTTCTGACTAAAAGTTAACAAAGTTCCATTCATAAATTATAGGAGCAGTATTAGTATTAGTGTAGCATGGCCACAGAAAGTACTTGTTTCTGATTAGCTTGCAGGTAGAGGTCTTCACCGGTCCAAAATATTGAACTGAAAACCTACTCGAATCCAACATACGTGAATTAATTTTAAACCTGATTCAAAGGGGACGGGTCAAGTCTCAGTTTCTCTCAGATAGAAGTGGACCCAGTCTGTTAAAATCATAACACCTCAAAAACATTGATCTGCTCAAAAATTTAACAGCTGTTGTAAATCCATGGGCAAGGTATATTAAACGGCAAGTAATAACAATTGTAGCTGCCACAGTTGCTACATGTGAACAGTTATGCTAATGAGTGGCAGAATGTTATCTTTGTGAATCAGTCTGTAATATTAAACTCCAGGCATTCGTAGCAACAGTAGCTGCTACAGTTGCTGCTTGCTAGTAGTTAAGCTAACTCACCTGCGAAATAGACCTGTGACCTGGGTTATACTGCATTCAAGCCATGTTGGCAGAATGAAAAACCTCCTGCTTCCATGTTATTCCAAGATGGTTATTTGTTAGCATTAATAGTTCACACCAGATAAATGGAAATTAAGCTAGCTGGTTGACACATGCGGTCACCAAGGTGGAGATGTTGTAGTTGAATGGAAGAAACACCAGATATCTCCAACTGATAATAGCAACTAGGAAGCTGGCGTTTTTTTTCCATTTGGCTACTAATAATTACACTTTGTCTCAGCATATCTTATTTCACAACCTATAACACTGTTTTCTTCAACTTTTTTCTGCTGTCTCATACCTATTTACTTTCTTCCAAGTACAGGTTGCAACTCTACCTGTTTCCACTGCAGTACTGCATGATCAGCGCAAGGCTCCTGTCTGATCCTGCTTTTAGCCACCTGGGGTCCGGAGTGGAGATACTTTGATGTGTTGCACAGCTCTCCATTTCAGGTCTAAGAGCAAACACCTCAACTCACCTCTCCAAACTCATCTCCCACCTCAGTCGACTACCTCGCACATAGATAATAACACGCACACACCCGCCACACAGGCCTCCGGACCTGGAGCTGACCTCATTTGCCAGGTTCAGCCCAGGTCCTCTGCTCTCCATCTTTCATTCATCCACATGACGTCTCACAGGGCAGAAGCTTTGTTCTGTGAACCAGGTGCGAGGAAGTTTTTTTTGTCTGCTAAGGTTAAGGAAAATGCAACAAGAGGCACAGGTGTCAGATAGAGAATGAGGCAGATGCACAGTTCAAGTCTTCGGCTTGTTGAAGGGTGAATGAAATGAAGTGTAGGTTTTATTACTTCATGTCATGCATGCAAAACTACGGAACCCTGGAAAGGATATGAAGGAGACAATATTATACACAAATATGGGTTGGAAAATACAACTTTTTTTTGCGTTTTCTCTCAAAAGTTGAGCACAAGTCAAAGAAAACCTTTACAAAAAGTAACATCGGGAACAACGATAAGACTTCTGGCTTGAATCCTTTGGAATATAACACTCAAAGTCACAAATGCTTACTGAAAAAAAAGGGAAATTCTGCACAACCTACATCAAAATACTCCTCCTGTACTTTATCTTCACATTGTCATCTAACATGTAGCTGTGTAAAAGTGTGTTTAAACTGAATGTTCACTCACACAAATTTGACAGCTGCACTGTAGTTCATGTTTATTTGCCACAAACAACCAGTGTACCGACTGTGCGGATGTTAGCTCTAGCTTGCTAGTTAACATATCGACCGTGTTCGTACTGTGCTCACTCAGAACTCAGTCACTCACTCTCTGTCTTTCTCACCCTTCCTCTTGTCTCTGTATATTCGTGAAGTTGTAAGCACAATTTTTTTTTGGGTCAAGTTGCAACATTTTCAACGTGTCTTTGCCTCAAGTTGTGCCACCCTGGGCAACCTTCAGAAAAAAAGGTACATGCTTTCCTAGTCAGCCATACTTTATACAAACAACTGAGTTTGTGTGAAATTTTGGATTTTACTGTATTAATGTACTGAAAGTAACTTACATTTTAAAAGCTTTGAGGCACTTCATTGAATCATCTTGTTGTTGCTGAAACGCACCTTATTTACTAAGTCTTCAAAACCACTCCGAGCGGTTTAAACTTCATGTTTAAACTTTTGGGAGAGAATGCAAGAGTATGCTTTTTTTTTTTTTTTTCTCCCATCTACTGTTGTCCTCCATTTCCCTTTCAGAACTCTGTACTGAACATAGTTTAATGTCTGCAAAGAATTCGCTCTTTCACAGTCAAGTTTTATAATATAAGTCTGATATTTCACGTTATAGATCAAATTTGTACTTAAAAAGGCAAAACCAAAGAAATAAAACTACATCCGTATTATATGTGTTGATATGTTACATCAGGTGCACCGTCTCACACAGCATTTTCCAACATAGCAGGACAAACAAAGACAAAACCATCTCTCTCTTTCTTTGGCAAACTTCTTAGAACTTCCTGAAATAAAATGACACTTCCTGGGGAAACAAATGAAACATATTTCATAGCATTCATAAGTGTCATAGCTCATTGTGTGTGCACAACTGGCCCAGTCCACTCCCTCCTCCGGCTCGAGTCGTGACACTCCCTCTCCGGGGTGTGTTAATACGGAGGTGCTGATGATCAAGCCCAGCAAACACATCCTCATTACTCATGACTAGCTGATGATGGTAACTGGAAATCGTGAGTCCCAATTCATACATCGGTCATGATCATAGTGATAGATGTTATCGCTCTGCCCATGTGTTTGCCTCGCACAACAACTCCATAAGCCTTTCAACCCTTTCATTAACACACAGAAGCCCGCCAACGCACGTTTCAAGCATGAGCGGCACAGTGATTACACAGGAAATTAAGTATACATATCCATCATTATTGTAGTTATTAGGCAGCAGTTACTGGCAGCTGGATGGCACGAGGAGAAGGACAACTTTCCTTTAAAATTCAGACCGAAAGGCTGGCAGAGATATCCCACTTAAGTATCTTTGATCAAGACACAAACTCTTACCAGCTTCACTGGATTAGTTTTCACAGCATATGCTTGTTTAACCCGAAGCTGTCTAAGATAACTTTTTCAAATTTGCTTTGCATTCTCTTAATTCCCTTAAAATCCTTTAAACAATCCCTGTAAGCTTTTCAAATTGACATTAATTGGCATTTAACTTCAGGAGGTTAGAGCAAAGAGTTTAACCACATGAAGTCAAAGCTATATTTAATTGACCTATCCTCCGAGCTTGCATATTAAGAGAAATTCGAAACACAACATTTTAATTTGGATTTAATGGGTCATGAGTTTATATTACTGGGTTGTTAACAGATTGTGGGATGATTAAAGGAATTTTAAGTTTAAGATGAAGGATCTTGTCTACTAGTGATTGCATTTGGCTCACTAAATATTTCTTTTATTCCTGTTATTGTTATTTAAAATAAAAATAATAATAATAAAAATTCAACTTTAATTCTGCTTAATCATTTTTGTTGAAGGGTTGCAGCCAAAGGAAATTGATTAAAATTCTGTGTTTCTGAAATTTTGCTAGAATTTTCCAAATCTTTTTCAACAGTCAAAACGGTTGACAGTCTCAAGGTCCATTTAGTAGCTTTTCTTGAGCTCTCCATTGTTTCCTCCAGTCATCCTCACAGATGAAGTTTGCTCAGTTGTTGTGGAATTCTTGATGTTCAAATTTCCATTTTTTCTGAGCACTTTAAGGACTTCTTCTGTATACTGGCTTCAAAATTGAGACTGAAACTCAATACTGTGTGTTATGACCGAAAGCTCCAGAACAGCTACATGGTGTTTTCCTGTTACTGGGATTCACTGACCCTTAACGGAACTTGTGGCCGTTGTTCTGAGTCCTGCTTTTGTTTTCACTGTCCTCTCAACACCCTTCAGGAGGTGGTACCGTATAAACTTCCAGATATTCACAAGGGGAGGGAGGGACGCTGTCTCCTTTGGTCAAGTCATTCCAAAGAAAAAAAGTCAATTCCCACACATATAACTTCTGCATCGATTTATTAAAAAGTGTCAACGTTTCAGTCACGAGGACTTTTCTCAAGACATCAACTCTTGGTCAAGCATAAGTGTCGTCACATCTCAACTATATCAACAACAACATAGCAGTAACCACCTTTTCACTTCAGTGTGTACATCGGTGAGGACTTTTCAAACTTTTTACGATGAGTACTGATGAGTACTGGCCCATAGTTGTCTGTCCTGCAACAGCATTCACCTTCAACGTGAATACAAATAGTGACATCTGTCCTGCTGTCACCTTTTCAATCATGTACATCCAAAACAGCGTTGCCATTTCAATGACGTACATCCGAATCTCCCCTGTTTGTAAAATACAGTGGGAGAGCAAGGCAGAACTGATCACCATTGTCCTACAAGTTCTCAAAGGTTCAGGTTATGGGAAGCTCTGGGTTACGGGTGGTCAACACCATAAATAGACCTTGTGGTGAGATTGTTTTGTCAAGGTTTCCAAGGTCAAGAATGTCCTTTCAATCTCAATAATCAATATATATTTTAATCTTATTTTGTCACATCCTGCCTGGACTTTGTGTTTTTGTTCTTTTGGTTTTCTCTGTTTCCCTCGTGTGTTCATGGCCCCCCTACTCTCACCTGCCCTGCATTACCTCGTTAACCCTGCCCTGCTCCCTGTGTTTCCCTCAGCCAATCACTCCCAGCCTGTCCTTGTGTCTAGTCACCTGTTCCCCATTCCCTGATTAGTTTAGTGTGTATTTATAGTCCATGAGTTTTGAGTTCAGTCTTGGTCGAGTTGTCTGCAATTATGGTTAGTGTTCCTGTGTCTCAGTGTTTCATGTTTATCATTAAATATTCTGCCTGCTGTCTCCTGTGTTTGGGTCCACCTGCTCCATTCACTGCATGACATATTTTACCTTTATCTTTTTGTATCCAAACATGATTTTTCACAACAGTTGTTTCTATTCAACGTAACATTTGATCACATTTATTCAAGCTTATAACATAATAAACATAAGAGAAAAGCTGTTGCTGAAAGCTGTGCTTTCATATGACTTAAGAAAATGCAGCTGTTCCATCATGATGTCGCTGTAACGCTCGTCTTTTGAGTGTGACTGTAATTTATGCCATTAAGTGAGTTAATTATTTATTTTGTTTTGCAGTGTACATATTAACATTGTATCTGAGGTTGACATCTGGACAAGGAATCAGGTTGTTATAAATTAATTGGTCAAAAAGTACAAGCCAGAGAACAAAGGAGGAAATTAACAACTTGAACTTCACCGAGACATTCTATTAATTTCACAACAGTTACAAAGCTTTATTTGCTGTAATGACTAATTACGATATTGTATGGTAATAAATACTGGATGCCACAGTAATGAGACAGGTGGCCTACTTATACTAGAAGGTTGCTGTAGCTGTCTCTTATCCTGTGTGTGTGTGTGTGTGTGTGTACATCTGGCAGACAAATAGATACTTTTTGAAAGTTTTTAGATGCACCCACCAGGGTCAACCATGATAACGCAAGACGTCTAAAGACTGAGCTGCAATAGTGTTTCTATTCAGATGAGCCATGATGAAATTGTTTGCAGAGGTGTGATGGACAGTTGAGGTAATTATTCTGCTTGAGTTATGATGATTAGGCATTGTGGTTGAACACTCACACACTCCGTATTTTGTTGAGTTGTTTTGATGTGTGATGTGCCTCCTGCCAGCTAGGTAGAGATGTGCCAGACAGCCTATTCTCACACCGGCCTCGCTTGTTGTGACTGCTGCCATGCTGCGACTAACTATGGTCAATCAATGGTTCTTGGTTTTAAACTTTCCAAGTGTTTATTCACGGCTTTCCTAAAACTTTTTCTTGCTTTCTGAAAGACAAAGTTGTAATTACCCTCATGATACACCTTTCCCTTGCCCACCGTCCATCAGCTTTTCTCAGTTTTTCCACTCTTACTCATTCATTTGGTTAAGTGGATACAGGCTTGCAATGAATAATTTTTGACCTGGCTTTGTGTGTTTTTGTTTTATTTTTACCTCTTTTTAACCTTGCGGATCAAGCAAGAAGCAATTCTCATTTACAATAAAAAGTCTGACGAAGGCGAAAAGCTGCTCAGCAGAGCTTTGGTTGGGGATTAAAAATAATTAAAATTTCCAACTCCTAAACTCTAAAGGCCTTGGCTTGGTTTAACACAGGCTGTGAGCACAGCAGAAGTGAAGTACAATATAGTAACAGTATAATACATACTACTCAACTCATAGCTGGAGGCTTTTCCCCAGGAAGGAACCATGTTTTACATCTAGTACATGCAGTCTTCTGCAGGCTGCAGTTCCTGCAATCTGTCAGAAATAATATTCAATATATTATAACATGGTTTTAAGTTTGAGCTACTTCTCAAAACGATCCCTTGGCTGGAAAGAAGTACAAACTATGGAATTACAAATATCAGCATTTTCTATATTTGTGCAATCAGGTCAGGTGTTTACCTAATATGCCAACTCACAGCATTGTGAGATAAAACTGCAGCCGCAGACTTTTTGTGTGATAGCAGTTTGACTATTAAGCGAGCCTCTTGCAAGTTCAGCTGTACAATGGCCTCATATCAATTTGCATATTTGAGGCATTCCAGTGATTTACAGCAAAGAAGCAATTAAACTAAAGGATGTCTCGAGGGTCTCCACCTGGTTTGAACCCAAACAACCCTTTGATCTTTGTTAAGTGGTTGCATTTATATTGCAAGACCTTATCTGAATAGAATTAAATTATTTCTGAATTCATGCAGAGTCACCAAAAGAATTGGGGAGCATCAGCAATCACTGCAGGATCTTGAATAACTTGGGGCAGTTGTGTATCTCTAAGGATGTGTGTCGTAACACTGCCCCCTCATGGGCATTATGGAAAAAGATTACAATGCATCTGTGCATGTATTTTTAACCCCACACATTCAAGGGGTCAATACTATTTTTCTTGCCGTACAGTTGTTGAATCTCTGCACCTGCAGGGAAACACAGAAGAACCGCAGAAAGGAATGTTTTTGCCTTTTGTTTCGGCCCATCAGAATGCCAGCTGCTTTCGTTCATATGCATTAGTCATATGAATCATATGCAGACAATGATTACAGCTTATCCGCTGAGGCATTCCTCCGGCCTCCTCACCCATGTAAATTAGTTTTTTGTTCCACAAACTGAAAAAAGATAAGGGTATTATACCTTTTTAGTGCCCATCTGCTTCAAGCATGTATTCAATCAAACATATGGCAGCAATAGAGTAAAAAAATCATAAATTAAAGACATGGTGCGCTGTGCAAATTAATCAAACCTTTTGAATGTCACTAGATTAACAACATTATGTTTTTTGTCTCCTGAGCAAACTGGCAGAGTTGTGTTTTGTTGAGAAATCCCATTTTTCGTGCAGAGACATCAAATCGCTCTAAAAGTATCTAGATAAATGGCCTTATGACTCCCACATGTCCACTCAATGTTTTTATCGCCTGTGAAATGAAATTGGAGCAGCACTCGTCTCATGCTGCTGTTTATGATTGCACTCTGACTCGAACTGCTGATGCTGATGTTTTTGTCAAGTGGGAATATTTGGCTGAAAAAACTTCAGTGGTTTACCATTCCGAAAGCACACAGACATCAGACCTCATTGTCTATTCTTACAGCATAGCTTCGATAAGGAATTGGGGCTTTTATCAGTGTTACATTGTTAGAATAAACATTTAAGTTTGAGATCTCCAGCTTCTGTTTGAATAATTAATTGTTGCTCTCTAATCTACTGATTTGGGTACGAATGTCTCTCTTCTTTAACACATTTCACTCAAGATCATCATATATTTATTTTGGTGAATGCAGCTTCAGAGGCTGTGCCAAGAAAGCAAACCATCTGAAACCCAGAGCACCTACACTATTATATCACCTACACAGTCTATTATATGCTTTTGGCACCAGAACGGGGACTGTGTGTTTATTGCACGAAATTGTGACAACAAAGAGCAGAAGAGGCTGTGGAGAGGAGAGCATAAAGACAGGAAGAGAGTCTTGACAGCCTTGAATCAAGATGCTCTAAGTGGTCCTCACATAGTTGTTGATGTTGACTGCCAACACATCGCTGTTTGTTTCTGTCTGTTTCCGCCTGGGTTACATCGCTGTCTGGTTTGTGCATGCTACATGCAATCAAAGGAGCCTTTTAAAATCTGGACTTTGTTCCTTGCAGTGCCGAATTTCACTCAGTCAGCTTAGAATTGAAGAACATAGCTGCAATGACAGTGACTAAAAACATAAAAAGCAAGGTTTGTGTAAGAGACTTTTAGTGATTTAACAGAATACATTAATGGTAAATCCCAGTTTATTATGATATCTTTCAAAGTTACTCTCTTTTTAGGACAAAATTCTACTAGCAAGCAAACACAGTCCGAAACTCCAAAAGGAAATTGTTGATAAAAAGGATTTTGGAGGATATCCACTTGATGTAGTTAACACAGACTGCTGAAGCTACTTTTGAATACATTTTCTGTCACTCATCAACCTTTTTTGAGTCACATTTAGGAAAGGATTTCTTAATGGCTAATAGGAACAGGAGGAATTATTGTTTTAAGACAGACTTGTGATATTTGTATGTAATTTGCACACCACAGAGTTGTTCAATAGAAGCGTAATTCCTTGGGATATGTGGCTGTAAGTAACATATTTTTTTATATAAAACTAACTCTTCATTATACTGTAAGTAAATTTTATTTACCAACATGAAGATCTGAATGTTGTTTCATAGTTTCTTTCATACTAGGAATATAATTCTGATAGGAAAATACTAGGGCTGTCAGTCCATTAAAATATTTAATCGTGATTAATCACCTGACTGTCCATAGTTGCACAAGATATGCTTGCTGTGTGCAAATGTTGCATTTATTTTTTTGGAAATCAATTAACAACACAAAACGATGACGAAGATTGTCAGAAATCTTCACAGGTGCAGCATTTAGCTTTTTAAAAATATGCTCAAATCACAACTTATGGCAAATGCAAGCTCAACAGGCAACAGATGGGCACATTGGCCAGCTAAATTTTCCAATATTTCGGTACTGATTAAAGATCACTCCCTGGATCCCTCACTTCAAAGGCAGATCACACAATGTAATTGTGTCAACCCTCACATGGAAAAAATAAAGGCTCACAAAAACCCCCTTTGTGTTATGGGATAAAAAGAGGATAATACAAGCAAGAACAAACAACAGATAAAGTGAGCAAGGGAGTATTAGAAAGAAAATTACTTTCCCTCTTTGGTCATCATACAGGTCATGGATCTTCGAAACAATGGTTGCTTTTGATGGCAATTAAGTGCAGTCATTGGATACAATCGAAATTATTTCCACCCATTTAGCTATTGCTGTTGAAAACTTGCTGCTTGTAGGTTTGTCCATGGGCTTCCCTCACACACTGTCAAGCGTAGTTTGCTGCAAGCGGGATGGTTCAGGGCTAACAAGGCTGCCCGCATTAGCATTAGCTGTGTGTTTCACTAACAAATGGTATTTAAGACTAGATGTACTCCAGTGGTAACTCAGTTCACTGTAACCACAAGTAACTTTGGTCCTATCAACAGACCCATCTGACAGGCTTCGAAGCTGAACTTGCAATTCAAAATACCTTTTTCTTTATCCATTATCCTTGCTAGTTGCCACTTGACTTAATGCCAGAGGGCTAAAGTACAGGTGAGGCAAGGGGTCATCATAACAGAACATGCATTAATGGCGCCCAAATAAGTAAGTGGTGTTAAAACGAATTTGCAGTAATGTGTTATTTTTGCATTAACTTTGACAGCCCTAGAAAATACTGAATCCTTTATTTTAGTTAATCATAAACATACTGAGTCTAAAAAATACTGGAAGCTGCCTATAAAATATGGATCAAGGGGTTTTTTGTTGTAGAATATAAACTCCAGGTTGCAAAAACTCTGTTAGAAGGAGCAGAGCAGGTGGAACCAAAAGCAGGAGACCGCAGGCAACAGGAACTGAAGAATCCAGGAAGCAAAAAGTTCGGGATCCGGAAAGCAAGGGCTGGAAACCACGACTGGAAGACAGGGCAGATGGGCGGAGTCACTCAGGAGGGCAACCATGAGGCAGGAAAGACGGATAGAGTCGCTCGGGAGGGCAACCAGGAGGCAGGACAGATGGGTGTAGTCACTCTAGAGGGCAACCTGGAGGGAGGAAAGATGGGCGGAATCACTCAGGTGGGTGACCAGAAAGCAGGACAGATGGCCGGTGTCGCTCCAGAAGGAGACCAGACAGGCAGAGCAGCTCTGAGGGACGGACGGGAGTACTGGACCAGAGTCTGCCAGCTGGAGTACAGGACTGGAGTCCGTCAGCTGAAGTGCAGGAGCGGAGTCCGGCTGCTGGGAGACAGGCAGGTGAGCCAGAGGAGCCAGAGAAACAGGAGCCTGCTGAAGCACAGCCACAGGAGACTGCTGCAGCACAGAAACTGAGGACTGGGAACAGAGGAATTGTTGGACTTTGTTGGAGCGATGTTGCTGTGCTCCAAAATCATCGCGATTAGTACAATATTATCTGATGGTTAAATGGAAAATAGAAAAGATGGTTAAAGCTCCAAGAAAAAGAAACTGGAATCATCCCGTAAAGATAAGGATGCTTGATCAGGCTAAAACACTTTTCTAAGGAAACCATCTGTTTTGCCAGCACCGGTTCTGCTCTGGCTCATTGGATGGCATCATGCTTGGCTTGTTGTTTTGTCATCTAGTTATCCAGTCAGTTGGAGAGTCACTCAGTAACTGCACCAGTCAGCCAGTCGAGCAGTTAGCTGACAGTGAAGTCCAGCCAACTAAATCCTGATGATTTCCAGATGAGGGCCCAGACAGCCTGGCCTGAGAGGAGAACACACACACACAGAAAAAAAAAAAGAAAAAACAGGGAGGAGGGAACTGAAAAACAGAGTACAGTGATCCTGCACATGACACTACTGCATGGGGAATGCCGCAACTCGACAAGCAGTGCATTTACATCCACCTCCTTGATGGTTATTTATGAATGTGATTGTATCCCTTGAGATAGACAGAGTGAACTGTGTGAATAGATCTGTGTGAGAAAATCAACATGCCACAGTGGTGGGCTCCACTCATCGTTGTTTACCTGTCCATCTACCTGGCAGCTACTCAGCACCACAGGAAAGGTAGGTGGACTTACTGCTTTGTTGTTTTTAGTGAGACTGTCTCTATCATCTCTCATAGACCACATAGGAATTTCACTACTTTCACTATTTACCTATATAAATTATTCCTTATTCACAAATTACAGCGATTTCTGTCTTCATTTAAAATATGAGAAGATTGCAATTAACGGTGATGATGGTTCAGTTTTGATCCATGTCTGTAAAAGTATGTGTTATCTTCTGGAGCATTGCGACGTGCAGGACATTAACCGCTTATTTCCAGCGATAAGTGACTGAGCTGTTGTTGCTGGATCCACTCACTAAAGGAAATTCCTTTCTCAACACTCACATTACTTGACATCTTAGAATAAGTCACATGATGCTAAAAACACTCCTTCAAGAAAGGGAGAGCAACTGATTATTTTAGAAATACTGAGGCTACAGATCATTTTTAGAAAGTGTAAAATCTTCCATTAATCTGGATGTTAATCCCATGATTAATCAAGTAAACTGTTTTGCTTTTTTCCTTCTTTCAGGAGACAAATTGTTGTATTTATTCAGTCATATGTTTCTTAAAGCAGCATTAAGTGATTTATTTATTTTTTTGTGGCCATTTGGTGGCAGTGGAACAAGCTGTAAATACAACATTGACACCTTATAAATAAATGTGCAAGCAAATTTGTTGCAAACACCTGCCTAATTGTACATCCAGCAGACATGGAGCAACACTGACATTCATTAGGAGTTGTGTTTCTGGCTACTTGATGAATAAAGTCCAATATTCACTCAACTAGTATCTGCTTTGGCCTCCACGAACTCCCGAGGGAAATATCTCTTTAACTGCTAAATACTCCTCGATGTTTACCAGCTAGTCAATAACTTTGTCTATCTGCTGTTTGGTGCCTGGAAGGTAGCCTACAGTGTGTTTATTAGAGCTTGTTTACGGAAAACAGCTGCTGAAAAACAAAGTCGCAGGCCGTCAAACCAAAACAACAAGCTGAAATATGCTAAAAAGGAATGGAAGGAATGAGGGGAATGGAAGAGTCTTATGTTCTCTCACTACAAGCGACCCTCTCTCAACTTGCATGTAGTAATTTGACCCATTGTTAATAGAAAAATATTAATCAGTGCAGCTTTAATTTTTTTGGGTCTGCACACTAAGCATGAACAATCACCAAGTTTAAAATATTGCCATCGGACTTTTAAAAAAAACTACTTTATGTAACTAAGATCCCCAAATTATCAGCAATTTCTTTGGATTAGAAGGGAGGAATTTCACTTTTACCACCTATATAATCTCTACAAACAGATATCTACATATGAATGCAGAATCTGTGGGCAACGAGACAAGATTTTGTTACTGGAAGCATTTTGGTTTCTGTTTGTAGTCTTTTTGTAGTAGTATTGACCAAACACGTTTGAGCAGGCTTTTGTTGCATGCAGGTAAAGTCTGTGTGAAGAGCAAAAGAGATTGGCCAAAATGCAAACTTGGGACCCATCAGCTGTCGCCTGATGAGGACTCAGCTTTTTATTAGCTTTTTTTAATTTATCTGCTTTCATATGCATATATCTGTTCATAGAGATTAGCCATAATGTCGTCTGGACCATCTCAAGTTACTAATCAGACTATAAACAACGACCGGCACATAGAAGAGGAAGTCCTGGCCCAGATAACCATTATCTGTTATGCGGATATCCGCAGGATAATGGAACCCCCCGAAATATTGGCCGTCGCTCCCAGAGGCTAAATCGTTGTCAGGCAAATAGCCGATGGGGTCCAAGATTACAACCCACGGTCTTGGCACTCAGTCATTGTGGTCGTTTTGAGAAAGTACACCTGTCATAAGAATAATCCAAATACCGCTGAATGCTTAATTAATCAACAGTTTGGCAACCAAACAATGTAATAAATCCTTAAAACTAAAAGAGTCTAATGATCAAAACTATTGTCCATTGGTCTTATTATATAAGTGGAACAAGCCCAAAAGGTGTGGTGCGATTGGTAAAGAGCTAAACCTTTCCTTCCTGACTCATTGTGAAGGACAGTCCCTGGTGGATGGAAATTGGAAATATTCTCCAGTATCTCCAGTTATCACCAGCATCCTCAGTATCATGCTCACCGTGCCAAATCTTCCCTGAATAGAACAGAAAGAGACTTTATTGCAGCTTAGCTCCTTACAGATTTGGCTCACAGCCGTAGAATTGATGGTGAAATCTGTGTTTACATTGTAAAAGGGAGGTTTTGTATATCATTTGCTAGAAGATTGCTTATTTAGATTTTAACAGTCATTCGGAGGTTCATTGAAATGCTAAGCAGAGGATGAGCCACTGTGGCGAAGATTTTATTCTCTCTCATGTCCTTTTCACTCCCTTTTACCGTAAGCCGGAGGGATCCAGACGTCCATTTTGTTTTGTTTCCCCCCCCTCCTCTCTCTCTCATCAAGACATCCCTCCAGCCAGGAGTACCATTTAGCCCTGCTAATTAATGGATCTTTGTTGTTCCCTCATCTCCTTGCAAGCAGTTAGTGGGCGATTACAAGTTCCCTGCCTGTGCATAATGACATTGGGGGAAGCCTGCCCATCCAAACACTGATTGTTTGGAGGAGGGAGGGGAAGCATGAGGGATTGAACGGGCTTTGAACAAGCAGCAGGAAAAGCTGAGATGCTGGAAGGAGAAACATCTATATTAGATATTCAACCTGAAAATGCAAAAAAGACAAAGAAGCTGAAAAATACAAATCACCTCAGGTTTATTTGTTTTCCTGCATTATTGTCTAAAGCTGTTCTTAAATATCCCATCATTTCATACTAAAACACCACAGAATATATTTCTTAATAGAGTGACATAGTGTTTGAATATTACTCATATTTCAATACTTCAGTATTTTTCAATACAACCTCAGTAGCACACAATTGTGAAAGAAAAAAGATGTGAAACTGGCTGCTGTCTGAATATAAGTTGTTTCTAGCTCAGTCTACCTATGTAATCATGGAGGACACAGTGAAAACCTGCTAAATAGGCTGATGTTTCATTTTACACTTTTTTATTTTCTATTTCTCTTTCTTTTGTCAGTCACAATAGCTCTTCTCGCCCTAGCATTTTGCACTCGTGATTTTGCACAATTTCATTTGAGTTGGGGAAGGTGAACAAAATAAGTTCAAGCAGTTTATTCCTCTGTGAAGTAGTATGTCCAACAGCGAAGGGTTAAATAAAGGCGGACATTGCAACACAGCTAATAAGCTAATAGCTTCCTTCATTTTGGACTTTGCGGCTCCATGGTCCCTCAAAGGTCAGGACTGTCAATGACGGCTTGCAAATTTGCGGGTCAAACTTCATCAAACTCAAGTGGATTAACTTGTCTCCTTGCATGAATCTACTAATCACAGCAATTCCATTGGAATGATTACATTAGACATTTTTAAACGCGGGTGAGATCAGGCCTGAAAGGTTTCCTGTGGAGTTTCTGATCTTTAGTAGCACTATGGAGCAGTTTTTATGAGTGGCGCCCCATTTTGTATGCGTCATGCACGCGCACCAGAACGCATGTGTGCATGCATGTGTATGCAGGTGATGCAATACACAGTCGTCTTACCAATGGTTTGACGCTATCTACAGGTGGCTGTAATGCACCGAGAAACGCAGCGATGCACCAACAAAGACGGAGAAGAAGACTGAAGGCCAGTAAACATGGATGCAGGGTTTTACCTGTATTCAATTCAGAATCAAGTCTCAATTCAAAACCAATTCTCTCTTGAATGAATAGAAAAGGGGGCACTATATTCAGTCTCATGCTCCAATATACTGTGTGCCAAACCATTCACTGGTGTAATTAGTCCACTGAAATACAATATGAAACATAACTGGCAGATAAGATAAATGCTCTGCAGCTCTAAGTTAACTGCATTAATGAATGAGTTAATTAATTTGAAAGCATCTTACAGTCTCCTGCCTGTATGAGAATGACAAACTGAGGAGGAGGAGGAGGAGGAGGAGGAGGAGGAATGCTCCACTGAGTTATTAACGTCATGCCTCCAGCAGTGGAGAGCAGCCTTTCTGCTACACTGTTAGCTCCGGGGAAATCCTTCGCTGTCCAACACACTGAGCGGGCTCAGGGTTTTTGAGGTGAAACAGACTGAGCACTGAGTTATTTTCTTCACCTCAGAGTTGGTTAAGTTGTTTAATGCTGCAGTGTGTGTTGGTCAGCAGGCTTGTTTGTTACTGCTGGAGTTCACTGCTCCACTTTACTAACGTTAGTCTCTGAATGACGGCGTAGAAAGTTTACAAAACACTTCACATTCATCTTGCAAAAGTAATTATTTGGTTATTAATTCCAAAAAATTCTTGCAACCGCTGCATTGTTTGAAGGTTAACCACTAGAAAACAGTTGAGTTCTGCCTTTTTTTGTTCTGTCAACATCACATGTCAGATTTTTCAACAAATGCAGCCCGCATTTGAGTTAGATAGACAGTGGAAACCTTGTGGATGTAAACATTTACTCACAAAAATCAGTTTTTGCAAATGTTTCAAGAGGAAGAAAATGGATTCAGCTCATTTGTTACACACAATGTGTTTTGGTGAGTAACTGTGAATGTAAACATACAAGAAACATTACAACAAAACAACATTACAAGAAAACTCCACACAGCACCTTAAAGTCTGCTGTTCCCTCCTTGCCCTGCAGTGGCCCTCAGCTTTTCCCACCTCTTATCATCACCTGACCTCAACACCCACCTGCACACCTGTTCCCAAGTCTCTCATCAGCTTCTCAGTATATATACCTTTCCCTGAGTTCCCTACCAGATTTTCTATTGTGCAACCAGCCTTCTTGTTTCAGCTTGTCTGCCTGCCCGCCCCTCTTGTCATTATCCTTTGGCTGCCATTTTGGATGTTTTCTCTGCCTGTGTTGCCCCTTTTTGTTCTGGTTACTTGTCCTAACTGCCTGCGTGTTGTCGAACTCTGTTTTTGACTATAGTAAAAGTCGCTTTTATTTTACCCTTTTGCATCTGAATCATGCATTTCAGTCCTCTGCCTGTTTTACTGAGCCATCACAAAATGTGCAACATTAAATTGATTTAGTATGTTTTCCATGCAGGGCATTTTTGTTTGTAGCTTTATAAATGACACATGGTCTGTTTCTGTGTCTACAGCAGTGCTGCTCCAATCATGTGAGCATTAACCAGCAATGGCATTTTTATTCCAAACTGCTGTTGCTGCTGCTGGAAACATAAAACACAAACTATTGTCATACAGCACTGACAGAGATGAGTAGACATCCTATATGTAGATTAGTAATTATAAATGTAAATCAGCATTGGGTTGGCCCCCAAGCCATCATTTCCAACAGCTCCTCTATCCTTTAACAACATAACCCTTGTTCTAATGCGCACTCTTTCCCCTGGGTCTTGTTTTGTTTACATTGACAATGCCCCACTGAAGCTCTAGTGTCTCTTCAGTATCTAATACGTGTGTGTGCACAGACGTTCCTCCTCTGCTGCTGATCCGGTAACCGGTAGTCACTCAGTCAGTGATGAGATACACTCGCAGCTGCACATCAGGGTTGGATCTAGGGACATGTCTTCGATATTGTTCTTTGGAATTTGAGAGAGGATTACATTCCTGGCATCGAGGGCATTGAAACAGCATTTTTGTTTAATCGTGTGGGGGGATGAAAGAAAATGTATTATAACACAAAAAGGAATAGTTTGACATTTTGGGAAATACGTGTATGTCAGGCCAAGAGTTGGATAAGATTGATACCACTCTCATGTCTGTACAGTAAATATGAAGCTGGAGCCAGGAGTCAGTTAATCTAGTTTAGCATTAAGACTGGAAACAGCTAGCCTGGCTCTCTCCTAAGGTAACGAAAAACAACCTCTAAAGCTCACAAATTAACATTTTATATCTTGTTTGTATAATCTGTCCAAAAATCTTGTTTAAAAAAGTATAAAAATAACAAGTTGTGTTTAACGGGGGGGGGGGGGGGGGGGTTTATGTGCTGTACTATTTATTGGCCGGGAGCAGTGATTTTCTGGAATCTCTTCTGTTTTCCTAGCAATGTCACTGTCATGACTGGACTCCCTCATAAAACCCAGGAAAGTAAGCAGATATGCGTATTTCCTAAGAATAGATGAATATAGAAAATGTGATGAAGGACTCTTGGACTCAGTATTTCTGTAAGACCTTGTTTGTGACATGTCAGTGAAGGGAAATGGAGATAACATGTCGACAAAAACACAAATCTACCAAACTGATGGGATTTATTGGTCAAACACTGGAACAGAGAGTCGGATTTTCTTTACATTCTGAATGGAGGCTGGAATGTGAAAGCTAAACTGGAGCAGAGACTGGCAGTCACCCAGGCAGGAAGCAGGTACATGGGGAAATCAACCAGTGCATGTGGCTTTGGCTGGCCTCACAAATGCCATAGCGCTAAATGTATCTGGCTGGCAAGGCAGCAGGGCTGATCATTACTGCAGAACGCTGCAGAATTGGCGAGGCAGTGCGCCATAGACGCCGCTGCAGGGTAGGAGGATTTGATTCGAATTCTGATGAAGCCCGGTATTTATACTGTATACCTCATTAAGATCTGTGTGTGTGTGTGTGTGTGTGTGTATGTGAGCTGTATTTTGGCTCACACACTGAGCCAAGCACTGAATACACTGGAAAAAGGGAGTGAAATGTCTGGAGAAGCTTGAAGGAAGTTTTACCTCACTTCATTATGCTGCGAATCCCCTTTCAGTTCTGATCAACCTTCAATTCTTCTGAGGCAGTGTCTCCATATTGGTCTTGGAGTCTCAAACAAAGTAACAAGTCATAATATGAACAAACTTAAAGTTTGGGCAGCAAGTGTAGACATATAGTAAACAGTGTGGAAATGAAAAATGTACATCCTTGTGTGACCCTTCTGCTTTCTCTCCTTGCACTGCATCTTACTCTGACTTCTTATTCCAGCCTTGTTTAGACCTGACCTGCCCAAGACTTTCCATTACCAGCGGGGAATCTCTGCTCACCATCACACAAAGATGTTATACAAAACAATGAGAATGCAAATACAGTGTTCTTGGATCAAGCCACATCATAAATCATTCCTGGAACACAGCTACGTCCTTCTGATTTCATTAAAGAATTTAAAAAATATGGCCCCTTATCTTACGTTTGCATTTTGAGCCAGTGAGCTAAAAGATGCCTCTTTGGGGAGATAAATGCTGAGAGGTTTGCCTCTTCTCAGAACCTTACCTCACCTCACCTCACCTCACCTCACCTTACCTGACCTCACCTGACCTCACCTTACTTGTTAAAGTATTTGTTTTTCCAATAGGTTCCCACATATAGAAAGTAGTCCAATCCTTAAAGTAGAAGTAACAACATCTTAAAGTTAAAAATCAGAGAACATAATGTAACAAGGGTTGAGTCAAAGTGCGTACTTATGAAATGTTTTTATAATAAATGTACGCTGTTGAGTGTTTGGTCACTATTAGCCCTATGAAGCAATTTTTTAGTTCTCATTGAATATGCATGAACACAAGCATGTAGTGGACGTGATACTCACTCCTGCCAGTTTCACACTGTTACACACAGCAATGTGACGGCAAAGGCGGCAAAAAAGGACTGTTGTCTAGAAATCATGAATGTAAACAATGCAGTTTTCAAAATTATTTTCAGTGTCGTGTTTACAGAACATAAAACTGATATTGTAGTGAAGTGCCACTACCTCAAAATTGTACTCAAGCACAGTATTTGAGTAAATGTACTAAGTTACCTTCTGCCCCTGGATAAGAGGTGTGTCACCATGTGGAATTGCCTCCGGTTATCACCTCCAGTAAAATATGGATTTCATGGTATTTTATCATAAAGACGAAGGTGAGAAGTTTCATTCCAGCCATATCTGGATACCTCAGGTTACAGGGTCCCTGCTTACACATATGGCCAGACACTTGGGAATCTGACCAAATGAGGTCAGCAACACCTGCCCCTCTGTGAGCACGGCTATCTCACCTCTGGATGCACTAGCCACTGCCACTTGTAAATATAAATCCTCTGTAGCTCAGGTCGTACACCAATTACCTCGTGCACAGCTGGATCCAGATTCTATCCGACCTGCATAATATTTGAGCAGTAATGTATCTGTTGTTGACTCAACCTCTGGCTCACCCATATGTGTGCCATACTGGATAATGTGGTGTTTAACTTCTTGAATACGAGGGAGATTCTCTAATCCAATTTCACCTTCTCATGTTTTCTAGCTCTCTATCCATCAGCGTATAGGATAAAACGAGAGACATATTCGCTGATCAACCCGTCGTTCCAGCACTCAGTGGAGGATGTCAACCTGCTTTTTGAGGTCAGTTTAGGCCTCGTGGGCTCAGAGGTGGTTCTTTACTGGAGACCAATTAAAATATGTTGAGAATGTACAGAAGATCTTTCCAGATTTCACAATTGTGGTTTATCTTCAACTGCTGAAGGCTCCTGATTTAAAAAAAAAAAAAACTAAGCTGAAAACACTGTGTACTGCTGCTCTGCTGCTAATCATTAGCAGAAATGTGAAGAATGTGTTTACTCAAAAGTTTTTCTGACACGGTAGAGAGGAACATTAATATCTTATGATGTCTGTGGTTCGCTTCACAAGTGGGTGAATAGTTTCTTCTAAATAGTAAAAGTAAATAGTATTCTGGATCAGTACAGTAGGTGGTATTTGGTAAGTTAGTTGACTAGCAGTCTGATTTTTATGATGGATCTCTATCTCAGATCCTGCTGGCTGGCATGCTGATCCAAGGCGAGGATCACGCCATGCTGATCCCAGATGAGGAGCTGGCATCTCTGAGGCGTGTGAAGAAGCTGGAGGTCATCTGTGAGGACGTCCTGCCCAAGAAGCTCTCCGACATCCGCCGCTTGACGGCCGAACTCACCCGGCGCCAGCAGCCTCTGAGCCGGCAGGACTTTGAGAGGACGGTGTTGACCCTGGTGTACACCACTCAGACACTGACTCAAATCAGCAACCAGCAGCAGAGAGAAGCGTGGACCGAAGCCTTGATCCAGCTGTTCAGAGCCCTCCAAAAGGACCTTGGACCCTCTTGAGGAAAAAATTTTAGGATGTTATAAAAAATGTACTGGCATTATTGTAGTGACTTTCTTTTTTCTTTGCTCATGGACACCAGTGCTTTTTTCCAAAAAAAAATATCTGGAGCAGCAAATCACATCTTGAATGTTGCATATTTGGTGAAACAGGCCCCTGGGGCGCATTTTAATACATGACAGTGAGTTACACTGCAATTCTTGACATAAGCTGCATCCCAAGTTCATACATACCCAAAATATTAATTGCATACAGTATGTACTGTTATTGACATAGTATACTGATTTTGCAGCTTGCAGGAAAAAGCTAGTGAGTGAACTTCAGATAAGATTTCATTGTCAAATACTGTTTTCAGAGTCAAGAATGAACTTTCACACTCAAGAAGTGAATGCACTTTACTGTTTTGTACTAACAGGAAATTATGCAATATGTGAAATGCCAATGTCAGTTAAACATCACAGAGAGACAGCAATGTTTTTTTTCCCAAAGATTTCATCTGTTTTCAGTTTGTTTTCTGACATCTTCTTAAAATTGTGTCAACAAATCCACCATGTATTTGAATATTTTGCACCATTTCAATTTCCTTTCCATGTAATGAATCGTGGGACAATAATATTCACAAACATCACACAGTATAATAGTATGTATATTTAGGGTCTGTCCCAATATCCATATTTGCAATCTTGAGCACTGAAGCGCACGTTTAGATGCCGAAAGGTTTAAGGCAAGTGTGTATAAAAAAATGCAATATGCTTAACCCACACTTGATGCACACTTATCCTAATACTGCCCACTGCACCACAGCAGTCCATTTGTTGATGTTAACGCGTCTATAAACTTTTTTTTTTTTTTGAACTGACAATGACCAACAAACATGAAGAAGTTCAAGTTTATGGCATGCTAGATTCAGCCTGAATATTATTATTTATGTCCAAACACTGCTCAGTTATGACACAATTATCTAACAATATTTAAAAAATCTATTCTTAATGAGACTAGAGTAATATCGCATATTTGTTATTCTCAACATAAATATTAAATATCACTCTTTTATGAATTATTTTGAGATATACATTCCTTCCCTGGAAATTCTACCAGACACAAACCATTAAAAATAATATCACATTATCATTTGATTTAATTGCTTTATTATTAATTGTATCACTGCTCTGAGCTCCCGGATATGTAGTTGTGTTTTCACCTGTCACCTGATTGTAATGCTGTACGGCTGACCCTGCTAATTTGTTCATTATGTAAAAATTTAATAAAACCAATAAAGCATCTGAGCCATGTATTTGCACAAACCACAGAATGGCTTCAACATGTCCCAATGTGTGCTAATAAAATTCCCCATGCTTACAGTCTTAAAGAGCATGTGGGAACCTGAAAAATATACAAACTAAAAGCTGTACTTTAGGTTGAGAACTCCATGCAGAGTCACCTCCCTCCACCTGTGCTGTCTGTGTACATGTTTGGAATTACTTTAGATGGCATTAGTCGCTCTGCTCTGACTAGAAGAGATTGCTCAGCTCATTTGATTTGCCGGTAAAAGCCCTTTGAATGAAAACCACAGATTTGTACTTAAGAGTCTGTGTACATCAATAGTCCTGATTGCTCATTTGAACAAACTGTAAAAGGTTTGATAGATGTTTGCCTCAAAGCTACCAATTTCCCCACTCGTTCTGAGAAATAGGTACTTGCCGTAATAAGGTTTCATGGAGTTTGCTCATCGTCGAGTAGACAGAAAGTATACATCTGGTTTGTGATGTTTTCCCTCCTTGATTCAATTGACTCTACATTTGCTTAAATTTTACTTTTTGGTTCAGTTCAAGTTTTTAGGTTCATATCCAGATTTGGTAATGTTTATCTCCCGATGTTAGTCATTTCCTGCCTCTAGAGCTGCATATTTCCCACAGCATTTAATTTCATGAAATTATAAATATTTCTGCAGTTTCTTTCTCAGCATGTCAGCGTTCATCCATTGCCCGTGCTGCTGGCGCTGACTCTGGTGGACTGATTGATGAGGAGGGGCAGGACTGTGGAATTTACTTGCAAGGCAGAGGATCAGCCTTCACTCTCCTTACCACTCTAACGAGGATGATGATGAGTTTTGGGATATTTCTGGCCGCTACTTGACAGCGTAAAGAAGCCAGGATATTGAAGAAAGCAGTACAGCTCAAGTTTTTATTCTCAGGATCAAGCCTGAAAGGAATGAGTTTCATTAAAACATCCCCACACTAAAACCTCTAACTCTTGTCATTTGTTATATGAAGCACAAAGACTATCTTTGAAGTCTTGTAACAAAGAAAGAGAGGATGTATAAAACTGGATTTTCCACATTCAGTTGCTTGTTGCAGATGCTGTTATAGACTGAAAGCATATGTTGCTTTGTTAGTATCTATCTTTTTACATTTACATAATGTCCATATTGTCTGTATTGTGCAACATTTGCTGAGAAAGAATATCAATCAGTTACAAGCTGAGTAATGTAACAGGAAACATTTTCCTGATATTGTGTTGCACCCTTATTTCCACAATCCACATTTTAATTGTCTCACAGTTTTAAAAAATGATTCTCTATCTGATCTGCTTCTCTTTATCTCCTCCCCTGTGATTGTGGTGTAAATTTAATAAGAAATAAAACCTGAAATATTGACTTATCAGTGTTCTTCATGAAAAATGAGTCTGTAATATTTTATCCGTGTTGTGCATTTCCTCTCAATGTCATGTACAAACCTCAGCAGCATAATGCATGTTGAGAGAGCATCACCAAGTGGCTGCAGAGAGAACTGCTGCCTCGGGGTGTCTTCATGAGAAGCTTCATGCCTTTAAATCTTGTAGTCATCAGCTCTAATAATAAAGTCCTTACTGCCCAATTATAGTATTTCTACAACGTTACTGAGAGAACCTGCTTCAGTGGATATAATTAGAGGTGTGCTGCAGTCTGTATAAGTTGGTTGTGAAACCTATTCTGCATTAAATGCAATTGATGGTTCAAACATTATCAATATGAAACTGTAGAAATGCCCCAAAAGCAGCCATTTTACAGTGTAGATCAATGAATCCAAAGTATATACATACATAACAAATTACATGTAAAAACTCCTGAAAAAAATACTACTACTGTTTGTATGTGCGGTTTCATATATGGCTTATATGCGTGTAAATGCGTTCATTCAAATACATGACTTGTATTTAGATCCGTTTTATCTCAGTAAATATCATCCATTATCAGCCGACTGTGCTCACTAGGTGGCAGCATTTCCAAACTTCCCTGTTGGATCCTCTCTGAAATTTCACTCATGAAACAGTCATGATTTTGTTATAGATTTGTGCAGGTGATATGAGGAATAATGAGTCCAAAAGGGACAACTGAGCCAGATAGTACAACAGTAGTCCTCAACAGTCCTCAGTCCACGCTGTGCCCATATGGACGCTGTAAAACTCCTTGAAGAGCCCTTGAAATAATTACAATACACTTTTCTATGCTGACATAAAATGAGCCACATAGATGAAAAGCAACAATGTGGCATTTCTATTTTGAATTTCCTTTTTTGCTTCTTTTTTTTTTTGCAGTGTGTTTTTTAGTTTGAGGTGGCTTAATTGGAGCTGAATCTTGTCAAAACTGGAATGTGTCTTTACAAGGAGAAATATTTTGCGATCACCTCCAGCTGAACACCCAGTTGTTTTAACTCAAGCTTATCAGCAGCATATGTTTTCTCCACAGCTGTCAGACATATTTTCATGCTTCAAATCTCACTGTGCTGGCAGAGAGGGACCAATGAAACATCACAATGTGTCACACATATACACACAATGTGCTTTTCTGCACCAAATTGAAACAACTTAATACCTCGCATGTTATTAATAAATGAGTGCACGACAACCTGAAAGACTGTTTTTTCCCCTGTCTGCTAGTCAGATGACTCACAGTATTATTTGGCGTCGTCTCCCCGGATATTGTGAGAATATAATTCAGGATTTTGATCTCAGGCATCGAACAATCCGGCCACACCATTATAAACATCTCTCTTGCAAATCAGGAACAGCCCATACAGGGTGGATTCTTTCCTTTTTCACAACATGTTCATGTGTTTTTTTCATTTCAGGCACATCGCTGTCATTCCGAGTAGGAATAAAACACAGAATGAAGGCTGTGACTCAAAAACTCCAGATGTAAAACAGCAGGAGGTGATTTCCGAGCTGCAGCAGCTACAGTACAGTGAGGTCAGCAACATATGCCCACCAGCCAGTGGCATGCCAGCGTCTTGAGTGGGTGATTTTGCAGTTTTCTTGCATTGCTAATACCAGATTAACTGACACCACCCAGCATAGTCTGGAATCTGAGCCTGAAATATTATGACTTTAAGGTTATGATTGTGTAGCTTCTAAAGCTTTTGCATTATAGCAGTCCATCAGTTAAAATGACAACTCCAGAAGCAGGTCATGGTCATTCTAATGCAGCTAATGTAGCGTGTATAATAGTAGCTGAGCCGAGAGGAGAGATGGTGCCAGCGGGGGAAACTGAGGAGAGGTTGGATGGATGGACGAATGGATAGATAAATGGAATGACAGAGGTGGGATGTGTTAGTCAGGGAGTGGGATACCTCGCTGTGTCAGAGAGCCAATTACACAGCATGAGCAAGAGTAGGCAGCCTGCTCAAAACAGCTTCCTGCTCTCTCTGGCTTCCACGAATCCACACAATATTTCACAAAAACATCACAACAGCTGGGAACCATCGGGGATATCGCAAAGCATAAATGAAACAAAAGCACAAGTGTTTTGTTGGTAATGTTTGTCCTGATACATGTGTATGCAGGACTCAGCATTCTTTGAAAGTCAACAATTATTGTTTAAATAATACAAGTGAAACTAACACAGCTACCACAAACGTCACGGTTCTGGGATACTGTTCCCACCAGATGGCTTTGTTGGGCATCACGGACTTTTCGATAAGGGGGTGGGAAAAAGTTGGCAGGTCAATAGGACAGAGGATAATGCACTCTTATCCTCCCAAACTCTTATCGGACATTGCTATGAAGAGGTGCAGGATTCACATGGGAGTTGTGGTATGCTGTGTTTCAACACAGCTCTCTGGGTCCCTAATTTGATTTGGATTGGCAAAGTCCAAGCACAGGTGGAGTGGTCTTAGATAGAAGCCTCAGAGAGCCCATGAAAGCCTGATAATGACAGCATATGTGTGATGGATATTGCTGCCTATGGATGGTATATTGGTGAGATTATGTTGGTGTCTTATTTTACAGACTCTCTTAAGATGTTTCTTATTTGGAGGATGGAACTTATCTCAGGGCGTTTTCAAACCTATAGTTGGTTTCCTCTGGTCCAAACCAGTAAATGAGGTGATAAACTTGGTCATTGTTCTCCTTGGTTTGGCTTCTTTTAACACAAGGAAAAATCCAAGTAAACCAAAATGCATCACTACAAACTCCACTCATTGTTTAGATGTGTACAGCAAAGATGTAAACACAGGAAGAAGGTTCTGCAGAAGCTCCTATCTGCCAAATATCAAAAATGCAACGTATTTTGTTGCACTAGTCCAGGTCGGACCACGATTCACTCTCCAGCTAGTTGCTAATTATTATTAGTAGTAACTAATAATTTCACTCATTCATGTGAAAAACGCTCCTGGCTACAGGAGCCATTTAGCTTAAACTTGCAGAGTAAACCTAGTTGTTGGGTTGGATTGCGTTCCTACTAGGAATGTGCAGAGAGCTCAGTATTTGTATTTGTATTCAAATAAAAGTGGAAAGAGGCTTAAAAATCCTGTTTTTGTTTTTATTATGCCTTTAATTTTAGAAAATTAAACTGTTACAATAAGTGTTCATGAATAAACTACCTTACAAAGAAGGTCCCCACACCGGGTCTCAAACTGGAGTCTCCCAGATCATAGACGACTGCGCTGACTACTGAGCTAAAACTTCACTCATCGCCTCATTGCAGACATACTTCTACCTATTTATACACCCATAACAAAGAGACAGCACACCGTGTAACGTGTAGGGAAGAATTTCAAAGGCAATTCTTGCTTTGCAGTTTTCATTTATTACCTATTTTTTACAACCTAACTTTGTGGAAAGGAGAAGGGGAACAACAGGTTATGGAGAGTCCCTTGGGAGCACTTTGTATGTGTCAGGAGCCCAGCTTTATCTCTAGGGAAGACCCACAACTCCAGGAGTGATGTCCAAACTAGGAAACGTGTGTCATGTAGCAGATGGATGTGACTCCCCTTTTGAGACCTGCTGAAAGACATAACAGCGGAACAGAGGACAGAGACTGAGATAACGATTTGACATGTTTTTTTCTTCTTCCTGAAAACAAATAATTTTTAAAATATTTGTATGACACAAATATTCATAAAAAAACACTATTTGTGCTTTGCTGAATAATGTATTTGTATTTGGGCACACCCCTAGTTCCCACCACAAATGAACTGTTCTCTCACACTCGAGCATGATTGCTGTTTTCAGATCTGCTTAAATGAATCAAGGGGTAAAATAAACAAGAGTACGATTTGACTGGAAAAAACAGTGCAGGCGTGAAAAGGCCCTTGATCTTCTAGCCATTGTAGATCTGCTAAATCCATTATATGTTACCTGCAGCACTGACAAACAAAGATAGTGACTAGCTAGTAAACATTGTGGAGCATTTAGCAGCTAAAGAGTTGCATAAGACCAAAACAAAAGTATCAGGAGAGTAAATATTGGACTTAGATTCTGCAAGTGGCCAGAAACACGACTCCAATTGAATGCTAATCTTGCTCAGTGACCACTGGATATATAAAAAGGATACTGTTTGCTAACAAGTTTGCTACAACAACTTTAAGGTGAGATAATTCATCAATGTTTACAATTTGTTCCACTGCTCCTCAGTGCCAAAAAAATCTATTAATATTGCTTTAAATTAGGCCACAGCAGTATTTACTACAATACAGTATGCATGTGGAAGAGCCCTCTCTTTCCTTCTTGCAGTAAGCAGCATTGTATCCACTTGGCAGAGAGCCATAAAGCAGTAAATTCACATTTTAACTCGTCAGTGTTGCTGGAGATGGTAGCCATGACAAATGGCATTTTCCATCTCATGTTCTCCACACGTCTTCTTGCCTTGTCATTTACTGAAGATATAAAGGATTAACAGAGCAATTTATTTAACCAGGAAAAAACCAAGATCATATTCTGATTTTGATGCGCTTCAGATGTGTTACAAGTGTGTGGTGTCTCGAGCTGCTCCTCTAATGAGGGTCTGCTGATTCAGTCAAATATCTCTTGTCAGCCTGAAATCCTTGGTCTGCTGATGAAATGTTATGGCGGAGGGGGAAGAGAGTGAGATCCCAAATCCCTGCAGTTCAAAGCTTTCTTTGACCCCAGCCACCCTGTAATTGAAAGCCCAAAGATCCTCAACACTGCATCACATCCACTAAATCTTTTTTTTCTTTACTCCCGGTAATAGAATCTTTGCATGTTAGCGCCGCATGCCCACAACAGCAGGCATGTTTTTGATATAAACTCTCATATAAAGTTTCATTGCGCTCTGATATGCAAGCTTGTGGGCTACAGAAAAGCCACGGTCAGAATTCCTCCAAATATAGCTCCGCAAATTTGCAAACTTATCCTAGCGGAGATTTCTGAACTGAGTGTGGGCCAAAGATAGACCCTGGTGGGACTCCATGGAACCAGATCCCGCATGTAAAGTTTGAGTAATGAGTCAACAGCCAAGCCACGAGAGGTGGAATCATGGATAGTGATACATCGTGTAAACACAGTAAAACATTTGACTTCCTCTTAGATTATAGAAAATGAGTGTTTGTTGATACTCAGCTCTGCTTCCGTTGAACTCTGTGATCAATGGTAAGTGATACAGTAACAGCAGGTGGCCAAAACTCAAACACTTGACTGTAAATGAATTCAGCTCAACACAGCTTGGCTCTCTGGATCATTTCTCTGTTTGGAGAAGAATTAATCTTTAAGTGACTCCAGGGATCAGGGGCTGCCGGCTTTGTTTTAAAAGTTGCCATCGTACTTTGGTTTTAATGGACATTGTGCTTTAGCATAAACACGCTCAGGAAATGAAGCGTCAGAATGGGGAATAGTCATGTTTGTTTCTCGCAGAGCAAGCCGTGAAATGCAGTGTATTTCTCTCTGTCTTGTGTGCGTGTGTGTCTGCGTGTGTGTCTGCGTGTGTGTGTGTGTGAGGACCAGAGGCTGCCTGCCGGCTTCATTATGTGTTTGGTGTCAAACTGCCTGTGAAGAAGTATACAGGGCCCCTGGGAGTCATATATCAACCGTTAACTCACACTTTGCTTACACTCTCATTTCTCCACACAATCTGATTTGTATATCATCTGTGTACACTTTTGATGTATAATAAACTGTTCTGGCAAATGTCTTTGTCTTCATTCTGACCATACAACGTAAGATGTGTTTGTGCTTCCACTCCCTGGACCGCCTCAACTCTTAGAAAAATCTTTGTTTTCCCCCACAGAAAGGAAACATGTTTATGAGGAATAAAATCATAGAAAACAAAGACAACAAAGATTCATTGGCCTCCAGTTGCCTTTTACAACGGTCCAATTTGAGGGAACAGATGTGGGTGTAGTCACAGAGTGGCTTTGCAGATGCTTTCAGTTTAGAAGTTGGGCTGGTGTCTCCTACAGCAAAGCACCACTCAGCAGACAGTTATTTGCTCTGACGTGTGAGTGAATGTATTCTGCTTTTTTCCATAATTCCAACTCACTCGACTCCCTTTTCCAAACTCGGATCTAATCAGCTTCACACCTCAGCGTCACAGCGAGTGAACAGGCGGAATCTTTTCGTCCGCAAGAATCTACCAGTGATGTTTTATGAGCCGAAGTATACATAGCTTGTGGGCATTCCTTTCAGAAATACCAACGTATATGATCGCATTCCTCCAGTTTTGTCTTCTGCCCTCTCGCCAAATCCGGCCAACTTTACAGAGGAAATCCTTGTCTGATTGTGGTGCCAGGGCTGCCCAGAGTCAGATAGCAGGTTTGTGAGATTCTGCTCAGTCCAGAGCACATGAAATACAGCACATGCCTCCCATCTGTGTTTCATTTGCCAGGAAACAACGCAAACAACAAAACCAGAACTGCTTATGTTAGCTGACTGAATAATTAACATTAAATCTGAGGGTTTGTTTTCAGCATTGACCTCATAAACATGTACTTCATTTACATTCTTTTACTATGAGCCGTAATGCTGTTCATGGCTCCTCAGTATGCCAAGAGCAATGCTATGCAGAAATATGCATTCAATACAGAACTGTCAATACTGCTACTACTGTATGTAGATTGAATATGAAATGTGCTGGACTAAAAAAAAAGAAAAGTGATCTCCATAAAAAATCCCTTTTTAGTGAGTCAATATTATAGAGTTTGACTGTGTAACTTCATAAATCCTAAGATTAAATATATGCTGACTCATTATTACTGCTAATAATATTGAGCGATGGAAAGACAACACACACAATACTGGCTGCAGCACATATTCAACATGCTTTTTCCAATAATGCACTACGGGCAGTATAGGCCTCAAGCCTTTGGCAAACTCACCTGTGACCTGTCTTAAAATATTGCTACAGGGCAGCTTTGTGGAGAAATAATCATCTTTGCGCTGCATTCCTTGCTGCTACTGCCAGTATCAGCCTCAAACGCAGAAGCTTGTTTCCTGTCCTGCTTTCTGTGACAAATATGCATCTCATTAGTCAATGTCTTGGCACTGTTCAGTTTGTGTTTGTGTTCTTGGCAAATACCAATAAGCTATGAGGCTGCTGTTGGTTTTATTGTTCTCCCATAAATGTGCTTGTGGGTGACTGACTTGGGGAATTAAAGCCAGGTATTTTTTAATGAAAATAAAAAATATATGTATTGTAAGTTATGAAATTTACTTACATTTGCAATAGAAAATGCCCCCTGAGGCAAATTTGTGCTATTAGACTGATTGTATTCTACTGTGGCATATTCCAGTTAAAAACATCTTTTATTGAAACTAGACAACAGGTAGTTATCACCTTTGTGCTAAAGCCAGAAGTGTAAATACCTCGAGGCTAGCACAGTCCAGCAGGTGGGCCACTTTCAGATAGAAAGGCTCCCCAGTTTTTGATTGATTTTGGTGTTTTTTACTGCGTGTCTCTTTACGCTTTCTCCTCTTTTTTTTCTTTTCTCCTCTTTCAGCTCACACAGTCAAAACACAATGGCAGCGCGACTGTGATTACAGTCCATGCACTTGTTCTCTGCGCAGTAATTCCATGATGACATAAAGCCAAGAATCAAGCAGTTGAATTACTAGTTCCTCGTGTAATCATTTTAGTTCTACTTTGTATTCACATCACAAATCTGCTCCATGTGAGTTTGCTAATTGACACATAGTAATGCTACATTATCCCCATGCCTGTCAGAAGATCCTGAATGTGGAGATAGAGCAAAGTGATTGCTTCTCTCCTGTATGGATGGACCCACGAGTGGTAGATAAAGCCAATCTGGAACTGAGACAAAGATGTCCAACCCACATTTCCCCTTCGGAAAATGAGTCCACAGGTTAATGTTGACCGAATCAATCAGAGCTTTGATTGTAAAATACCTGTGAGTATTCCTGACATTCACTCAGCTAATTAGCGCTATTCATCTAGTTGGGGTGGAGACGATCCCATGGCACTCACAAGGTTGAACTAATTAAACACTGTGGCTCTATATGGCCCCTCGCAGCTGCCCTCCTTCTCATTTGCTTTAAGTCTGCATGGTCCCAGGGGGGGATGGAGGGGCAGTTGGTCTGTAGACGCGTACTGGGATTTGATTATTGATCTGGACTTGAAGTCATCCCAGCTTGAATGTTTAGAAGTCCGTGGGGGGTCTACCCTGCAGAAGTAATCAAGAAAATTGGGAGTGACAGATTGCAAACCTCATTGTAATTGAATTGTTGTGAGGCAGGCGAAGCAGCAAACAACTCAAAGTGATTTAGAGAGAGGGAGAGGCTGGTCAAAGTGGGGACCCTTGACTGATATTCCTATGATTTGTCTTCCATTGGCAAGCAACGATTGGTGCTGAAATTGAAAACTGGGTTTTTATGGATGATGGTGAGGTGGATACATTTATGTCTTGGGTGTGTTTGTTTGTTTCAAATTCTTGTATAACCTCCAAGTCCCTTAATGATCCCTTAATTTGACCCTTGTTGTTCACATACTATCTATGTTTATAATCCTTGTGATGGCCTGATTGTTTGACGTAATGAGCCTCTTCCTTGTAATGAAGCAGGACTGCCCTTGGACACAGCAGCAGTTCCCTCATGAGAGAATGAAGTCATGGCTGCAGTATATCCTCCTTCTTGAATATAATCTTCTGTGCAAGCGTTTCCAGTTTCAAGCTTAGAAGGTATTACGTTCAGCAGTGCGAGTGATTCAAATCAAAACTGATAAGAAAAGTGGAAAATTTGATTTCATACAGTAATACTCTAAAAATGCTGCATTATCTGCTCGCTGCAGTATTGCTCTGGTAGAGGACACAATGTAGCTCTTATTCTTGGATCTATAGTTTTCCTGAAAGATAGTATGTGACTTTTTGAAACCACCAGAATACCTTTAGGAAAACTTACTATTATTTATTAAGTTATTTTATTTTTAACTGATAGCCGCTCATAGATGAATCAAGTAGAAACTAGACATAGCAATGTTTCAGCTTCCCTGTTAAACTTAAGATGGTTATTTAAAAGCACTGCCTAGTTCCAGCAAGCAAAGCAGTAACAATAATTAAAGGTAGCAGTTATTCAGATGACACTGTCTTACTACTAATCCTGAGCATATTGATTAAACTGTCTGAGCCCCAATCAGTGTGTCACTCAGGGTTTGATTGGCCTGGTGTTTAGGGGCCTCCAGATTGAAATGCAGGCAAGAATAAATATCGGTTAATAAAGCATGTCAGCCACCTGAATGACTACATTGAGAGCAGTTGTCACATCCTATAGTTTATGTTGCTTTACTTAACTCAACTCCATTATAACAAGAAACAGTGGTAATTCTTTGCCACTTGGAGACAGAGGAACAAGCTAAAAACACAACATTGACATATTATCACTTAACCACAGCCATGCTAGCAACTCTTTGAGGTTGTACGTAATTAGGCAGAGTTGCTAATAAGCAAATATTAGCATGCTAGCATGCCAAATGCACAGCTTTATGGAAATGTCATACATTCTGCAGGTATTTGGTCATAAACAAAAGTATTTGAAACATAAAATTTTGACCTGATGATTAAAGTCACCAGACTGATTATTACTTAGCCAAAGGGTAACATGAATGTCTGTACAAAATTTCATGGCAATCCATCCAATCGTTGAGACATTTCAGTCAAAACCACAAATGTCAACACACTGGTGGCACTAAAGCAAAAGTCAAGAGATCACTAAAGTCATCAAATTCATCATCTAGGGAAATATGAATGTCTGTACAAAGGTTCATGGCAATCCATCAAATAGTTGCTAAAATATTTCAGTGTGGACCAAAGTGGTGAACCAACCGCCAGACCTACATTGCCATATAGAGCCATGCTGCCAGCTTCTGACACCAAAAATAAAATCACCTTATAAAGTTTTTAATGGTGACTGTGTTACAAAATAGTTTTCTATTTAAATACGTTGCACACTTTGTAACAAGGAACAGATATCAAAAAGGTCAAGAGATCTAAAAAATGTCAACCCGAACAGAAACTAAATGCAGAAAGTACAGAATACTCTAAAGTTGTGGTGTCCAGTACATTTAGTGTTCACTTTTTATGGATTCACAAGATGAATAGTGTCATACATACAGCGTATGACTTTATCTTCTGACCAAATGACTCAGCATAGATGTCTACGCAGATTTACATCACACTTATATGATGCATAAATTCATATGAAACAAAGGCCCATTTATTAGATTAGAGTGGACTGTCTGGATGGCAGGAACAGGGAGGGTATATCGGCCCTGTGTCACCCATCACTTTTAAATTAGAGCTTGTGTAAACTTCCTGCTATTTTATATGCTTCCTGAGGTCAGGGGTCATCTGACGTGCATGACCAATTACAAGATAAATCAACATCTGAAAGCATTCTGTCATCGGCATACTTGAATTCGATTAGCTTTAATTCATTGTAAAGAGCCACAAATGGCCCTGTTGTTACTCATCTTGATGGATGATGTTTTTAACAGCGAGCTTACATATACACTCTGCAGACACTGCATTAGCTGAAAGTGCAGAAATGTAACGCTCAGATGGAGTTATGCATGTTTTTCAAACTGGAAACAGACAAATACATTTTCAAAACTCTATATTTCTGAGGTCCACAAATGGACCTCAGAAATATAGCTACACAGTTGTGGCTAATGTAGAGAAAAAAATAAAACCCATAATGTTACAATGAATTGGAAAATAAGCCACAATTTTTTGGAAAGATGGTATCTTTGGCAACACATTGTGTTTACAGTGAAGCCTCAGTGCGCTTCCATTGTAAAAACAGCTGCATGAAATCAACGTTTATCCAGTAATGACCCAGATAATACATTGTTAAATTCAACATCTGCTGAATACAAAATGGTCTAACATCTGTCCTTAAAGCTGTAACACAAAATATCAGCATTTTCTGAATTAGTTATTCCATTTTAACAATAAAAAGAGGGCAAATTTTGATGTTTCTGAAAAGATTTCAGTGGAAGAGTGCAGCGGTGCCTTGTTTAAGCGTATTCAATAAGTGGAAGGAATGTGTATGTGTTCAATTAATGATTTTAAAAAGGAGCTGCTACACAACGGGAGTTTACAAGGCCAGGAGATACTGAAACCATGACCTACAAGCTGAGACATAATCTGAACCTCCTCTTATACTGTGGGCCTCCTTCCACAGGTGAATAGCTTTGGTGGGTGTCTGGGGGCTGGTTGGTGGAGGGGAATGGCAGGTGAAGGTGAATGGAAGAAAGCGTGCAGCTCCTCTGGGACAGCATAATTTGAGGTGGGTATCTGGGAACTGAAGGTTCACGGTTCATGGTGAGTGGTTCCTGGGATTGCAGCTCCACAGGGAAGTCTTAGGTGTGTCAAAGGCTTTGCAGTCATCTTCCAGTCCCAACACATGGGAGCTGACATCATGCATCTGTGTCTAATGCCAGGGTCGGGTAAGGGATACGACTTGACCCTTGGCCTTTGGTGAATTTCAGCCATTCGCCATGCATCACTGGATCAGGGGCTTCACCTCCTGGCACATCTGTTCATAATGCAGGTAGCGTGTGGGGGCTGCAGCTTCCGTGAATCTGAACAATCTGCTGATGTGTATAAATTGATGGCAGTTGAGCCAGTTGGCTCTCAGCCTAATGAGGTTGTATATCCTTTGAATTTTAACCACTCTGAGGCAGACAGTACTCACCTTTAAACTTTGAAAAAACCCCAAATAAGCTTGGTTAGATGCTTTGAGAGATAACTGAAAACACTTGAAAGATGCCACTATAGCGAAAGGTTATGTTTTGCCAGTTGGTGCAGTGTCCATCCATCTTCACACTTCAAACAATGCCATGATTGTTGCGAAGTGTCCCATTTAGCTGTCCACTGGTGTTTAAACTGATTGTGAAAAGGAGCCTTTAGGGAAGTTCAGCTGTTTACATCAACTAAGACGGATGACGCCATCTCCCTTTAGCTTAAACACTTTGTGTACATGTAACTTTTTGTTTGACTTTCTGTAATGCCAGACTTCCATATACCCTCGTAGTGATCTTGATTAAAACCACTCACATCATTAAAGGATAAGTTCACAGTTCTTCAATTCTGCCCTAAAACAATAGTCAGGTGCCCAAATGAACACTGACACGTTTTTCTTGCTGCAATCATTCCTCCTGTACATACTTGCCATTAGAAGATCTTTTACTGATACACTTTCAATGGTGATGGGGGACAAAATCCAAAGCCCTCCATCCCTGCAAAATATATTTAAATCTTCATTTGAAGCTAATATGAGGCTTCAGCTACCCAAATGAGTCAAATCAAGTCAATATCTTTATTTAGTTACTGTTATGTCAGTGCCAAATTCGAAGAGGGAATTTTCTTACTATAAAGACTGTAACTGTGGAAGATATCCACGTTATTTGGCTAAATCAGACTGCTGAAGCCTCATAGTATCTTCAGATAAACTTTTAAATACATTTTGCTCCAAAGTGGACTGGTCAGTATGAACAGGAGGAATGATTACACATAGCAAAACCTTTAGTGTTCATATGGAGACGTGACTATTGTTTTAAGATGGAATTGAAAAATTGTGAACCTATCCCTTTAACTGCCACTCTGTTTTGACCCACGAAGGGAGTTGTGGCGACAGCAGAAAATCTGCATCTTCTCCATTTCTCGAGTCGGTCACAGAGGTCAACCTCTGATTGACATCAGGACGGTGACAGACAGATGACCCCTGACCTTTAATGAAGGCTCAATCGTACAATCAAGACCCTTCAGAACTGACACTGACATGATCTGCTTAGAGCTTGGAACGCCCACAGAATATTTATTGCAACTTGCCATTAACCGCATTGAACACAATGCAACTATTGAGTGACCTTGTTGCTTTGAGCCGATCGAGAAGAAAAGCCCCATGGAGAATCCCTTCTCCACCTGATTGAAATTCCTGTGCATGAACATCTGAAATGTAGCGGTGATCAGCAGTGACAGTTAAATTACAGGATTTCAGATGAAGAAGATAAAACAAATATCATTCCCCCCTCAAGGAGACTTTATCTCTGTCTACATCCTAAACTAGCTGTTCAAGTCATGTGAATTATGATAAATTGGGCTAGGGAGGAATGTTCGTGTTGCAACAGGCTTTTTCCTGTTCTTTTGAGGATTTTCTCCAATTGGTATGTAGTATCTCATCAGTATCAATCACAAGTGGTGTTTGCTGTCAAAGTAATCACTGTAGATCTTATCAGTTTTTTGATTCACCAGCCAAATCAGCCTCCCTGCTGATCAGAGAGTTTAGCCGGAGGTTAAAACAACATGCTCCTGACATGAGGTAACATAAAATAAAGATGTGGCTGACAGGGATGTTTTTTCTTTTATTACCTTATGATAATATATGCCCATCATTAAGTTTCCAAGCTCTATTTGTTGTTTTCCCACTTATGCAGGCAGAGTGTGCCTGAGTTCAAGACAGTGAGCGGGCATGTTTTGCATCTAGAGCATTTTCCAGAGAACGATAAATGATACAAGAGGTGAAATTATTGTTGTTGTTTTGAGTTTTTTGACAAAGGAATGTAGCACAGCTGGTCTGTCAAAAAATCATGGACAGTGACAATTCAGGGAAATGAGGGATGAAATTCAATAAAATGTAGCAGAAGGCACAGTAACGAGATGGGAACTGGCATGACAACTTAATGAGCTGTAGCTGACAGGCCAAAATGGATTCGGCTCCGTGATGATGATGTTGAATGTAGCAGGATGGGTGGAAGTATCTTGTGTGTAGCATAATGTACCATCTCATACTGCTCAATCTTCAAGCCTGTCTTTGTCTCTCTGGCATGCTCATCATTAAAATAACTTATTTAGCTGATAGTATCTGCTGAGGAACTATGTGTTTGCTCTGTGAATAGGAGTCTTTCACTATGAGGAGCATGGAAGATACAGAGTCGGTGAGTTAATAGATTTGGAGCTTTTTTTTAAGCACAAACTACCACAGCTTAAGGCTGAAGCCAATGTGGAAATTCCTTAAAGTGCAATGGCACCGACAGCTGTTAGATGCTGGTTCCAATTGACTCCCATTCAAAAAGGCTCACCTTCTCTCCAGAAATACCAAGTCAATATTTTTTCCACCAAGTCATTATGGTCTCAGTCGCTAAATTCAGGCCATTTAATAAGTGTACTGGTAGTCACTTTGGAAATTATTGCTCCACTAATAAAATGTATAGACTTATTGTAGCTTTGATGTCTGCCATGTGGCCGTCGATTGACAGCTGTGATTAATGCTAGTTCGCTCACCTGCTGCTCTCCTCGGCTCCTTGATGGGAATCGCACTGATTTAGACTACTGTCGCAATACTTTGTGAAGTTTACTGTTACTTGATTACCTGCCCTGTTAGCACAATTTAGCCAAAGTAGATAAAGTTAGCCCAAGTGTTCACAGCTCAGTCTTCCCAGTAAGTTAGTGTTCTCTTTGGTCCAAGATAGGGTGGCCATGGTTCACAATTGGTCACACCTCTCTACATCTGTCTTTATATGCAATTCTAGTAAGTTCTTCCCTGACTTGACCTTCCTGCTCTAGAAAAAAGACTGCCACTGTCTGTCAGAGAACAAAATGTACTGCTGCTTTCCGCATCAAAGAGGTCATCTCTTCAGTTTAAGCCTCCAAAGTCTTGATAGACACATCTACAATATTCATTGTTCATTTTTTCAACCCAGTTCTACTTTGGCTTATGTCGTCCTCACTTTGATGTCGACCTCTTCACTGCTATTCAGTCTACACAGTTCTTCTACCAGACTGCCTTGAAAAGCTTTTAAGGATTTTTTAAATATTTCCATCCAAAACGCCTTTCCTATCCGCAGACTTGCATCACTGAGAACATATACCAGCCCCCACGTCTTCCAGCATACATCTGTCTTCCAAGATTACCTAACAGTCCCGAGCCTCTCCAGACTACTTTGTCATTATCTCTGCTTGCCTGCATGCCCTATAGTGAGGAGGTAATTTTCCTCACAGCTTTCACTGGGTAAACATCATTGCTTTTTTCTTCATACTTCCCTCTCAACCCAATCCCTCCCCAAGCTCTTGTCTCAGGCTCTCATGACAGCCCTCATCTTCAGATTCGCTCTTCACATTAGAGACTGGCTTAGTAGTCGTCGAACATCTGATACTCAACCACCTGAAATGGCTTCCAACATTACGAGCCTTCCAAACACCCCATTTCCCTGGCTGCTACCTCTGCACTGCAACCGCCAACAGTGCCCACCAGTGAAGGATCCCCAGTCGAACAGTCCAAGTTTGTGGCCAACAGCCCTCCCAAGCATCATTCTTACAATATCGCCATGCTCCAACAAGTACATAATTCCAGGATCTGTTTCCAGGACTCTCCTCCCAGCAGCTGTCACTCGCCCGAATCCAACCACTCGTTCCAAACTCAAGAGTCTCTGGGGCCGGTTATCTCATTGTGAATAATCCCAAAGTGATCAGCCCCGTACAGACTATGAGCCAAATACCCACATAGCCAGCATCAGTCTCTTCATTACACTGTTTCATTTGTTCTGTTGTTCTGTTACTCATTTGAATGTTGTCCAGCCCTCTTCAAAGCCACTTTGACAAAAAGCTGCTAAGTTTCTATTCATGTTGCCCCATGAAACCAGATGTTCAGTTGAGAAACATCCCATAGTAGTTTACACCGAACAAAGATGAATCTCAGTGTCTCACGATCTTCATATTTCTGTTGTAAATGTGTGCATTCTTGTACAGTCTTTCTGACAAAGTGTGGAAAATAAAAGTCAAGCTCCCAAAGTTTTCAAAAATACCAAATATTCAAGGCTGAACTACAGGGAAGTTAGTGTACAATTGTGTTAAATACAGTACGTCTAGATTTTTAACACATGAATAGATTTTGAATCATTTTACTTCATAAAGGCATGACACAGCCTCAACCAAGCCAGTATGTGTCATTGCCATGCAATGTGGAGAAAGTATTTTTCTCTAACTTGGAAACTACTTTAGGGGAAACCTAGACCGAAATTCAAGAGATTGGACATAATCTTTTGGAAGTGATTTTCTTATCCCTTAAGACAGATAAGTATAATTTATAGTATTAACTCCGCTGTATCCTGATACAGAGGCTTTGATATCTGGAATCTTGCTTAGAAACAAGGAAACAACATATAAATCCAATTTGAGGCTTATGTGGCTGCCTCTGTTAAAAACCGCAACTACCGTAAAAGTAGTTGTTTAGCTTGTAAGTTAATTAAGTTTATTAGACAGACTAATAAACTTGTGGATGTGGAGGGCGCATTTTATTAAAGATTTCAGGGTAGAAATAGACACTACTGTGGAGCTCAGTATTACATGCAGTGTAGCAGCTACACAAGAAGCAGGAAGTTGGATAAATCATAACCAGATTCCATTATTTCCCCTGTGGAAGTTAATGCCTGAAGTAGAGAACTTTTAATTTGATTTATTATTTCCCCCACCCACCGTGTGGAAGTGTGGAGGGCAGGAAATTATGTGCACTGATGGGAGAGAAGACACACAAGAAATCGAGAAACCAGTATGGTATGTCAGGTGAAACAGGGACAGATGGGCTTCACATCGGCCATTTTCTACTGCGGCAATTAATTTACCTATCAAAACAGTATGTGTAAGGAAGAAATTGTCTCTTCGTTACTACATAACGAATTGGCACTGTGCTGCAAGTTTATGAGCATAGTAAACATTAGAAAATATCTGTTGGTTTCAAAGAGCACTGCTTTTTTAGCTTCTCCAATCTGCAATACTTTGTAGAGACGTCACATTATACACATTTAAAGACACAGGTATGAGAAGTTTGACAACAGGAAGGCAAATCCATGTCTGCACGTGAACTCTGTGAACCCTGAAAATTGTCAGAAAATTTACTTTTTATCGAAATTTTGGGGCATAAACCATTTCCTGTGACCATACGTTCTTTGGATGTGGCCAGCAAAGCTACACAGGCTTTCCAAAGTCAGGGATCATACCCAAGACATTTCAGCTAATCTCTATAAACAGATATATGTATATGAATGCAGATACATTTTTTTAAAAAAAGCTAATAAAAAGCTAGATCCTCGTCAGATGATAGCCAATGGGTTCCAAGATTGCATTTCGGCCAATGTGTTCCACCTCTTTTGCTCTCCACACAGACTTTTTACCTGCATGCAACCAAAGCCTGCTCAAACATGATTGGTCAATATTACTTGGTCTACAAATGGACTACGACAAGAAACCAGAACACTTCTGGTACCAATCGTGTCCCATTGCCTACAGATTCTGCATTCATATGCAGATATCTGTTGCTGTCCTTTAGAGTTTGATACCGGCGGTAAGTGCGCGGTTATACTGTCCCATTACAAGAAATAATGGACACCTGCCAGCCTATCAGAATCCAGAATTTTCAGCAGCCATGGTCTACCTTCAAATAACCCATGTTCATCATTTGTTTCTCAAAACCTGTGGTGGCTTACATGCCAGTCACTTATAAGCCAAACGCTTGTTCAACAAGAGAGTGTGAGGGAACTACATTAACTCCTGCACCAATAAGGGAAATAATTAGTTTGACATCTGTCTTTTGATTATGTGATAAATTTAGTTCAGGTTTAGTTGATTAAGCTTCATGAAGGATGTTTTCATCCGAGTATGGGGTTCTTTTTTTGTGTTTTATTTTACTTTCCAGCCTCATGAGTAACTCTACTAGAATATGAAATCTTATTGTCCATTTTTTACTGTCTGATGAGGCATTTTATATTGTTATCAGCTTTAGTTTCTCTCCCCCTTGCTAATATAGTATGTAGGTGGTTATGACCATGAGGTATTTTAAAGCTGCTGTTTCTGTTATTAAGGTTTTGCCCTTGGGCTGGTGAAACCTTCTTTCTGTTTCTAAGATCTTCTTTTTGTATAAACAATTATGGTTTTGCATCATGTATATTGTAAGACCAGAAAATAGTAGAGCACAGAGTGCTATTACCAAGTTTCTGGACCATTGCTGTTACTGTTGGTGCTTCATGCCTCTCAGAAAACTTGGCTCACATCCTGATCATCTGGGTTTTAGATTTATACCCAACAGGGGCAAGTAATTCTGTTTTTTAACTTTAAATATAGAAGTTAATTGGAACAACAGTTTGTTGGTAGACAAATGAGCCACTTCTTTGATTTCCCTTACTTGTCTCCCCTCTCCTCTTTCACCTTTCCCTTTTACCTTTCTCTCCCATTCTGTCAGTCTACCAGTCTATACTGGGCCTTCTGTTTCATCTGCAGCATGAGGTCATGCAACGCTGATGCCTTTCTGTTATGGAAATGACCCTCTCACATAGAAAGTCACATTCCATCTCACTTTTCAGCCCCAATCACTCCACATCGTCAAGGAGTCTTTATCAATGCACAGCGCTGCACTCGTACAGTAATGTATGAATTCCAGCTGATGACTTCAGACACTGAGAAAGTGGTGCAGGGAGATTTCTCTCAAGCTGTTTTGACACAGAGCGTGACTCTGGCAGAATTCCTCGCCTCTTTTTGCAGGGGTGGCTAAACCTCTCGATTAATCTCCCAAAGTGAGCTGTTGAAAGTGAAGGACACTGCCTATGCCTGTTTAGCATTTATCAGATCTGCCCTTTGGTGCCTGGCAGCTAATTAGCGATCCCATTTTTCATGTCTCTGCCTCTTGTTTTTCCTCACTTTCGCAGGATTATGGAAGTGTCAGCCACAACTAAGCGCCGGCCGCACAGATAGAATGAACATATGTGTGATGAAAGCAGCTACTCTTGTGGGGAAAATATCTGGGAAATATCCAGGAGAAATGCATGCAGCACAAAAATCAACGAATAAATGGTTTAATCACGCATTAGGCTAGAAAATTACATGCTGCTTGTCTGCTTGATATTTCAATAACTATTACCATCATCTATCTTGCTGTAATGTTTGTAACTGCTCTTTTTGGATGTTTAATAGGTTATGATTAACATTTTCTTACAAGATAAACTTTGAAGAAATTTTGGAGAGTATTGGACAATCTATTAAACTCAGCACATGTAACTCATTTGATCAGTCTAATGACTGTAGTCCACGTGAGTGGTTTAATTTCCATCTACATAATGGTCTGCAGCTACTTAATTTTAGATAAGTTACAGATTTTTACTTCTCACTTGAAAATTTCTGAACTTGGACTGAATGATGGCCAATTTTTGCTATTTTCTGACATTTCATAGACTGAATGATTAATCAGTCAATCAGGATAATAGCCAGCAGATTAATCAAAATAATTGTCAGTTGTAGGCCTGCCAAAGCTTCAGACGCCTGTGATCAATTTTTTTCACCAATTCTGGATTTACTAAGTAGAAAATCAAATATTGGAAAGCTAAGAAACATGCAAAGCACTGAAGAATACTTTGTTCATTCAACTTTTCTTGGCAAACAAACTTGTGAGCTTTCCTGGATTGTTCAGCCTCATCGGAAAGAAATGGATTTCCTTTGGTTGATTGATCATGTTTCTCACAGACTGAATATCCAGGAAAGAAAAGCAAAAGCATAAAAGAAATGTGACCCAGAATAAATATATTGCAGCAGCGGCAGTGACAGTGCATTAGTATGTTACTGTTGGTGAGATAATAGCTTACACAGTGCATCCATGTGCACTCCTCTTGACCTTGCCCTGCGCATTTAACATCAGTGTGACAAGTGCGTAACATCTGCAGCTCTAACAAGGGACAGGTTGGTGTGTGCATGGACAAGAGATTAAGAGATGTTGCGTGACCAGACTGTATTCTTGACCCGAGACAAAACATTTTTACCGCATACTTCTTTATAGATTTATGATCGCATTCTGTAAGTCACTGCTTACCAAGAAAGCAATCCCCTCTCATTTCCTCTGTAATCATGTCTGATGTCAGACATTACAACTGTCTGGTGTTTGTCACCCAGTTACACTCTCTTTGGCTCATCACACTCATTAAGTTAATTTACTGCTGAGGTTCTGTCGTGGGGATAGTAAAGGATACGCCTCATCTTTCTTTTGCTTTCACTCACCACTTTCCATTCTTTCTCCTCTCCACCAATCGAGAGCATGCGATCCAGCCTTCACGGCCCAATGAAAAAGCTGTGTCGCTCTACTGGGCCATCCTGACACTTTAATTGGAGAGGCGTAAATCAAGCTCCATTGTCAGGGAGAGGGGTAATTATTTCCTCCTGTCTCAGCAGCCACCAGCAATCCTCTTTCCTGCCCACATTTTACTTTTTTCTCTCTGTCAGATGCTTTTATCAGAGATCTGGCTCACACACTTCAACTTTCTTTTTCTTTCCTGAGCTATGATTTTAGCAATAAGCCCTAATTTTACCTTGAAACCAAAGTGCTTAAGTGTAAAATCCTTCATATCCTGGCTCATACCTGCAGTAAAGTGACATTGGGACAGCTCAAGAGTAACATAAATGCATCCATTCATGAAAATGCAAAGAGAGCATAATTTTCCTCTTTGGAGCTTAGCATAGCAATGGAGTTGAATCAAAGGCCAGTGGCAAACACATGGTGATACATACTGTAACATTTATATATCCAGGCTCACTAGACCCCCAACTCGGCTTGTGCTGAAACTAGAGATGCACTTATCTGTATTGGAAAATATGTGTTTATGTCGAATGCAGGTTTGGCATGGTTTTTAGCCCTCTGTATGCTGACCAAGCTTTCCCCAACATGCAAAAGTGTAAGTGTAGACTTTTTTTTTTCTTTTTCAAAAGGGCTGAACATGATATCTCCCACTTCAATTTGCGTGCTCTTGGTTTGAAACGGAGCGTGGCTCTCTTACCAAAAGCAAATCCACATCTTTTTTTCATGGCTGACCACATTGGATGAAGCATGTTCTACATTATTACTTTACCTCACTTTCTATCCTGATGATGAAATCCATCACTTCTGTGGCAAGACTACTTAGAGGAAGAGATTTGAATGTACTGTACTGTTTATGACAGAATGAATCAGCAAAGTCAAAAAAGAATAGCTCAGCTGTTTTAAGGCATGCCATTGTGGTGTGGCACTTAAGGATGGCAATGTCGGTCAGTTGGTCAGTCCACCACTTTGGTCCAGACGGAAATATCTTGACAACTGTTGGATGGATTGAAATGAAATGTTGTACAGAAAGTCACGGTCCCCTGCAGATCCTTACTCTAGTGCCACCATGAAGTTGACATTTTTGATTTTTAGTGAAATGTCTCAACTACTATAAGATGGATTTCCATAAAATTTCATTAGAAGATGAATTAATGATCCCTTAATTTTTAATCTAGCGCCACCAGTAGGTCAAAGTCTTGAACTTCTACTAATTTTGCACTGACATTCATGACTCCCAGATGATGTATCCTTATGAATTTGGTGACTTTTCTTCTAGCTCCACCATGAGGTTGTGATTTCAAGCGAAATATTGGATAATAGTCTGATAAAACTTCGGTACAGACATTCATGTTCCCCTGAGGATGAATTGTAATAACTTTTGGTGATCCCTCACATTTTCATCTAGCGCCACCATCAGGTCAAACTTTCAACTTGTTTATGACCAAATACCAGCAAAACTAATGACATTCCCATCAGCTGTATTTGTGTTTAGTGCTAATTAACAAATATTGCATTCTAACACACCAAACCAAGACAGTGAACTTGATAAACATTATACCTACTAAACATCAGCATGTCGCTGTGGGTATGTTTGCATGTTGTTAGCATTTAGCGCAAACCAGCACTGTGCCTGTAAGTGCAGCCTCACAAAGTCACTAGCATGTAGATTCTTAGTCTTTTTCTGTATGAAACTCTATATTAGAGCTATAATTTCTTTCTTTGCATAGTTTGATACACTTGGTGGTTGTTAAAGTGGTTCCAGCAAAATACTTGATGAAAACCTGATGATGCTTAATATGTGAATGAAAATAGAGATGGATGTAAAATGTCTGATTTCATTCCTATCATGGAAAAGAAATAAAATATCTTTGGAACAGATATTTGATTCCCCACAAATTAAAAGCAGAGTCATTCCTGAATGTGTCTGACCTTTCTGGCTTCACCCTCTCTCTCTGTGTGAGGTGCAAGTCCTCCACCTCTCTGATGTTTTGAGCTGAACATGTTAAAGTGATCTGTTTGCTGTCTAGTTAACAGAGGGAGGGAGGGAGGGAGGGAGGGAGGACGATCGTGGAAGGGAGGAGGGGAGGAGGAGGAGAAGGAGGAGGGGGACTTCAGTGGAGAGTGGGTAATAGGACACCAGCCCTCTCTGTCTTTTCGCTCTCCTCCTTCTCCTCTCTCCTCTCCTCTCTCCTGTGCTCTCTCTCAGTCAAGCCTGTTCTGTGAGCACTTAAATGGAATAGCAGCATTTTTTCCCTCTTGTGTGTCACTGGAGGAGACTGGAAACAAGGTGGTTTTGAAGTGGATACATACAACAAAGGTCTGGTTTGGTACCTGGCTTGTCTAACTGGGACCAGCACTGGAGGAAGCTCCTGAAAGGTGAGTGCTGGACCAGGGTCTGATCCTGATCTTGTCTCTGTAGGTAGGGAAGTCTACCTGCTGTGCTGTGCTGTGCTTTACTGCATTGAAGTGGTTGCAGATCACTGAGTGGATGCAGAGAGGAGGTGGTAGTCAGGAGGCTAACAGGTGCAATGTCCCACCAGAGAGATCTGGCAAGAATACATGGAAGTAAACTCAATCTGACTGATGTAGAGTCTGCCAAATCTTACATATTTTCTTTTTCAACTACTGCTCCCTTTAAACCTTGTAGAAACATTACATCAGACTACTCCACTATGCTCTATTCTCCTCACTTGCTGTGTATTATCTAGTTTAAACACAGTATGAATTTCCAGGATATGAGTCATGACTTTGTTGCAGTTGCTACATTGTCCTGAAGCCAATAAAACAGAAAATGAGGGTGTTTGACTGCTTGTTTGGCCAGGTAAACATTTCTATAACTTTATTGCTCTAGAAAGGTTTCTCTTCTGGTTTAAGTATTAACCAGCCTTTATGTATTACTATACTATTTAAAGCCTGTATTTGATACTGTGAAGAGGACTGACCAGAATCTCAGGGTTTGAATGCTGCAATCACAAGATTCTCATGTTATTTAATCCATAAGTCTTGACTTTAAATATACATTTTGCTGTTCTGAGCTGCGTGTGCTTGTCATGTGTGTGAGAGTGTGCGTGTGTGTGAGGGAATGTGTGGCTGTAACGGAGCGGCTGACAACTGAATGACAGGGTGTGGTATGAACACTCACCGTCCTGGTAGAAGCGGGACAGGACAGAGTGAACAACTTGTTCATGATTTCAGTTTATTCAAGGAAGAATTAGACCAAAATACTAAATAATTAAATCTGTCCAACCTAAATCCAGACAGGAGGGAGGACTTTCTCCCCCAATTTCTTGTGGCTAAATTATGTTCATGTGTTTAAAACATTAACAGGAGCAGATGGAAGACAAACAATCACAGACTCTGTTTTTATTACTTTCTTGTGAAATTTTTATACTTTCATCAATATTAGTTTTTGAGCAGTGCCTCTGAAATAGCGGGATAGAAAATTCATTAGGCTGTCAGCCAAGGAATGCACAATAAACACAATTATCATTACACCCCACTGGAAATATAACTCTCCATTCACTCAGGCTGACCTCCTTTGTGGAGGCATTTAATTGCCGTCGCGCAGATTCCTGGCAAACTCCCTGGAATTTCTGGACTTTGAAGAGCACAACAAAATCAATTTGAGTATTTATTATTTTTGCTCATGGCAACAAACAGTACATGCACCTTTGTTTAATGAGAGACCCATTAAACTAGTCGAGCGTTACGACGCTCCCGCGAGCATGAGGGAGGTTTGGTAGTGAGCTCATTCCACACCTCAGCATGGTGATCATCACAGAAACAGCAGCTTTTGTGAAGCAAAGGAAGTGGCTAAAGCTGACCTGCTGAGATGTTATAGGACGCTCAGAAGGAGTCTAACTCCCTTGGCAATGGCTTAAGCAGCTGTAAGACCAACATTTCCAGGCTAGAGCCTCTCCTTGGGAGATCATCCCTCTCTCAAAGCATACAAGGAGGGATAGGTGTGGACAGTTTCGCCCAAATTACAAGAAAAACATATTTTTTCACTTTCCTCTAGTGGTATTTAGACATCCAGACAGTGTGAGTCACTCAGACTCTGAGATTTCTGCCTCCATGTCAATACAAATAAAAATTTAATTTAAGGTGCTCACAGCATTGAAATGTAAATTTTTCAGTTGCAATGCTGCTCTGGATTTGAGTAGAGTTTTCTTTTTTTTTAAAAACAATATATTTATTGGTTTTCAGTTTGCAAATCACATCATATTGTACAGTGAGTAGCAGTTATATAGAACTCAGCAAACATTTTTCACCCTGTTGTCCCTCCCATCCCCAGTATAGTTTTCACTGGAACCACTTTATACCAAAGAAATAGTCTCTATTCTCGGAGTTGGAGACTTATCACTTGCTCTCATGAGCTTTTCAGACTTTACTTGGACCCGACAGTTTTGGGACTTGACTTACTTGAAACTTGACGCTCCAAAGACTCGAGACCTGAAAGCAAAACCATTCAAGTCTCAAGTGTTGACTTGGTAAAAATCCTGGAACAGTAAGAAAATAAAGACAGCGACTGGAGGTTATTACATGGCCACACACATTGAATGTTTAATTATTGGACTTCTGCATTGAAAGGACTTGGTCTCAGCTCTTGACACAGCTTTGAAAAGAACTGTTCAAAATACTGTAAGATTTGAAGATTCAGAGACTTAAAAACTTGCATCAGACTTGCACTTTGCTCAAGTCAGATATCTCAGAATGTATTTTCATGGCTAGATACCACCTATTTTTTGTAATTTGAACAGAGGCCAGATCAGGACAAGCACTAAGCTTCAGGACAGGGTCAGAGCTGTCCGCCTGGAGGCTACAGTTATGGGAGACGCCCGAGCTGAAGGGGGCTCTGGGGGATGGTGGGTGCGGATGATGCAGTAGCAGATGGGCTACAGGACAGCAGCCGGGGCCGTCTAGAAAGGCACCATGCTGTTTTACTTCTCTCAAGTGCTGCCTAAGAGATCTCATTCCTCTTCTATATGTCATCTTTCTGCACCTGAACAGTAGAAATTCACCTCAGCTACATATCAGTCATGCTTCATTCCACCACACACACTCATATCTCAACCTATTTGTACACTACACGCCAAACTGAAAATTTTATAGCAATCACGGAGCTTTCTTATCTCTTTGCCATCAATTTTTTATTGCACATCTATACGCCATGAGAGCAAAGATTCACCCTCTTGTAAAAGAAGTTTCTTTTTTGTATGTAAAAGGGTCATTTGTATACCAAGTGCAATGTGGTTTTTTTGTACATCACATGTAGTGTAAGAGTCAGTTTTGGGTGGTAAAAACAACCATGTCTTTCTCCAGCAGTGGAGTTTTGCATTGCAGGAGTTTGCGCCCCACAGGCAGTACAGTACCTGCCTCTATCAATAATTGAGCTGCTCTGTTAACAGAAAAGGAACAAGGAGGAGGATGAGGGGAGCATTTCTCCGGCAGCTCTTTTGTGCAGATTTAACTCATCCATATTTAAGGGAGGTGCATCTGCAAAGATATAGTAAGTGATGGGATTTAACTGACAAGTTCTCTCATCTGTGTCTTTACTCACCGTTGCTTGTGCAACACTTCACTTTATAAGTCAGTATATCTGGACCTGTCGGACTGACTGGACTAAATACCAGTCAGTGTTGTATTCTGTTGTTTGTTTGTTTTTTGCTGTTTTAAGCTAATTGTTTGATGGTATTTCATTTAATTTGAGTAAATATTATCACAGGCACTGCCAAATGAATAAAAAATATATGTAATTATCTGCAAGTTATCGCGTTAATCCAACCAGTCAAGGCAGATGACCTCCCAGTTCTGCTCGAGGTTTCTTCCCGTCAAAGGGAGGTTTTCCTTGCCACTGTCACCAAGTGCTTGCTCATAGAGTAATGTTGGGTTTCCGTAAATTAAAGAGTACGGTCTATGTGAAAAGTGCCCTGACATAATCACTGTTGTGATTTGGCGCTATATAAATAAATTGACTTGACTTGACCTACCAGTACTTGAAAACCACTACACCTCAGTGAGCTGATTTTGAAGGTCAAAAGATTTTTAGACATGTAAGTTATAACCACTACATATAGAATTTTTATATTTTATATCACTTTATTTTATTCATAGCATCTTTTAAATTAATCTGATGGCATATTTGTAGAAAAAAAAATCAGCGTTGTCACTTTTCCCCCATTTATGCTGTCTGTGTTTCTTTTTCGGTACTACCACTGGGGGGCACCAAAGTCAGACATTTTCAAATCCTACACATAGCTTGTGAAAGTGTTTCAAATATATTTATTCAACCACATTTAAAGCTTTTGTTTCAACAATGTGTCAAATGACTTTGTGTAATGTGAAAGGTGTAACTCGTTCTGATGAACCCACAGAGACCCCGACTCTCAATTCTAAGGAGCCTTGTTTCGAGATGTTCAGCACCAAACTGTAGACAAAGTTAGCAGCTGAGTAGTGAACATCGTGGAGCATTTAATAGCTAATGAACCGGATATTTCCCTCAGGAGTCGATGGAGACCAAAACAGAGCTAAAAGGGGAGTAAATAGTGGACTTACATTCACCAGGTGAACCAAAACACAGCTGCGAATGAATGTTAATGTTGCTCTGTGTCTGCTGGATGTGCAAATAGGCAACGGTTTGCTAATACGCTCACCATAACAACTTTATAATGTAATAATATGTGATTACCGTTGTGTTCAAAGCTTGCTCTGCTGCCCCAATGTGGTCAAAAATGTCTGAGTGACTATATTTTAGCATGTAGTAACCTAAAAGTCTAAACATTTTCAATCAAACTTTGCACAGATTTGACGCTGACATCTTTCAAGTAGGTTTCTTACAAGAAAACTCCTGACATGCAAGCCATTAAGTTTTATATTTCCAGTTGCAGAAATGTTTGAAGAAGTGTCTAGTTTGCTTTAGCAGTGATAGCTATCATGGTAGCAAAAGTACAAATACTGTGTACCCAAGATGTTGAGGATTTTGTTTTGTAGTCATATTACACTGTTGAATACACTCTAAATCCCTGACTTTCTCTCCAAATACCCACGACAGGCAGCGGTGACTGGACGTGGTTCCTGAGCGGCGCAGTCATGGGCAGGCCAGAGGGGTTGGCCAGGCCACCTCTGGTGTCAGCTATGGCGCTCTCCCTCCTGGCTCTCTCTTTCCTCTCTACTGGGATCTCCAGCCTCCCACAGCCCCAGCCAAGAGTTTTCCTTCCCTTCGAAGGTAAGAAGAGAGAAATCCATGTAAACCATTGACTTGGCCTTTGTCTAAGTTTCCTTGCAGATGTAATGAGGTTGCACTGATGCTATGTGTTTACTGTGTTAATGCTGAACAAATGGTTAGTAATCAAGGCTAGCCTGGTTACATCATTATGCAGGAGTGTGCGGCTTACCTAGACTTTTCAGATCTTATGCAACCAGGCTGTTTATTTTTTGGATCAGAATAATCTTTCTGTGGTTGAAACGTTGCCAACAACACACATAATCACACACTTCAGGCCTTAGAGCTCCAATCCTTGTCCATCCATTGTCCTGCTGTGTGTCAACAAGAAGTCAAACCTCTGCAGGAGGTGGCAGCGTTTGTCAGAACTAGCCTGAATCTGTTCCTAGTTAAACTTTAATCACACTACTCCATAGTGGAGGCCTGTGGGTATTGTTGCTGCCTCTGGTTTTGATTCTCTTGTTTTATTTAATTTCTTTGACATAGATTATTTTATGAATTTTTGATGCTTTCTTGAAATGAGAGTGTGCTACGTGTGGGTGGAGCGTGTGTGTGTGTTTGTGTGTGTGTGTATGCATGCTTGCGTGAGTTGGTGTGGATGAGCTGGCCGATCACTCATGCCCCTGCGTTGCTAGTGGTGCAGTAACCTTTTCGCAGCGGCTGGATAGTGTGCAAGGGCTGAAGGAGGCGTTTGATCACCTTTCACTACCTCTCGCTGTGGATTAGGCAGCACAGAGCAGCTGAGGCTGTCTGTCAGTAAGGTTTCTGTGCTCAGACAGTTGGAAAACACTTTCAATGTGAGGCTAAAGCAGGCATGGTTTGCCTTCTTTTCTTCCGCTTCTTTCAGCCTGTGACTAAATTTACCATATTTGTCTCCTGTATTCATGTTCCACATTTGGTCTCATTTTTGCCTCCTTTGTTTCTCATTCATGCTTTCAAGTCTCTCTGGTTATTGTTTCATTTCAAATATCTGAACTGGTCAGCAGTCAGCATGCAGTCTGTTTCTGCTCTGCATGCTCTGTGAGTTGTTAGATATGATAGTCAGATAAAAAAAAAATACAAAAATTAATGTCTGAAAACAGGGAAAAACTTCCACCATCACTATCTTTAGTTTTGACCACTGACGCCACATTACTCACCCACTCCTCGCTCCTCCGTGTTTCCAAATAGCCAGCTTAAAAGGTCAAAGGTGGCCATGCTGAAAATGAGCCAATCCCTATAATCCTGGAGCGCTCAACTCCCTTTCTGAGTGTGGATTAGATTTGATTTGTGTCACTCACTGTAGTAGCGTTTTGCCGCAGGGAGCACCATACATGGAGAGTTTGACTCTGGTCTCTAAAGTGCACTAATTCCTCAGCAGGCTCTGTAGTTAATCCGTAATGATAATGGGATACATTTAGGTGAATTTATGAGGAAAGAGCAGCGAAGATGAAGAAGAAGGATGGTTATTACAAGCTAAAACGCCAACTTTAGTTGTGGATTTACATTCCCTAGCTGTTATTTTGATGGCTACATTTAGCACCTGAGCTGAGACAGTAGAAGCACCTTGGTTTCTGTCTGAGAAATCATTTTAAACTGCATAGGAAGAAGGTAATAACTCCCTCTTAAAAGGACACGGGTCGCATGGGTGAACACCAGATGTAGGGAGACTCTTAGGCCCAAGGTGGAGGATCATTTCTCCTATAAAAACTGGAAGACTTCACCGAGGGAAGAATTCAGGGAGTTTGGGCTCCGTCCAAAGCAGCCAGAAAGATGAATGAAGAGACATGGAAGAAGACTGGAAGAGTGGTGTCTTGGAGGGAGTGAGGGCGCAGGTGGTTTGGCACCTGCTGGGTGGCCAAAAGGTTATTCCTGAAGGCGGGTTTCTTCTGCTCCCAGATGTGAAGATCTGTTAATTATTACTGGCTGGAACTAACTAAACCAAGAAAATAAACTAATAAGTGGAACGCTGGAGTTGTACATAGATCTAGACACTGGAATATCCTCCCCCCTTTTTCCTCCTCGTGTCACTGCTGAAATCCTATCCAGGGGTAACGCAGGTTCATGGGACTCCCGGCGTAGCCTCACGTCCTGCAGAGTTGCTGTCTCTGACATTCCTCTCTCCTTCACTCTGCTTACTCTTGTGCTCCCGAGGCGAACAAAGCCAGACCACAATTAAAACCGCATAATAAACGGTGAAAAATGCAGCTAACCCAAATAATAAACTATCAAGTGGTGCCTTACTCTGCTGTGCCTCGAATAATAAACACAGCCCGCCCCCCCTTCCTTAGAGCAAAACTATTTAGATATACCCAGTGTGATAAAAGATAATTACTCCTTTACATTTGCTTTAAATATAGCCTGTCCTCTCAACATTTATTTTGGTCTGTTTTGTGGTGTGTCTGATAGATTGGCTGTGTCAGAATGAGGTTGGAATGCTAATAGTGTACAGATCTGAAAGACAAAGTTTAGCAATTGTGCATAGAAATGTCACAACTGCAGCAAAGAGACTCTAATTCAATTATACACACATGTTATAACATTCCTTGAAAATCTAGACCGATAGTGTTGGTATAATATATTCGGTCTCATCACATCTCAGTTTAAAGCAAAATTCACAGGTCTCCTTTATAAAATGAAATCCCAGAACTTCAATCCACATCCGCATGTCACATCCTCTTTATCAAACACTTGTGGAAGTAGAAAACAATACATTGTAGTTAAACTGAGAGATGGCTGAGAGTGCCAGATGTGTGACCTTGTGTGCTGCTTTTTATAAACTTGTCACGTTTGAGATACTATTCTTTTATGCCTGGAGCCTGTTTGACCAGAGTTGCAACATGCAAGATGCAATTTGCAACAAGAGATCATTTCCTCTGCTATTGATTTTGATATGTTTAAATAATCAAATAGAACTCCATACTCAGTGCCCATTAATGAAGATGTGATAAGAATGTAGGACTTTATGTGCAGTTTGAAAGTGACAATCATTTGTGAGATGGATCTTTGCCATCATTGGCGATGTGTGTGTAAACGGTGCTCACAAATTACTTTCAAGAAACAGGCCCCTGGAGCACAAAAACAGTATTGCTCTATGGCTGGGTATCAAACCTAATACTTTTTTGGCTTTTTGTGCTGTCTAAAATTTAACCATAGGATTTAGTATCAAAAGCTGATATTCAGTTTCTGGTCATATGCATAATTGTTTACTTATTCTATGATCATATAGTTCTTGATGTAAATCTAAATGTTTAGTTTATTCAGGTAAAACTCTTGTCCTGCTTGTGTTCAGGCAACATTTTACATTTGAGAACTTTGGCTTTCTTTATTAAATATAAAAAAACCCATTAATATTCATCAACTTGAGGTATTAAAAATATATTTATTATATCAGTCCCAAAACTCAGTTATTGTATCAACGCTATTATCTAAAATTTTCAAATGGTACCCAACTGACATATGGAAGCAACAGGGAAAGTTCTGTGTGATGACACTGATAGTTACTTGCTAATACCTATGATGAGTTGAGATAACAGGCGAGATTAACACACTGCTGCTGTTAATTTTAGACATTGTCACACAGATCTAAGGTTGGTCCAATAACTAAGAAAGCGGGTAAGATTCAAATTATGTAATACCTGCTCAGACGAAAGACCGCAATAGGACAAAATTTCTTCCTTGGTGTATTAACATTACCACATTACGTGCTGCAGACATTAAAATAATCCTCTAATGCTGTCATATGCTGTAAATTGAGTATTGAAACAGGATGAGCACAACAGTACATTCAATACACTGCGTATTGGTTCTGCTACTGTATCCGAGGTTGGCACTGCTGTCGCCAAAATGCCATTCCATGAATGACAGGATCATTTATCCCTCCAGTTGGGGCACAGTGGTCTGTGTTTATGATCAGGATCATTTAACCTCATCAGTGGTCTCACCCTGTTCTGGCAAACCTCCAACATTCAATACAGTATTAACTTAGAAATATATACAGTATATATGTCAAACCATGAGAGATGTTTATTTGAAAGTGAGCCGGCCTGCACATGCTTTCGTGTGGATGATGTAGATTTTGCACACACATGTTTGGCCGAGAGCCTGACTGAGACATAGGAGAGATTGATTAAGATGATGTCTGTGGTTTAATGAGCGCTCCCTCACACTGGTATGAGCCACATGGGCTTCATTCACAGCCTGAACAGAACCAGGCATGGAGATCAGGAACTAGGCATCAGAGAGCGGATACACCAGATCCCTCCGCCTCCACAGATTACTCCTTGCTTTTATCATGCCTCATTACTACCTCCACTCACCCCCCATTATTCATGCAGCAATACTATTCATACACTGTAGGAGGATGTCAGGCTGTTAAGGATGTTTACTTGGTGGTGAGGGTTTGCAGGAGTGAGTGTGTCTCAGTGAGTCTGAAAAAGAGAATTGTTGGTGCAGTAAGTGCCTGAATGTGCATTCCTTCACTTGATTGCATTTCAGTGGCAAAAGTTTCTGCTGAATCACTGTTAAAAAAATGTGGTTTAAAGAATCTGGTTTTCTTCAGCGTCTCAAGCTCCATAAAGTTAGGAAACAACATCCACAAGCTATTTTGCTCACTGGATACTTAAAATACCTGAAGCACAAGACCACCAGGACTATTTTAAGACAATCTGAAAAGTACCCACTGTGTTTTCTTTCCTTCGAGAGGAGATTAGCCAAGGTAGCCAATATTACATCAGTGTATTGTAAAGTAATGTCCCAGATTTAAATCCAATATTAGGGTAAAGAATCTCATCTCACTTTTCTCTGCTGTTTTTATGGATATGTCTTCATATGGTTTGTTAAATTAAGAATCGTCCACTGACATAGATGCCAGACATGTAAGCATAAAGTCATCTTTTGGGGTCAACAAAAGTTCAAAAGGTCAAAGGCTGGTGCTGACAAGTAGCCAGAAGCAGACCTGGATGTCTGTGTCTGTGCCTTCCAGTTAATTCTTTTATAAAGTAGGAAAGCTCTCTCATCAGCCTCTGTTTTACATTAGACCTGCACATTAGCATCTCCACTTTTCAGTGGTAAACATAATAAAGCCTGTGAAGTAAAATCAGTGATGCTCTGTGATTAGAGGGAATTCCTGGCAGGGCAAATCATAGGCCTGTCAAAGCTGTCGGCAAGGGCATACAGACATGCTACAAATAGCTATAAGTTAACCATGCAAGTGTGTGTTCTCTTTGTCTGACTACTGGGAGAGATATTTCTCTGTGTGTGAGTGTGTGCATTTTCCCCAGACTCATGTCCCAAGATGTCCATCTAATTGTCTGAGTTGCAGAATTGACATTTTCTGCAGTAGGGTTAAGGAGTTAGGGGAGCTCCAGCTTGCACTGCCTTGGGGCTGACAGTGTGTGAGATGTTTGACAGCCCCTCTGTCAGCCTGCCTTTCTCTGCCTGTCATTCTGTGTTTTGCCATTCCTGTGTCCGACATTGTTTGCCCTGTTCAATGTTTTATTATTCCTCCTCCACAACATGTTGAAAGGTAATCAATGGCCATCAATACAAACAAAGACAGCATCCCTTCAAGGATAGCCAAGGTCAACTGGAAAATCCTTGGTTTGGAGGTTGGAATAATCACAAATCAATTACCTATTCTTATGAAACTATTTATGCAAGTTTGTTTGTATTCTTTCCTCTGTTGTGTGGTGCAATTATGTAAACATAGGTTATTGAATTGTTAAATAACTGCTCATATTACAGCTTTTCTGTTGGCTGAACAGTGCTTAACATTGCAGAGGGAAAGAAGGCAGCCACTATCTGTGGATTAAGGCTTAAGACAGATTCCTTTTTCCGTCACTGGAAATATTATACAACTTGAATGGAATTTCTTTGAGCACCTCAATCACAAAGAGTATGTAAACAATCTTTTTCTGGCTCTGGAAAAAAAAAATCAACAGGTGCATTACTCACTGTTGCCTCAAAATGAGTCTTTACCTTTTCACACCACCACAGAAACAACCTCTCGACCTCTGTGACATCAAACCACTGAGGAAATATAGCTTTTTTAACATGACACAGTGTCAGCCTTGGAGATGGCAGAGGAAAGGAGTCCCACCTGGTTTATTTCTTTTTCCTTCTTCCTTTAGCCGCCCTCCATGACTAGTAAACACATCAACTCTGAAAATCCTCTGACCCATATCTCCTGCAAGCCTCGCCTGGACCTGGGAGTCTCCACGAGAGCCTCTCTGACAGTAAAATTGCAGATATTTACTGGCTGTCGGAGGTGAACAGTAACTAGAGACTCCTGGTGTGGGCAGGTGAGAGGTCATGGCGAAGGGGCGCAGAGGTAGGGGGTACGGGTTGGTTCTCTGTAAGGGAGGGCTACTGCCAGTGACATGTGAAAGGAAAGCCAGGTGCTAATTGGGGCGTTGGGAACGCAAACTAGCTGGCTGGCAGGCCAACGTGATGGACAGGTTGTCATCTCAAGTTTCAGCTCCTACAGGGAATATAAGCCAACACCTTAGCAGGTCAGCCATGCAATGAAACCAGCAGTTGACATTGGTGCTGGATAACATCACTCTGCACACACACACACACATAGCCAAGGGAGAAAATATACTCTGCTCTCACATGTCATATTTAGATATGGCGTCTGCCTCAGGAAGCCAATGTGAGAGAAGACATACATAAGAGCTCAGGCATTCTGCGCAGCCATATGATTCCCATTACAAGGGTCTGGATATAGATAATTGGCGACAGACAACAATCAGAAAATTAATGAGACGCAGTAGATATGAAGTTTTCCCCACTAAGCCAACACTGGCCCCTGTCCATGACAAGTACTCGCAGTACAGTAAGTTTGTGCGTACTGTTTGCATTTTGAGTGCACAGTGCTGCCTGCCTGGGAATGTCGAGTATGTGTGTTGGACAGACAATCGGACGACTCTGTCAGCCACTGCAAGACGTCCTGGGTGGTCTCCTTGTACTGGAACGACACCTAAACTTCCCCTCTGCAATATGTATACGCCACCAGTCATTACTATATACCATTGGGCTGAGTCCCCAAGGAGAATGGACGACCATCCTGTTCAGGCAACAGCCATTTTTTATCTCCAGAGGGGCCTGTCAGTTGCCAGGATAAAGTCTTGTACTGGTGCAGTATGTGTAAGTGGGCCAGTGCTGTGTTAGGTAAGTGCAGCCATCCAGAACTCAACCTAAAGAGCTCTTAGCATTGTCCGGACAAAGAGCAACGGTATTTGGCACAGGGTTTGAAGTCAGTCCTCCATGATGAAACACACTCCATCTTGTGAGGAGAGATGAATTGCAAGTGGGCGGTATAAGTCCCTGCTTCAATATTTATCAAGACGGGTGATTGGGGTCCTCCCACCGGCTACCCCTGACAACCACAGAACAGGTCTCTCCTTAAACTGAATGGCAAGCGAGCCTCATTAGCATGGAGTTAATTTATTCATGCTGGCCTTTCAGGTAGAAAGCCAATTGATGAGGGTTGATTTACATGGGAGACACTAAGGCTGGTTTGTAATTGGCCCACTGTCCGCCCCTGAAGTGTTAATTAGGTGCGGGGACCTTTTGGCTTGTGTTCAGACACTGATGTTAATCAAAAAACCCAACACTCCAGACACCCAGTCGATTTGGTTAAAGCTGTTTATTCCTGCTGCATAAGGGCTAAACTAATGTTCTGAAAAAAATAATCCCATATTGTCGCACCCTGCTGATTTTTATAACCTTTTTCATGTAAACAGAGAAGTCTCTGAACTCCACAGATGGATTTTCATGAGGTGAGTCCCTCATTTGATAAACAGTAGGGGATACATGCACACTACAGCTGTGTTTTTCAGTGTTAACCACTTTCCTCCTGCCACATTTCCCTTCATGATGCCATGTGTTCTGCCACCTCTTACTATCACCCACCAAACTGGGAGAAGAACCCCTGAGGCTGTTCAAGTAACACCCGCTCAGTCTGTTGGCACTGGCTCCTAAAACCTCAGCCCTCAGGCTGTCGAAAGATACAGTTGTCTCTCTCAGAAAGAGCCCACATACTTTCCAGCCACTGTGAATCTCAAATTTTTACAATGCGGCATTACAACAAACCGCTCCTTGTTTTGACATCCCAAACCAGAACCATGGAAGCGTTGTTTCCTGCTGGAGGTATTGCTGCGAAACTCAGTTATTTGATCATGCAAACAGTTTTGGAGGCCAAGTCTGTCAGAAAGTCTTAAGGATTGAGAACCTGAGGGAAGCTTCGTTGTGGTTGTTGCCTTTCCTCTCCTGGGTATATAATCACAACAGAGGGGGAAAGAAGCAATTGCTGTCTCTCATCTGAGAAGCAGCTAAGTGAGCACTGCAATCTCCACTGCACTTTAATTGCTGCCATACAAACAGGGGCACAGTGACACATCCCTTCTTGTTGCCCACATTTCTTTCTATTTCTACTTGGCTTTTCACCACAATCACATAAAAGAGGATGTTCTTTTTTTACTTTGTGGGACTTGGTAGCTTGTTGCCCCTCTGGGATATTACCACTGAACTTGTGCCCATGAACGATCAATTCTCCTATGGTTTACAGAACACTGAATTACCCACCACAGCTTGTTTACAGCTTGTTGTTGCTTCAGATATCTTTTCTGCAGCGCTGTAGTGACAGCACAAACAAAAAGCAAATACTGCTGCCAGGAACCAAAGGAATGTATTTTCTAAAAATTACTTCACTAACAAACACCATGCTATTTGTGCAGTATATAAAAAGAAGTTTATTGGGATTGGCGAGAAAATTCAGGAAGAATTGGATGAGGGTCAAGTGCAGTGGGATGATTGGGGTAGAGGAGAGGGACGAAGAGAGTCGATTGCCGGAGGGAGGAACCGGAGGTTGGTCAAGGTCATGTATGGTGGGATGATGGGGGACAAGGGGAGGGATGAAAGGGGTCAATTGGAGATGTGATGTGGCTGAAGCATCTAGGAACCCAAGGGTTGAGGCTTAGGGTGATGGTATGTCTCGATGAGCTTTCTGCTTCATCATCCCTCAGTGGTTCCTATAATAGAAGAGGAAGAAGGAGAATTTCTTAGATGGAAGTATCAACCCTAACGCGCATGTATTTGATGGTGGGAGGAAACCAGAGCACCCGACAGAAACCCATGCAAACACGAGGAGAATGTGCAAACTCACCACAGAAAGGACCTGGGACGGCCAGAGTTCAAACTCAGGATCTTCTTGCTGTGAGGCTACAGTGCTAACCACAGAGCAACTGTACCGCCCACTGAAAGGAGAGAGAGGAGATGAATGGAGTTTGGGGGGAGGGTCGTGAGAACTGAGACAAATGGGAGAAAGGGGTTAGACACACCTATATAGGTATGCATGGGTGATTGGTTTAATGAGGTACAGGTGTTTGAATTAGTGAGAGAAGGCAGGGCATGGTCTTGTTCCTGAACCTTAGTTATAATAACTTAATTTCACTAACAAATACCACAACATTTGTTCAGTATATAAAAAGAATAGTTTATTGGGATTGGTGCAAAGATTCGGGATGAAATGGATGAGGGTCAAGTGCAGTGGGATGATTGGGGTAGAGAAGAGGGATGAAGAGGGTCGTTCGCCAGGGATGATGAACAGCAGCCGAAGATTGGTCGAGGTCATGTATGGTGGGATGATGGGAGACCGGGGGGGGGGTGAGAGGGGTCGATTGCATGGTGATGAACGGGGGCCGATTGGAGTAACATAGCCTAATCCTAAACTATGGTGTAGAAATGACCACTGTATCACCTGAAAAACTAATATAAAGGTCTTCAGATTTGTTGTTGTGCTACAGCCTTACCTTTGTTCACAATTTACCCATATACAGAGTTGTATCCAAAATGCTCTCACACATTATTTCTCAGATGGTTTGGTGTCATTATTATCTGTTTGTGACACACTGAGACAACAATACGTCTAGTTTGCTGAGAGGGCAACAGGGCATTCAATAGATTGCATTTTACAAACGTCCCCTGCTGATGCGCTTTTACACTGTGAATTTTCAATCATGACATCATATTACAGATAAAATATTTAAAGATCCCCTCCAGACATTCTTTGAGACAGATAAAAAAAAAAAAACCTCTGCTTGGAATAATACATTGTGTCTGACATGTTTTTCCCACAAAAAATGTTCAGTTACCTTGTTAAAAATCCTTAAACTGACATCTCCTCCTTCTACCTCATTAGAAAATCTAGAATCTACCTATAAATACTGTATGCAAATGTTTTCATGTCAAAAGTTTAACTGCTGAACACAAGATGTCTCCTACTTCACTGAGAAGTCCTTTCTCAGCGGATGTGCACTTGAGGCTTCACGTTTCCACATCACATCTGTGTAAGTTGGCATTTGGCCCCAAACTAGTTGTAATGTCACAAATCATGCTCTTAGGTACATGCCTTAAACTCAGATTTAAGGTGAGCACAGAGAAACTTTTCCCCTTCAGCAGATGAATGTGAAAACAGCTTTCTAGTGTCAAACTCAGCACATACTTCATTTTGCACAGTGAAGCTCAAACATCCAACTGAAGGAACAAGAAGAAAAACATTTTTTTGACTTAAGGAGGACTTTATTTTTATGCCACCGCACTTGCAACAGCTGTTCCCAGAGGCAAATGATGACATTTTATATCCAAAACGTCAAACGTCAACTTAACAAAATATTTTTCTGGCCATTATTCAACGCCATAACTCAGGAACAGAAGGGGAGATTGTGACCTTATTTCACATTTGGTCGGATACTGAATTAGTGACAATAATCTTGGGTGCCAACCTTGAAACTGTGGTGATTGTTTAGATCTTCTGTTCTGCCAAGTTGAAGATTTGTGAGAGAAGCATCCATGTTTTAGAATTTGTGGCTTCTTTGCAGCAGCATCTGTATCTGAAGCTTTGTCAACTGTCATGGCTACAACAGAATCAGCTTTAGTTGCCAAGCGTGTGAACACATACAAGGAAAAACACTTAATACCTTTTATTAAATTCCTTCACTACAAATATTATATGAGTCTGGACAGGAATGGATGTATACTGCAACTTGACTGGTTTGGCGGAGGCATACAACTGCAAGGCAGTATTTCTAGTTTTTCCTATGTTCAAATGGTAGTTTGACAATTCATCTAAAAAAATTTATAGATTTTTATCATTTTTATTTTGTAAATTGATTTTAAATGTATAATTTAGTCCATAAAATGTCATAAAATTGTAAAAAATTACCAGTTGCATTTGTCCAAACCCCAAAGATATTTTATTTACAATAATATAAAACAAAGAAAACAGCAAATCTTCACAGTTGAGAAGTTGAACACTGTGATCTGCATTTTTGCTCGACTTAAACAATTAATCAATTTTCTAAAGTTAATTTTCTGTCAATCATCTCATTGATTAACATCTTGCTAAAATAATCTACTTGTTCCTTTTCATGAATTTGCATTACAGCCATTCCTCCGACATAGGAAGAATGTTTTCTACTGATACAATATGTCCTTCAGCAAAGAAAGCAACCTGCTGTTTAATATTGAATGACCACTGCTGTCATTTCTCAGTCCAACAAAAGGCTTTTGTGCTGCTTCCGCTTGACCACTCCTCACAAATAAACCACATCAAAGGGAGAGAAAGTCTCCACTCTCCAGTCGCCACCTTGCCCTTTCCGCTAACCCCGCTGTCCATCGCATGGATCAGGGTGGATTGTATCGCCTTGAGTCTGACGTCTAACCAATGGGCCACCATGGGTCAAAGCTCAAAGTCAAAGGCAGGACACTGGGGACTGCTGTGAGGTCCACAGGGAGGTGTAAGGCCCACCTGCCCACATACATAATAGAAAACCCACCAACTGTCAAAGCTCAAGCCCTGCTTCCTCTCTTTTTCTTCAGTTTCTTTCTGTCTCCATCCATCTGCAGAGGGGACAGCAGTGCTCCAAACAAGGGCAAAGCAACAGAATAAGACATTTCATCACTCACATTACCTCATGTTTTCCCGGTTGTGCTATCAAGACATGTCATCCCTAAGACTGCGGATCCTCTTTTTTTTGCACAGAGCACAAGGCCTATTGTTCTAATATCTATTATCCTGTCCAACATCCACAGAATGCATCAATCTCCTCCCCGAAACCACACCATTCAAAACTAGCTGTTCAACGATGCCTGAGTAATGATGTTCAACACTTTGACACTCCTCCCTCGCGGGGAGTTGTGTGATCTCAACAATGAGAAATGCACATAAACTCCTGACTAATGAACCACATTTGGTCCTAAGGATTACATCATCGCATGGATGAAAACAAAAATCTCTCAGCTTTTGTTGTTTGTTTTTATAGATTGACATGTAATTTTGAAAATTGGTGAAAACTTTTGAAGTTGTGCTGCCAAAACTAAAAACTTGCCACTGAGGGAATGAACTCAAATGTTGGACTCAACACTAGTAGCAGCCTCAGTCTTCAAATACCTCATAGGAAGGTTATGAGCTGGCATTGATTCTGTAAACATTTGGTCCCAATGGAGATACTGAATCACCATGAAAAACCTTGACATTTGTTCAGAGCAGCCACCCCCCCCCCACCCCCCCTCTTCTCCTTGATAGAGCAGGTGCACCATCTGGCAAAGTGAACTTTTGATGTTGGTCTACAATGCTGTAGCAGTGCAGGCATGACTCATGTTTGTCTGAGATTGAAAGCAGAGCACCGAGAAGATACTAGATCCAATGGTATGTGGTCTCCAGAGGGTTTCGGCTTCTCTCACAGTGAATAAGCTGGATTTATGTGACACACCCCTGTTGTGTCCCATCATCCCAGCACCAGGCTTAACTGGCCTTCTACCCTCACAAGGGAACATGAAAGTCTCTTGTTTCCCCCTACTGAGAAAACAATACAAAGTTCACCATAGTATTAAACAGTTATTTTATCCCACACCACACCTCTCTGAACAATTTGATCACCTTGTGAAATGTTCTGAAGGGATGCAGTGAGAAGTAAGGGCTGAAAAGTTAATGAGGCAATTAACAGTAGGGGGATGTTAAAAGCCAGTGAACCTTGATTTCTAAGAGCTGAAATCACCAAACAAATTGGAAAAAAGAAACTTTGGCCATTAAAAACATTGATTAGTTCATTAAACACTGTGCACTCTGTAAGTTTAAAATGAGGAAATTCTAATCACTAACTGGTGTTGCCCATCAGTAGCCACAGCTTTTGGTTAATTTAACATTTGAAGATTAATTAATTTGCAGTTAATTTATATTTAATCATAAAGACATAAAACTTATAAATACTATCCTTTAAATAGCCATTAATATTACAGAGATTTTCTAGTGCAAAAAAATTAATCCTTAGCCTAAATTCCTTGATTATTTTCATTGCACATTGTAAAAATAACCCAGCTAAATTTTTATTCTTTTGTAAATAATATGCCTGACATATTCCAAAGTTGATTGTTGACATTGGAAATAGGTTTAACTAGCTAAAATTGCTGCCACTAGCTATCTAACGAGGTGTAGCAAAGTTAAAAAATTTTGTATAGCTTGTAGGTTTTCATAATCAGTTTAAAAAGTCCACTTGCTAGCTTTCTCCTGAGGTCTCAATTGCATTTCATGGTCACAGACTTTATGGTCCTCATGGGAAAGGCTCCTTAAGCCGTCTCGCATAGCAAACTCCTGCTGATAAAGACTGAGAGTTGCAGTTTAAAGCCCAGGAAAAGCCAGTAAGTGGTCATTAAGATTTTTTGTTAAAATAATGAAAAATGCATACAAGCTTTACATGTTTTTTCTAACTAGCTATAGCTAGCTTAGCTGTAGCTATTTAAGCTAGTTTCAATGACCCAAGAACAATGTCAGCCATATTGTTAATTAACCATTCAATCAAAACGTCACATGGCCCTCTTCCCTATACGCAACAGAGGACATGCTTCAGTGCCCATTAGACTGACTCCTCCTGTAGCAACTATAGGGCTCAGGTAAGCTAAAAAACTTAATATAGTGGCTTTGTATTTTGTAATTAAAAAAGAAAGCATAACAGCTCTATCGCCTTCTGCCTTTTTCACATGGCTTCAGCCTATACATAACGCTGTGGTTCTTTGGCTTCTGGCCACTGAAGCTTAACTCAACCACAGAGATTATTTCTGCCTGTGTCGGCTGTAATGTAAGATTGTAAAACTAAAACTCCAGTTTCAACCATCCATTGTAAACAGCTGTGTGTTTAATAACAGCTGCCACCTTTCCTGCTCCAGCTACAAAGCCTTTAAATTAAGATTTACCTCCAAGAGTAAAAATACGGCATAGTGTAGCGATCTAAAAGGTTTTCCTGAATCTCCTCCAAGCACGTATTTTGGAAAGATGTATAAAATTGATTTTTGTTGGCAGAATTCGGAGCACTGTGTGTTTTTAATTAACTGTTAGTGAGTCTTTCACCCTTGGTGGCTCACACCCTGGCAGAGCGATGCGTGTAACATCTTTAGCCTTTTCAGAGTTAGGATAATATTGCCTCTCCACTGAGCTCTCTGTGATGCTATCTGTGATGCTATCTCCTCGGCTTTGAAGCATGAGGCTGATGTGATCTCTCTGTTAGAAGTTTATTATTATTAAACATACATCTGCTTAACAGGACACCTTCACTTTTGATTTATTTTCTGGCAAGTCAGGTAAAACAGAGTTGTATTTGTGTTCATGGTCTTCATTAGTCTCCAGATGATGCTCTCATCTTGGATGATACAATGCTCAAGACATTAACCATATAAGGCAATTTACCTAAACATGGTGAATATAGAAAATGAAGAGTCGTGGGAAACTTGCTTGTTACTGAAGTGGTTAACTTGTCTTTATTTAAAGTTAAACACTCCAGGCTTTACATGGTGAACGTGCCAAACAACAGCCTGTGATCAGAGTGAGGGGTGGCACGGAAAAGCCACTTTCCTTCAAGATAAAAGGCCCCAGCCTCAAAAGCGTATTGCACACAATAATGAAAATGTGACTTTAGCCCAAGGCGTTGAAGCAAAGCACAGGCAACCTGTTTGTTGATTAGAGGAGCGAGTACAAAGAGAGCTCAGAGAGGGTCAATGGAGGGGAGGAAACGGAGGGTGTAGATCTACATTGCCCCCCCCCTACCTCCTGCTCTCAGCACTGATTGAAAAAGTGATAAATATGCATGAGTTTGGCTTCGACAGTGTAGGCCTTTGATGGTATGGTTGAGAGTTCTCTATCTCTGGAGCAAATAGGCTGAAAATAACTGTCTGAGAATGTTTACTTCGTGTGTGTGAACAATGTGCGCTTTTAATGAGTAGAAGAGCCTCTGTAGGAAGACTTTTTCATCCAGTATACTGTATCTTCACCAACACATTTGCTTCAGTCACAGTTTCTCTATAATTGACTGGATGAAAGTTAATTGAAACGGGAAGTGTTTTTTGGCAATAAATCAATGCAAGATCAATTTCAGGAGTCATTTATTCTGTGTTCATAAAGGCTCAGCACATGTACAATATAGAACAGTCTGATTTCATCTTGCAAAGAAGTAGCAAATTTGTATCATTTTATGAACTCTAACATGTAAAATTTATGTAGGAGCAATGAGAAAGTCACAGAGAAAATATGTTCTTGATCTAAAATGTTTCCAAATCCAGCCTCGGGTCTGTTTTTGAGATGTTTTTTCTATTATCTCTGACTTGTCATGGTCTTGGCCTTTGTTTTTTTTAATATTTTTTCTCTTAGTTAAAATTTATGATTCAGTCAAATTTTTGTAAATGTTTCCATTTGTTTTTTTCTGAAGGAATAAGAACTCTTGATTTAAATCAGTCAAACTGGCACACAAACTATATTTGATTTGAGAGACTTCACCACTAGTTGTTTCCTGTTTCCTGTTTAAACGAATGTACTGATTGATTGAAGTTTAATCACAGTTCACTCCCTTTGAACAACAGTAAGAAGAATATCGACTGGTTGCTGTTTTTTGCTTCTTTGGTCTCAAGCTTGATTTGGTTTCAAGTCTGTTTGGACTCGGTCTCAAACCCCATCTGGACTCACTCGTGACTCAGAATCGACCCGCATAGAGTCAAAACCAATGGAATTGTCTCAGACTTGACTAAGTCGTCCATATTGTTTGTGTTGTGTTTTACTAATACTGTAGAGGGATTCAAGATGACATCTGAACTCAACTGAACAAAAACAGAGACTTTTTAATGTTGCTTGCAATCTAATGTGCTACGTCTCATGAGATTTCTTCTTTTGAGATCTGAACTCGTGCGTGGAGACATAATTTGTCTTGTTTGGATCAGATTGAGATTAGTGTGGGTTTGCGTGTGGTTGTTTCTCTTGAGTTCAATTTTACAATTGGAGAGAATTTCTATCATCTCATGGAAAAGAAGTTTGTGTCTAATAGAAATAAGTGCTGATTTTCTCCCTCTATGGTGAAATGTTTTTCTTAGCCCTTTTTCTCTGCGTGTCTCTCAGACCTACAGGCCTCCCAGTCTTTTGAACACTACAGTCTGTCAGACAAGGCCATGGACTACAGGATCCTGCAGATGGACGAGGACCAGGACAGGATGTATGTGGGCTGCAAAGACCATGTCCTCTCCATGGACATCAATAACATCACCCATGGCACACTTAAGGTCAGCAGATGCTTACTATTGTTAACTTTTTGTTTTAAACAATGCTGGCAACTGGTATCTCTTCCCTCTGGCCCACCACAAAGAGGAAAATAAAGGTGTTAAATATAACAGGATGTAAGGCATTTAAAATTGCTGCAGTGGTATTATTATCATCTCTGCAATGGCATGCAAATTACTGTACATTTGCCATGATCAGAATAATTTTAGGGTTATTCAAAAGAGCCGTAAAAATGCTCGAGCTCTCTGATAACTGATTCTGTATGCAGTAAAGCAGTTATCTTCAGTGTAATTGACAGGCAGGAAGTGCATAAACAGATGGGAAAGCATTTAGGTTCCCCCAGGGAGTGCTACACCGCATCCATTTTTTCTGAGTAAATTGCTTGATATATTCATCGAGCTAGACCTTTAAGCACCTACATCTCCAGGGTTTGAAAACACATACATTTTCCACAGACTGCCTGTTATCATTGACAATGAAACTTTTATCGAAATTGAAATTTTTACATTTGTTTTCTTCGTTTTCCACAATGTTTTCCCTGATTTCTGTTTGTGTAAACAGGATATGATCAAAACTCAGCATGTCCATATTCACGTTAGATCTCTCTCAATCTGTCACTGGTGTTACTGGGCTCATTTCCCCATCCCCCATGTCACTAATTTGGCTCTTGTTCTGTTTTTACCACCAGGTGTTTTGGCCTGCATCTACGAGCAAAATAGAGGAATGCCAAATGGCAGGCAAAGACCCTACAGTAAGAACACTCAACCTTCAAAACACTTATACTGAATCTCTTGAAGCATTTCATAGTTAAACCAATGAGTAGTAATATATTAGAAAATATGTACATATCAATAGCTGTAAGTAGTGCCAATAATCATTTTGGAATGAAGCTGCTGATAGCATTTTGCATCAATAGTAAATACATTAAAATTTTAACATTTTCACACACAAAAGTGAATGGATTACCTAACATTCATCTTTAAAGCCACATTTAATGTAAAGGTGTATTATATACACACCTTCCTCTGCAATTTTAGCCTTCTTTTGTATATTTTTCCTCTTATTTGTGAGAGGTCTTCCTGTTTGTGATGTTTTGTGTGTTATGTCTGTTTTGTTACACTTCAGTGTTCTCTTCAAAGCAAGACTATATAACGAATGTAAAGAAGAAATCACTTATTTTTCTTTTTACAAATGAAACGTTGGATTCTCAAGCAACAAAACGCACCATTTCTCACTTTATTACGCTCAAGGGTTTTGCTTCCACAGCTTTATTTGCTCTGGAAAAACCAGTAGCATACAGTGGTTTTAGATTAATATTGCTGTAAAAACACACATTATGGAAACAGTTTGCTGACCTCTCTTGTGCTACTGTTAAAATAGCATAAACACTAATTTAGCATTTAGCATTTTAACATTATCCCAAGTCTCGCTTTAAAAATCAATTAAAGAGAAGCAAAAAAAAAAAAGTTAAAGTTAGTCAGAACGCCTCTGAAATAACAATTAGACCATGTGACATGAAATATGTTCAAGTCCAGCAGTAACAACAATAATGAAAGATGAAAACAAACCAGGAACATACTGGCAGAACATACTGGTATTTGTGCATTTTGGCTAAGTATGGCTGGTAGACCATAACCAGCTAACACACATCATCACCCATCTTAAAAGTTCATGTTATCTAAGTACTGTTGGAACCCCACAATAGTAGCTAATACTGCGGTAGTGCATTAGCTAATGGGGATGCTAATAAATTAACAAACTAACTGGTGAGAAAACCAAAAAACTACAGTCCTTGTACTAGATCTCGACTAAAGGTTCTGTCAGCAGTTCCCAAATCTTTCCCTCCACGTTGGTCTTGCAACGGAACTGTTGTCTCCTGGGATTTCCCTCTCCCATCTGTGAGCTTGTGTCAGGTCCAACCACATGTGTAGCAGGCAGCAGATGTCTACAGGGTCGCCGAACGGCCCGGAGTCCTCCTGGCATCGGCACAGCTTGTCAGGAAGAGAGTGAGGCGTGGGAGGAGGGCCACAGAGTGCGACAGAAAAACAAACCAGAATCAAAGCTTGCAAATGGGACACAACTCATTGACGCAAATATTTCATAACCCGGCCTCATTCTGAGCAGCACTTGTTAGCTGCAACATGAGTTAATGAAGACATACAGCAAGACCCGAGAATACTCCTCCGCCTCTGTTTTTCTCTAATTGGGTTGTTCTGAAATAAGTGCATGCACAGAATGAGCTTCTTACAGACACTGCAGTGCGGTATATTGGAGAAATAGAAAGAAAATTGTTTCGTTTTTAAAGAAGAAAACTTCCTGAAGTACTTTTTAAACCAATACAGCCAGTTTTTCCTACATTCTCCTCCATCTCTCCAGCCCCTGACAGCAGCTGGCATATAGAGCCAGGGTTTTGTACAACATGCTCTTGCAGAACTAGAGAAGAAGCTGTTTCCAGTCACAGAGTGATTTGCGCTGCTCTGAGTCACAGCCTGCCCGCTGCAGACAGGCTCCCACAAATATTTGGGTGAGCCATCTTTGTATGGAGCCACTCAATGGTACTTTCTGCCTCCTGTCATCCCTTTTCTTCCTTGCAGCCCTGCCAGTTTCCTAACTAAAAAAAATTCAGTTTCTCTTTCTGTCTTACTATATTTTCCTGTCTTCTCAGTCACTTTTTCCACCCGTCCCTCTCAGTTTCTTCTTCACCGCAGTATATTTCAGTTCCCATCTTTCTGTTATGGTTACCCTCCCCATCTGTATATATTAAGTTCCTCTTCTCCGATAGAATCTGTGGTAAAAACAGGGCTCCAGAGAGCAACCGCACATTGTTTGTGCCGGAGGGGTGGCACTGAAGGAGACGTATAGACCAACCAAGTTGATGCAGTCTGTTGGCTGCTCGCTCAAAAGGCTGATCACCACTTGAACTCGAGGCTGTGAGGCTGGATGCCGTATATCTGGCACAGTCATGAGGGCTGCATGTGTACGGATAGGAAACGCGAAAGGAAAATAAAATGCGGCCACATGTATATGTGGGTGTGTGAGGCTTGAAGGAGGGTGTGAGGAAGTACATGGGTGATAAAAGTGAGGAGAAAACAAGACAGACAGAGAGAGAAAGAGAGAAAGAGAGGGGAGAAGTAAATAACAGCGATGGGCGTGCACCGAGCGTGAGCTACAGCAGCTGCCATTCCTGCAGTCACGGCCAAGTTCCTGACGGCTCCCTGGATACGTGTTCTTCTCCTCCCCACTTCTTTCCTTCCACTGTTCATTTCTGTCCTTCTACTGCAAGATCAGGCCTAATTAGCCACAAAGTCCAGCACTCCTGCTGCTGCTGCCGGGGTTTTGGGAAGTGGAAGCAGAGATGGAGGGAACTCAGTAATCGGCCTTACCTATCACATACACCACTGACGCTCTTTTTCCACTGGCCTTAATACCAAACCTGTGAGCTGTGGGATCATTTGATTGTGCGGCATATGATTGAATAACCGTTTTAACAAGGGAGATAAGTTTGAATTACTCACTCATATGGAATAAGATACTTCAGGAGAGATAAACAGGTTCTGGATTTGGTATTTACCCTGGCTGTATACCAGGAAATAGAATCAGTCCACTGTTATGTCTGTTTTAGGCCATTGTGTCATAGCTTAATGCATAAAAAAAAAGATGAAAGCGATTATGATTTTTATGAGCTGTAATGAGCGCTGCAGAATGTATTGGAGCAGTATTGCCAACTGCTATTCTTTGCTTAATATTTTAAAAATACCCTGCAAACAAACTTATTGCTACTTTATGAGACATTTAAATGATGAAGTGTTCATATATTGTTAGAACTTAGTTATAACAAATTTTATTAGAATGTGTCCCAATTGCATTTTTATTCTTGTTTCTCAGCTACTGAACTTTTTACGTGTCTGTCTTTGTTTATCTGTGTTTTCCAGCACGGCTGTGGGAACTTCATCCGAGTGGTGCAGCCTTATAACAGAACTCATCTGTTCATGTGTGGCAGCGGAGCGTACAGTCCCGTCTGTGTGTACATCAACAGGGGCCGCAGACCAGAGGTGGGCACACGATGACAGATTCACTACACTAAAGAAACAAACTCTTGAGGTTATAAACAGTTTTTTTTTGAGACATTGGCCCGATGAACACCACAACAGTTACTATTGCTATATAAGTACTGAGAAGATATAAACCAAAATGTGTTCAGTAGATTATCCATTCTGATTGTGCACTAAAATACTGCAGCGGCTGTGGGTCAGGAGGTAGAGCGGGTTGTCCGCTAATCAGAGGGTTGGTGGTTCGATCCCTGGCTCCTCCAATCTTTGGCAAGGATGCTCGGTGTGTGAATGCGTGTGTGAGTGGGTGAGTGAGCATTAGAAACATTGTAAAGCGCTGTATTGCTCCTGATGAGCAGGTTGGCACCTTGCATAGCAGCCTCTGCCATCAGTGTATGTGTGTGTGTGTGTGAACTGGTGAATGATGGTGTTGTAAAGCGCTTTGAGTGGTTGGTAGACTAGAAAAGCACTATATAAATGCAGTCCATTTACTGCAGGCTACTGAAAATAAGACCATATTAATCCTACACTATAAGCACTCTCATTTGTGGATAAAATATATTTACATGGCATGGTTTATTGACAACAGGGCAATATATTAAAAAAATGCAATAATCAGACTTTGTCAGAACAATATAGTCCTGGACTTATTTTCATAGTATTGTACTCAGTGTTAACACAGACCACCAATCTTTGAAGACAGAGACACTGACATTAGAATAAGAACAAGAAAAGTTAGAATTGAAATTGTGTTTTGAGCCATTCAAGATAACTTTCTTTGTTTCCATAGGATGTGAAGGTGGTTTGGTAATGGCAGATTTTGTGAAGCTAAAAAGCAAAGTGAGCAAATGATGAATATGCAGTTGTACCTCTGTGGTTCTTTCAAAAATAAACCTGGTTAAATCAACTATGTTGCTTTTTGCTCACTGGGGGCAATTAGTTTTTTTACCCCTTTAAAACAGTGTTAGTGTTACCTGTTGATGTCACCCATGAGCTCAATAAAATCAAAGTAGTGGGAATACTGCCACCCAGAGCAAGTAAAAACAACTTATTTAAAGTGTGACAGATTAAGTAATCATAAAAATGCCTCAGGGGATGTGGGTGAGGAATATTTTTTCTTTGAAATCAGCTTTAACGTATAGCTGCAATAATGCCAAATATAATCTCTTTACACCACTTTCTGCTGGATGGAGTACAACATCTAAATCAAAATAACTCAGATCTGGAAATGTATAAACTGGATGACAACCAGTGCAAACAAAACTGCTAAAATTGCCATAATCTTGTCACAGTTTATCTTTTCCTTAAATTAAATTCATGTGCAGCATCAGATAGAGATCATTTCTAACAATAGCATGTTCTTTTACGGGTGTACCAATAATTCACAAGTGCCACCATATGGTAATAAGTTGTAAGAGACCCTATAGCATTTGTAAGCAAAGTTTTCTTGTAGTCACTTTGATGCAACATTAGAGGAGATGCTTAGAATAAAAGGTCAGGGATGGAGGGCCTTTTTCCTCTCTCATCTCCGGCCACAAAGCTCTGGAAGTGAGAACGGGGAAGCCCTCCAGGAGAAAAGTGCTCAGTAAGTGAACAACATTTAGCCACAGACCTGTCGACTGCTGCCAAACACTAATACGCAGAGAGAGAGAGCTCCCAACCGTTCTCTTTCCGCACTGCGGTGCTTTTTGTCATTGGGGTTTTTGTTTGAAAGGCAGACTGCTCTGTTTGCAACTTCTGAGCTCAAACATGTCAGTGTCTTGAAACAAGAGGTCTGTTAAGTATAACAAGCTGCTGTAGAGGGAAGTTGACAGCACGGGCTCACAGTGTGTACCTTTGCCCTGTGAACGTGCCCCAGACTATTGTGTTGTTTTGAAACTCAATAGGATAACTGCAACAGACAGTCTTGTTTTTGTGTTGTGTTTTGTGTCATACATTTCAACAGTGCTCCATAGAAGCATAGTGAATTGTGCAAGGCAATAAATGTCCATCTTACCAAGTCAATCGCTCTTTTATTCAGTCTTTAAATCTTTATAGGATGTGATGAAATTGCCTAGGAACATTTTTCAGTACAAACATTTGTCACTTATTCAAAGAAAACATTATTTTAAAGATCCCCCCCAGACATGTTTTAATGCTCAGTTTTGAATAATAATTTGTCTGATATGTGTGTTTTCACTGAAAGGTTCACTAAAGTAAACTTCTTACAGTGTACACATACTCTTACTTACTTAATGTATGTGCACTAGAGGTTTCAAGTTCCCACATCACACTTTTTGAAGTTGCAGATATTCAACTGTGGTCGGCTTCCAAAATAGTTCTGATGTCACAAAATCAGGCTTGTAGAAACTGACATTTATGGTAAGAGCAGAAATTTTCACCTTCAGCAGATGAATCTGAAGACAACCTTTTAGTATCAAACTCTGCAGATAACATAATTCTGCTCAGTGAAAGTCAAACATCCAAGATTCAATGCAACATCAATTTGTTAAGGTGGATACATGTTTTGCAGTGTAGAGGTACCTACCAGATGGAGTCAGTCCACCTCAACCTCTGGGTGAACAGACAGTTTCCTGGAAAAATACTCTTTGACTAACGTCACTTGCATCCTCTTTGAAGAGAGCAACATCACCACCATGTGCTAGACCTGAATAGGATGTGACAGGAAACTATAATTTACTCAGGTTGCTGTAAAAGGCACTTGAACCGTCCAGTTCGCCACAAGGAGGGGGATGAAACTTGGCAGTCTGTCCACCTGAGATGGAAAGATGGCTATCCAACACATTAGTGGGGAAATTCCTCCTCTCCTCCCAAATGGAATGTTCTTTTACTGTCCCACATGGGCCAGTTAAGGTAGACCAGGCCAGGACCAATTCTATGCTTCTTTAAGACCAAAACGAATAGAAACCCGAGCAGGGCTACCTTAGGGACATTTGGAACACTCATTGGTGCATTTTTATTGTGGTATATAATATAAAACTGTCTCTAAAATCTCTGACTTCCTCTTTTCTCTATGACAGGAACAAGTATTTCACATTGACTCGAGGACCGAATCTGGAAAAGGGAGGTGCTCCTTCAACCCTCAAGTGAATACTGTTTCCGTCATGCTCAGTAGGTGCCTCCTAACTCATCTTACTTGACATCTGCCTCTTGAAAACTCTGAAAATGTAAAATAGTTGAACTGAAATTAATGTAGAAATTAAGAAATCAGTATATGTGGTACATCTAAAGAAGAAAATTATCTTTCTGCTATGATAGCATCCCTACATTGGTGTTGTCCAGGCGCTGTGAATTGTTGCTGGTACTGTAATTTGATTGGTCCAATACATGTGAGGCAGGGGACTAAAGTAGTTATTTATATGATATCAGTTCCAACAGACAGAGGCAGTTAATGCTAGCTAGACTCCCTCCTTTCTATAACGTGGGACAAACACAACGAGTGTGCAGGAGCTGCCAATGACTCAGCAAGCGTTGAAAAAACATTAATGAAAAGAGACATCGATTGGGAATCAGTGTTGACATTAGCAAACTGGGTTACAAAGTTTCCATTTTGCAAGTGGATAGCTAGCCTAAAAGATGAGCTAGGTAGCCTAACATGCTAGCTTTCACTTTCCAAGTGAAATACAAACTGAACAGCAAGATATGTCCTGATGTTGAATGTTATAAAGAGACAGACATCGCTAAAGTTACACACCACTATATTGGCGTCTTTTTTTCTAAACTAGGCAATTGCATCACTGTTGTATGTATGTACAGTACATCCAGTGAACATATCATCAACATCATATCATTATAGTTTAACCCCTTAACATTCTGATGGCTTATCCGCAGGCCGTCACACTGTACACAAGTAAACAAATTTGCTATGTACACAACTCCTATCTCTAAGTGGGTTCTCATGCAACACATCTTTGGAAAGCTAAGATTCTTGTGATTTGATTGATGCAAACCATTTCAAGATACAGTCACAAGAGCAGGTACAATCAATGCCTCTCAGGCCACCGACAAACAAACAAACAATAAAAAAATTCGTGCTACTCACCTATGAAGCCTCATATTACTCCACTGACTGATACCACTTCAACGAAAATGGTCTTGTTACATTGGCAAAGGTCCAGTCTTTCCAATTCAGTAAAATATTTAGTCCAAAACACATTATTACATCAATAAATATCCATGAACAAGTGTTGCATCATTTCAAATTAGCCAGCAGATGCCCTAACCTTCCACATATTTTCCCGTCATAACTTGTGTTAGCATGTAAACATTAGCCACATCTTGGTATCAAAATGACGGCTGCGCTCTGACCTTTTGATTGACACCTCACTTGACCCAATCGGAGCTTCCATGTCCTGTCCACAGCCTACAATATCCAACAAGAGTCCACGTTGAAAGGAGGTGCCTGCCCCTCTTCTTTCGTGTAAAGACTGGGCCCTATTCTATCGAAGACTGGCATTTCGAATAGCCAATGAAAATCCGAAAATGCAGCTTTAGTGGTTTCTGTAAAGCCACAACATGGAACTTATGTAAATTTAAATAGTTTGCTGGGTGTTACTTTTTATATGAACTGTTTACCACTGTAGCGCTTGATTTGGCTCTTTTATATGCACAAAGTTTAGTTCAACAGGGGAACAAAGCACTGTAGTGTGGTTATGCTTCAGTTACTCTGCAGCAGGGGTCATTTGGTGTCTCTAAATTGCCTCTTTCTGGAAGATGCCTTGAAATACCCTCAGAAAAACGTGTAAAATATTCATTTTCTGTGGTATTGTTATTAAATTTGAATTTGGGCTAGGTAAGGTTCCGTGCTTTGGACCAATTGTGTTTTCCAACTAATAAGTCTCAGCTTTAGGTCATCTGCAGGCATCTATTTGCAAAAAAATATTCAGGCGGAAATAAAAACCTTATACTTCAGTGTGTTCAAACACACTATTACTCAATGCCAGTAGCACTCACAGTGATTCTGACTGTTGGGGAAACAACTTCAGAGTATTAACTTTCAAAAGAGACCAAAACCATGCATGTACTCCTAATGGTTCAAAAACAGGTTTCAATTTACTTTAGGCATGCCTTGGATAGGCATTTTAAGCTAATTTTACAGGAATTTAAAGGAAGGTTATGTAAGGAGAATTCCAGTGCGACTTTAATACACATAAAACACACACCACCAGAGGCTATAAGCCCTTGAGGTCACACTGCCTCTCCCTTTGATCTCTGATTGGTTTAGGGGTGTTGGGTTGCCGTTGACATGGCTGTGGGCAACACATTGCACCCTCAGCTCTGCTTTCTGACACCTGAGCATGGCCATGTCAGCAGCAGCTTTGCCAACTAGTGAGTGCCTTCAGAGATGCCCAGGAGGGGATCAGAGAGGAAAGTGGGAAAGAAATAGAGTGGAAGTCAAAGTTCATGGTATTGAAGCAGTGATGCAGCACTCCGAGCTTCTCCGATTAAAGAGGACAGTCAGGTAATTTCTGGGCTAGATAAAATCTGTGCTGCATCTCCCCATCCTCATGTATTATGCCCTCTGTGGCTGTCAGAGTGCTGTCGACACTCGCTCCTTAGCAAGCCAGCCTGGATGCGGGCCATGTAACCTTAATCCTCTCCCAACTTACCCCACATTCTGCAAAACACATGGTCTGGAACTGATGGAATGATTAAGTGAGACTGAAGGAATGATAAAAAGGATAAAACAGCAGGACACACACAGACTATAAAGCTGTAAACATATATGGTCTTTTTTATTTATAGAACAATTATCAGTCATGGAATCAATTGTCGCAGTAGTCATCTGATCTTGTCTGGTGTGTGAGGATGCATCAGTATATCCGTTGTTTTCCAGACGTACTGTAGACTGCTGCCTGTTTTTCATGGTTTGTAAAATTTGTTGGCATATTGACTTTGCTGTGTGTGTGTGTGTGTGTGTGTGTGTTCCTCCAGACCAGGAGCTCTTCTCAGGCATGTACATTGACTTCATGGGGACAGATGCTGCCATCTTCAGGAGCCTCACCAAGAGAAATGCAGTGCGGACTGACCAGCACAACTCCAAGTGGCTTAGTGGTGAGTAGGAACACATTGTATGAAGATTTTGAATGTATATTTATATTTATTAATGTACACAAATCATATGTTTTTTTCATTTATGTATTAACTTGTAGATGTAAATTGTAAAAGAATCCTTTCTTTCATCCAGAGCCTATCTTTATTGACGCCCACCTGATACCAGATGGAACAGATCCCAATGATGCCAAATTGTATTTTTTCTTCCGTGAGAGGCTAACAGATAACAGCGGAAACACTAAAAATATCCACACCATGGTGGCCAGAGTGTGTCCAGTAAGTGCCCTTCTTTTAGCCTGATAAATCAATAAAGTACATTTTATGGTTTCAAGTTCCTATGAGCAGTTTTTGTCTGCAGAGTGACATCGGAGGACAGCGGAGTCTGGTGAACAAGTGGACCACCTTCCTCAAGGCCAGGATGGTGTGTTCAGTTCTGGAGGAAGACGGCACTGAAACGCACTTTGATGAACTGGGTGAGTCAAACGAAAGACACACACACACTTTAATTCATACACTCTGCTATGGTGGTGTTTTTGCATGTTCTATATTTATTCTATTTGTTGAGTGACTTCCAAGCTGTATTTTATTTTCACAGCCCATGAAACAAGTTTAGAACAAACGTAATATTTAAAAAATATGCAGCCAAAAACCAGAGACCATCCTAATTCCCGAAAGCTTGCTCTTTTTCTTCCATGGTTTCATGGGATTGCTTTCTCCACAAACAAGCCGAAGAACTTCCTTTGTTTAGCCTGGATTAGGACTGAAGGCCTTTATCAATTTTCATAACAGTTTTCTGTTGCTTTTAGTAACATTGTATTCCTTCACGAACATATTATTCCGGTGCTTTCATAGCCTGAGCTTTGAAAACTACAAACATCAGCTCTAGACATGTTAGACCTGCTTTTCCATTCAGGTCATCAGACCAATCCATCTGTCAACATCTGCATTTATTAATTCATCACTTTTTTGGCAATCTTCCCTGCAGGGATAAGGTGATAAGGGACATAGGGAATTTGTTGAAGGTTTTACACACCTATCTCTATACATATGGGCATTTGTCTATGTATGCACATATGTGTTTCCCCTTACAGAAAGTGTGTTTTTGCTGGAAACCGATCAGCCCAAGGGTCTGTTGGTGTTTGGAGTCTTCACATCCACAAGGTAAGACCAAAAACGACGAGGCCAACAGTAACATTCCTGAAGGCCTCAGTGGTTATGTTAATCGCTGACTGGATATCAGCAGGAGGTGACGTGTCTGTCAAAGGGCCTGTTACATAGAGATGTCATGTGTCATGTTGCAGAACAGCTTATTCAGATGATGAACTATCAATTACAGCATCCTGTTGGTTTCAACATATGGCCTTCATTTTGATGTTCTTTCCTTACGTTTGCAAGCAAAGTGCATCACTTTGCTCTCTTTGCAAGTGAAAATTTTGAAGTACATGCTGATACAAAATATGCATTACGTGATATGTATTGATGGATATGTTCCACCAACAGAGTAATGGTACACAGCAGGATTTCTGAGTGCAAAGAGAATTTCATTATGGCATTTTTCAGATGGATGAACCTGAGCCCTGTTTTTCAGGTTTCAGAGAAAGATATGTCATCTTTCTCCTTCCATTTTATCCTAAAACCCAAATGGTGCACAATGAATACAGACAGATAAGCAGATAAAATCTACTACATATGTGACATTGCAGTCTTTGTCACTGCTAACTATGATAAATATAATTATGATGCTCATATAAAGCTGTTATAACTCCCCTAATTTATCAAATCTCAGATAATCTTATTTGAGCAAATCTTAGTATTTTAAGAATCAAAATGATAATAAACATCATTCAACATCGTGATCTTTGACATAACAAATTACGGAAAGAAAAGTTTACCACACTGTGTGTAAACATCTGTGGTAACAGAAGAAAACCAGATTGAATAAATTGATTAAACCACACTCATTCAGTAGAACGTCACCGCCGGCTGGATTGCATGGCAAATTTGGAGGTTTAAAGAAATGGTCACTTGATCCATCTGTTTTGATCTCTAATTGAGTCCAGCTGCTTAACCCAGGATGACACTGCCACAGGCCCTTGATCCACTTGTTACGTGAGGATCATAGAAAGGCTACAGTAGTATATCCCAGCTCAAAGAACACAGTCAAACCAAACAAGTCCTTGAGGTCTCTAAGCTCAATATTATTCCCATCTCAACACTGTGTTTCTTCCTCCCTCTCAACTTTGCACAATATGCTTCTGTTCCTCTTTTCAATAAAGCTCTTTTATGTGTTTCAGTAGTGTGGTTTTAAATTACTGTGCCAAACCACATCAGATCATTTAGGGGGGGATAGGTGAGCTGTCCCCACTGGGGTGTGACAGCAGTTCCACCCAGACTGTATGACTCGCACATCCTCAGAAACAGCAATCTCAATAAACAACTGCAGAATACTTTAGCTGGGTGGGTCTCTCGGGTGTGAGTGCAGGTTTCCACTGTTGTATTTCATTGACAGTATGCATCTCATTTCCTCAGCTCCGTGTTTAAAGGCTCAGCAGTGTGTGTGTACAACATGGCCGACATCCTCACCGTCTTCAACGGGCCCTTTGCTCACAGAGAGGGACCCAACTTTCAGTGGGTGGCGTTTCAGGGGCGCATCCCTTATCCAAGGCCTGGAACTGTAAGTTCACATTTAGGTCATTCATTAATTTATTCATTGGTTATTTCAGTGCATGATTCCAAAGCAAAATTTCATATAAAATATACATCTTAACCTTGAGGCCTTACACATTTCAGGTCTGAAAAGGAGCAGGGAGAAGGATAATCTTGTATTACTTGCTGCTTTCTTAAAAAGTGAATAAACAACATCAATGTTTTAACAATATTTTGCAATAGAAATATGACACACTCACACAACAGAAGTAAATTTATACACAATCAATGGCAGTCAGCGCAATATAAATATTACTCATAAGTTCATATTGCCTAAATATTTAACAAAATATTTTCTTAAATAAACTGAAAAATATTTGAAAACCTTAAGTGATTTCAAAAAACATTCTAGTTAGACTCCACATGATGAAAGACACATCTGTGTTCAGTAAATAATCTGTTATAGCTCCAAAACAAAGTATTTAATTCTACAAAACCTTTCATTTCCACACAGACTGACTGAATATATAAGAGTAAATTAGGAATAAATGAACAGTACACATATTTGAAGTATCCTAAAATCTTACATGTACTCTGTTTTGTTCAAAACGGCAATGTTCTTTGACATTTTATATAACTTATATGAGATTTATCAAAAGCCCTATTATTATTCCTCAGAAGTAGTTTAATGATGACTGTCAAGGAAATAATTTTGACCATAAACGTTTAAACTTAAAGTTTGACCTTTATATTTACAACATCATCAGTAAATATTAAATATTTCATCTGCAAATAGAATAAACTGCAGTAAGTAAGAAACTGCACAAACTGATGTAATAAATGAATAAATAAAATCATTAAAGGCCCCAATGTAGACCCTTGTGGGACTCCACATTTAACTTTAATACATTCAGATTCATCATCAGCACACTGTACATGTTGCTGTCCAGCCCAACTGCACAAGAAAAACAACAGTATAGGTCTAAAATTCAGGCTAGCTAAAATGGCATATAGTTAGTTTATGCCATCTAGCGGCCATGGTGATTATGACCCGGGGGAGTGAAGCAGTTCAGATGACATTAATACAAAGTGACTTGATAAGATGATTTTGCCTTGTTAGGAGGATGTGGGTTGAGTGGATGGCTAGATAGTTAAATGGCAAAATGTGGACTTTGCTGCAGGAGACCACTGTTCACTTCCTATTTCCAACCACAAGTGTAATGTTTCCAACCGCAAGTCAGGACATTTTTTTAAAAACCATACTGTTGTGGTGTTTACTGTTGCCATGACTACAAAGGTTGTGTCATTGTAAGGCAGTGGTTCTCAAACTTTTTCACTTCAAGGACCCCTAAACTGACAAAAATTAGACCACAGACCCCCATTGGCTAAGATTTTGTCCAAGGGTCCCCCATCTGATAAGATTTTTGCTTTTAGATGTGAAAGTGTATGAAACCCATAACCAAAATAGTCATACATTCTGTCATTGTGTTACTTATGGATGGAGTTATATTGAAAATAAATTATTGCCCTTTTTGCTTGGGACCCCATAGAACCCCATCATGGACCCCTTGGGGACCCCAGATCCCACTTTGAGAACCACTGCTTTAAGGAAGAATAAAACACTTTTCAAGCGATCATTTTAACCCAAACCGTGATCTTTCCCTAACCCTTACCAAGTGTTTTGTGTGCCTAAACCTAACCAGACCTTAACTACAATGTTGTAACATCATAAAACATAAATATTTTGTGACAGTCTTAAAAAGCGGCACATTAGGTCCAATAGGTCGTTCTGGAGTGCATCACTACGGCCACTAGATGGCGTAAACATAACGATAGGTCATGTTTGCCGAATATTTGGCCTATACTGTTGTTTAATTTTGAGGATGTGTTGTGCTGTCTATTATCTAAATAACTACTTGACCATATCCCTTATTAATAAATACATTTTTCACACTTTTTTACCTGTTGTTCTCCAGTGCCCTGGTGGAGCTTTCACACCTGACATCCAGACAACCAAAGAGTTCCCAGATGACGTGGTGACCTTCGTACGGAACCATCCTGTCATGTTCAACCCCATATACCCAGTGGGGAGGAGACCTCTGGTGGTTCGTACCAACGCAGACTACAAATACACATCAGTGGCTGTGGACCAGGTCATGGCTGCAGACGGCAACTACCAAGTGCTCTTCCTGGGCACAGGTATGAATGTTCACAGATTCTGCAGTTTTTAGTAGAGCACAAATAGGATTCTTTATGCCTGTCTGCTTTATAAAGCAGTTGCATTGCACATTTCATGTGCTGTGCATATCATAGTTTTCTGACCACAAAGACAGCTTGACTGTATGTGTTAAAATCACATCAAAGCACAAAATCATGCAAAAGTCAAAACACAGAAGTATCCACATTAGTCTTAAATTTCATGTGATTCCAAAAAATAGTTGTTCCAAGAATTTCTTTCAAATCAAGTGATTATCAGGTGGTTATCGTCATACTAAGGAAGCAATCTGCAGTACTATATTTCAAGATATTTCTATTTCCCCCAGAACAAGTTTAGTTTGGTCGCAGAACAAAAGTGCAGACCTAATTTTCCTGCAAAAAAATGTGTCTGAAATGTGTCAGCTGTTTACATGCTCTTTTCCTCAAGCTATTAATATGAGTGTGCACCCCTGATGGAATAAAACAGTCAGATTTTCCTCATTGCTTTGGCACTGACTGCTCCCTCTGCAGTTTTAATATCAGAAGAACATACAAGGATAGAAGTTGTTATCATTGTGTATTTAATTCTGCAATTTGCAGAAAATTCAAAAACAGTGGCATTAGAAAGTGCTATTCCAGTGTCTAATTCTCAAAATGAATGAATTAATACCTGCATCATGGCTTCAGGGCATTATCAGTCCTTTCTTAAGACTGTGTTACCACCACAGTCACCACAATCCTATAAACAGGCAGCTAAAATACATGCAAAAACAAAGACTGATAAGGTCTATCTATTTTGGGAGTTGCCACCGTCATGTTTCGTAAGTATATGATTGTTGACTGGAGTCCCATTGCCAGAGCTGGTTATCAGATAAACAGATAACAAAGGGGATAGTACACTGTTGGTGTGGTAGCTGATTTAGGAACACAGATGTGACAATATAACTGTATAGCATGTAGCATAAATTATGCCATAAGTAGGTCAAAGTCAACGTGACACGGCAAAGTTCTTGAAAAGAGGACTTTGAGCTTTTATGGTCTTATGTTCTTTAATCTGGTAAAATAACCTGCTGGTGATATAATTTTCCTTGCCTTTGCAATTTTTTCTTTTTTTTCTAATCAAATGCCAATCTTGACATCAGCAATTTCAAGATGTTATCACATTTTAGAAAAGCATTATCTCAACTTATGTTTTTAAAAAGAGATTAAATGATTGACAGCATTACACCTGTATCTGGATATGCCTATAGTCTTTACACAACGTTTAAACAGAATAATATATGTGCACACATTACCGAGTGTGCATTCGTACTGGTGCTTGTCCACGTGTGCACATGTTTGCATTCAGCAAGCAGCCCTGGGATTCTCTCTCACAGCTGCTTGTGTTTATCAGGCAGCCTCTCTGTTCTGTTTCTCCTGCCTGGATTCTTGAAGAGAAGCCAGTGCTGTCTGGCCGTAGCCGGGGCCTGAGACAGTGCTTTGTTCCAAGGATGAGGGAGACGCTCTTATCAGGCATTTCCAGGAGCTGTTACTGTAACTCCTTCCTCCCGCTTTGTTGCTCCAACTCTCGGGACAAAGCAGCCTTATTGATAGTGGTAGTGTTGCATTTTGCCCTTTTCGTGGCCCTTGTCCTCCCTTGTGTGGGTTTTAATAGCCTCCATTCCTGCTCCTGCCATTGCTAATTTTGCTATGGAGACTGGTCATGGCTATCATGCTTAATTCAAAAGCAAACACTGGCAATGGACTTTAAGTTTGTTTTTTTATCGCTGACGGCACACATCTCTGGGCAGTCTTTGTCGAGTGTGTGCAGCCATATTTGTTTCATATGGTTGTTAAATGTATGTCTGGTTATAACTCATGACATGTCTCCTTTCTGCCCCCAGACAAAGGTACAATACAGAAGGTGATTGTGCTGCCAACCAATCATTCCTTGCATGAAGATCTGATCCTGGAGGAGCTGGAAGTGTTTAAGGTCTGCTGTCTGTATTTCTCCCCCTTTTTTTTTTTTCTTCTCTCACTTTCATCCCTTTTCTTTCTACCAAATCAAAGGCAGGGAGGAGGAGGAGGGTGCACTTGGCCACAACACAAAGACCAGGGGCAGACAGACAAAGACAGGGTGGCATTTAGGAGATGGATGGTCTGCAGTGTAGTGCAATGTAAAGTGATGGGAAACATGCTAACATCAACAAGAGTCTGGTTGTTGCCCCATGTTGAACCTTTGCACCCACGGTTTTATCTTGGCCTGCTGATGTAGCTTGAATCACTAAAAGTGCGATAACCTGTAATCAGGTGTAAAAGCCTCTGATCTTTCACTGCAGCTGAAGTATAGCACTCAGCAGACAGATGCTTTCTCTGTTTTGTTGCACCTTATCAGACTTTTTTCTTTATTCAAAAAGTCTGATAAGCTGCTCATTAGGGTAATACCACAACATTTTGGGAACCCCTCTTGCCGAGAGTTAGATTAAAAGATTGATACCACTAAATACAACATGTTTCTTTTACACTTTGTTTTTTGTACAAATGAATCAGCAGAGATATAATGTTTTAATTAGTGACCTTTAGAGGTGCTGGTAGGAAGATTTTGTTACCTTTAGCTAGCTGTTTCCAGTCCTTGTACACTTCATATTTACCATGCAAACATGAACATGGTACTGATTTTCTCATCTTACTCTTGACAAGGAGGCAAATAAGCAGATATCCCAAAACTACAGTATTCTTTTCCATTTTTGATAGAGTTAATTGTGTAAAAGCTCTGAACTTACTACTTGTATGTACTATTTTCCAGAACAAAGCTCCTGTTACAAACTTGAGAATATCCTCAAAAAAAGTAAGTTTCCTCTAACCTTGTTTTTTTCCACACATTAAGTACAATTTTATTGTTTTAATATGGTATTCATTGTCTGTGGCTACTATGTAATGCATGAAACTGAAATCTCCTGTGCATAATAAGCCTCCCAAAGGCAAGGAAATAATAAGCCATAATTGTTTCGGTGCTCTGCCTCATTTTCCTGTCAGCCAGCCACTTATTAAGACAAACAGGGTGGCTGACATTTGAACTGTTTACTTTACAGCAACAGCTGTACGTCAGCTCCGAGTTCGGGGTCTCGCAGGTCTCCCTGCACCGTTGTCAAGCTTACGGCTCGGCTTGCGCTGACTGCTGCCTCGCCAGAGACCCTTACTGTGCCTGGGATGGGCTCAGTTGCTCCCGCTTCTATCCTACTGGCAAAAGGTACACAAAGGTTTGAAATTTTAGGGTTCATAACTGAGGTGTTTTGCTAGTATTCAGTGTCTTTAAATTCCACGTTAATAAGTATTTAGAGTCCAGCAAGAATTTTTCTTTTGGGAGTGTGGTAATGGTTCTGCAAGCGCTTTTAAGCTCTAAAGCAAATTTTTCAGTGTTAGTAAGTGCTGACAGTTGTTGATTACGGAGCCCATGCATGGGGACAGCTGGTCAAAACTTTCACAAGTGTTAAATAAACATTTGCATAGTGGAAATGTTTGAATAGTTTCCCATAGATTTGCATTGAATTTTGCCAAATTTGACATGAAAATCTAGAGGTTTTAGTGTTGCAGTAGACAACCAAAGTAGTATTCATCAGTTATACCACAAATATGAAATGTTTCATATATTGAATGTGGCAGCGGGTAATATACAACAATATGATGGATAAGAACTGAATTAAGATGCGTTCATTTCACAAAATTGGCAGCAGCTCACAACTTGTGAGGTCAAAAAGATGACATGACTGGAGTCCTTCAGAACACACTTCAATGGAAGTCGTCATTAATTCTGCTTTTGTTGTTTCCCCTGTCTGTCTAGACATAACACAGACAAGGAGGTATGAGTGACACCTCGCCTCTAAACCGATACTCCTCCGGTCTCTTTGAGGACCAGCTGCCTGCCTCTTGACATTCCAGTCAAACTCGGGTCAAGTTTAGTTTGGTCACAGAACAAAAGTGCAGACCTCGTTTTCCTGCAAAAAAACGTGTCTGAAAATTGTCAGCTGTTTACATGCTCTTCTCCTCAAGCTGTTAATATGAGTGTTCACCACTGATGGAATAATACAGTCAGACTTTCCTCATTGTTTTGGCGCTGACTGTTCCCTCTGCAATTTTAATATCAGAACATATCAGGAGGGAGGTTGATATCATTGTATATTTAATTCTGCATTTTGCTACAGTGTCTTCATAATTATTAGTCATTGTTTTCCTTTTAGGAGGAGCAGGAGGCAGGACATTATACATGGAAATCCACTCACTCAATGCAGAGGATTCAACCTAAAAGGTGATTAAACCTGCACTCATCAATATTTTTTATATTAATAAAGGACTTTGCATTTCCTCTCAGCTCTACACACCTTTTTAGCCTGTTTTAGCTTGTTGTTTTGGTTTTATAGCTCGCAAATTATGCACTCATCAGCCCCACGGTAGCAGGCAGCTGTTTTCAGCAAAATAGCTCTAATAAATCCAGTGTACCCTACCTGCTCAGCACTGAACAGCCAACAAAGTTAGGAAGTAGCTGGCTAAAAAAAAGCAGCTAGTTGGTGAAAAGCCAGATATCTTTTCTTTATAATTAGTGGAGACCAAATTAGAGCTAAAACAAAAAAAAACAGTGAACATTTTCATACATTAGTCAAACAGAAACACAACTCCAAATGAATGCTATGTCGCTACTTTTTTGCTAGATGTGTAAAAAGGAAACTGTTTGTCAGCTGTAACAAATGTAAAGCGATAGTATGTCCGATGTTGTGTTTTTACAACTCTGTTGAGTTCTTCTGCCCCCAAATGGCCAAAGATAATCAATACTGCACCTTTAAATACTTACTAAATAAATACTAAATACTTAGTAACTTAAGATATATATTATTTGTAAAACATTTGCAGTAACATCGTCATGTACTACCACAAAAGATTCACATTTGCACAGACAAATTTACTTGAGTTTGTGTGTCTGTCTATGTGTTCATGTACCTGCTCAGGGGTGTTTGTGAGTCCAGGTACTGCACAACATCCCTCATGAAAATTCACCCAGTCAACTGGCATGGTGCAGTTTAATGAGAGGAGAGGATTTGCTCCCCAGAGTGCTCCATTTCCATGAACAGTTTACATCTCTAAATTAACATGAGCTTGGGGAACCGACCAGATGGCCATTACTGCTAATTAGTCATGGACCTGTCATATATCCAGCTGAGTGATGAACCATTTTGCTGCATCAAAAATGACATGATAAATGAGACAAAACTGAGGTGGTCTGATGCACTGAAGGTTGTTTTGCTAGTCTGTAGAAACTGACGAAATCTGGGTGGAGTTTGGTTGTGCTGCAGGTGTTGGACTAAGCTTTGTGTCAACATTTCAATCCCACTGTTGGGACTTGAGACAGATTTGCATCCATCTGTGGGGTTTGTGTCTGTCAGCAAGTCTGATGTACCTCCCTTGACTCTGTGTGTGTGTGTGTGTGTGTTTGTGTGTCTGATAGCCTACAGGAACGCAGTGGAGATGACGCAGTTTGGCGTGAAAAACAACACCACCTTCCTGGAGTGTCTGCCCAAGTCTCCCCAGGCCTCTATCCGCTGGCTTATTCACAGGGACAATGACAGAAGAAAAGAGGTCGGTTTGAGATTTAAAGAGGTCAAAAGTCAACGTCACAGCCAGCTTTAGTTGTAATATACGACAACCTAATGTGGAGAAAAGGACACAATGAAAAGCCCTTGAGATGTGACTGATTAAATGTCCTTTTTTTTGATCCATGAGAGGTTGCTGCAATGTTTGGTTAAATATTACATCAAACATTAAACACGTCATATGTGCTCACACACTTGATCTGGCCTTGTATCGCCTGAGGAATGACACTGTGAGCGCTTACAGGCAGTAGAGCATAATAATGAGCGCTGATACATATCAAACATGATATGGACCTTGACTAATGACTCGATTGTCAGCGGGGAAACACTTCACAAATATTTGACAACCGTTAAACGATGTGAGCACTTTGAAAGGCTGTGACAGATTATATAAAGTTGGGCATGAGAGCGCCTGCATGATAAAGACATCTTTTATGGACCTTGCTTTCACCTCTGTAGAGTATTTTTAGAATAATGGTCATTATAGCCATTTCCCCCTTGAGAACAGAAATTTGCCTTAAAATACATCACTTAAGTTTTAGTGTGAGTCTTTTCCAAACTAAAGTCAGTGAAAAGGAGTTAAAAGTTTTGCATTTAGCATCTGAGCATCAGTTATTTTAAACTTATGAGCCTGCATGGACTTGTAAGACACTGCAAATGAATATGCATCAAATCCAGCATGCAACATATACATTTTTTAAATGATACTTTATAAAATCCAAAAATAAAGAATACAAATTCACATTAATTACATATGAGACTTTCAAATGTTCTAGTCTACAACAAAATTCATTTATTGAAGTAGCACAAATTTTTTCCACTTCAACTATCACTTACACTTTTCGATTTCAACCAACTCCTTTCAACACTTCAACTGATTCTTCAATGAGCACTTACATATAAATTAACACTTCAACTCCTTTAAAGGACCAGTGTGTAGGATTTAGTAGCATCTAGCAGTAAAGTTACAGATTGCAACCCAACTGAATACCCTTCCCCTTCATCCTCCCCTTCCATGTGTGTAAGAGACACTACGGTGGCCGCGAAACTTGCAAAAAACACGAAAGGCCCTCTTTAGAGCCAGTGTTTGGTTTGTCTGTTCTGAGCTACTGTAGAAACATGGCGGTGCAATATGGCAGGGCCTGCTCCCTCTGCAGATATAAAGGGCTCATTTTAAGGTGACAAAAACACAACAATTCTTATTTTCAGATGATTATACTCTAATTAAAACATACTTATGAATATTATATGCCATTTCTGCCAAGTCCGTTCTGCTAGATGCCACTAAATTTTACATACTGCACCTTTAAGTGCTTATTCTTAAACATCTTACAATAATTGTAGTTTTTAACAGCAAGTACATATAAAATGTTTTCAGAACATGTTGCCTTTTCTAGTTAAGTATATGTTTAAGAGAAATCTATAATTGAAGAAAGAATAATTAGTTTGTCTTGCCTTTTTTCCAAAATTTTTGGAAAACAGTTACACATCCATTCTAGTTTTTGATTATTTGTACATCAGATTTTTTTCAGGGTTTTCTTTAAATTTACACAAGGCACTTCATAGTTTGTAAAGAGAAGAATACAAGTTCTTGATGTGAAACTAAAGCTCTCTAGCTTCTGGTATAACATGTTGAAATGGGTTGAGAGCTGATGACTGCAAAGGCCATAGCATATTTTAACAAATCATCAAATTATTCAGTGACCCCTCACATCTGTATTTATTATGTTTCTCCACTAATTTATTCAGGTTTTTCATTTGATTTGTCACGTGTCTGTTGACAGCATGTTTGTATTTCTGGTCCAATTCACTGTGTAAATGGGGTCATGACACAAACTAATTGTGCCAACTACAGGTGAAGCTGAGTGATCGTGTCATTTCCAGCGAACACGGCCTCCTCATCCGCTCCGTCCAGCTGTCTGACCAGGGCCTATACTACTGCCTGACCACAGAGAACAGCTTCAAACGCACCGTCGCCAAGATCCGTCTGCGCGTGCTAAGTGAAGCCATGGTGAGCATGCTGACAGACAAGCAGCAGTCGCCGTGGGCGTGGGCCAGCTCATTGCACCCTAAGGCCCTGTTGGAAGCGTTCAGCCCTGCAGAGAGTCTGGCTGTACAACAATACTGCAAAGAGAGGAAGGAGCTCCAGAATCTTCAGCAGAGGCCGCAGCAGCCTCAGCCGCCTGGACCACTCAGAGGGGATCTGGCCAAACTGAAGCCTTTGCTCGACCGGAGGAAGAGCCGCAACCGCCGCAATCACCTCCCAGAGGTCTGACACAGGGAGGCTGGCAGCTGCAGAAACTGACATGCACATCTTTCTTTGTTCCTTTCCAGGCAGTTACACATCCTAATTTTTCCAACTCTCATCTCAAACTGCAGAGCTGCACTGTGGATGTACAGTAAGATGAGGAGGTGGTTGCGGAAAGCTGTTATTCTGCAATATCTCCTTCTCTTCGACAGAATGCATGAGTGAGGCACTGTGACCAGATGGCTGTGACTTACACAAATACACACACGCACGGGCACCCACAAGCCATTCATTTGCTGTCCGCAGTCACTCCACAAACTGAAGTGGTCCTGTCCTGAGTGCCACTAATAAACTGTGGTCTCGGCTGATATTGCTTATGATAATACACCTTGAGTCGCAGCTATTGTCAATGATCTTATCATATTTTAAATATTAGAGGGGAAATTAAACAGGCCGTATACTGGCTTACAATGGAGTTGCTCTTTGTTGAAAAAAATAGGGAGGTAATTTTATCAAGATAACAAATAGAAGAGATTGAAAAGGGATAAAAAAAAGGGAGACAGATGCATGTTTGACAGTGAGTGTCCTCTCTTGATATTATACTCGTATTTTATTAGATTCTACCCACATTCGTATATTTACTTTTTGACTAACAAAAGTTGTACTCTCTTCAGTGAAAGCTACAGGGCTCTATGGGCTCATGTGGGATAATATAAAGTCAATTTGTAAACACGCTGTCTACAATAGCACTGCTCATACACAGCACAGATGGCAAGTGGCCCCAATAAAAAAAAAGTGTTGTATTGCAGTGATGCAATTTAAGATTTATTACTTCAAAGGCCAAACCTTTGAACATCCAGTGCAGATGTCACCCAAACAGAGATAGTAAAATACTGAGTAGAATATGAAATTCTGTATGAGCTGTACACATCTTACATGATCTCTCTTGTATTTATTCCTATTACTCAGACGCACATGTAAGAAAATTGGCCTCACTGTAATTCAGCCGCATATTGTATCGTACTTCTCTTGTTTACAGCACAGAAGCATGTTTATAGAAATGCATCAGCAATGTAGAGGTCTCTTAATCCTTTCCTGGATTACATTTAACAACCAAACGAGCAGATATGCACATTTCAGTTTTTGCCTTCGGTTAAATACTGTATATTAGTGTAATACCTGGAAATATGGAGTCTACATTATAAAGTACAGTTTCCTTCTTTGGATCCAAGTTTCCACATTCTACAAAGCAAGGTGGATATACTTACTTCAGAAATAGTAATTATTAGTGAGGTAGTCTGTGATAGACCATTTGACATATGTGAATAGATACTTCTTTTTTTTTAGAAGCATAGTTAATGTAGATAGAGATTATTTGTTGCTTGTGTACAGAGTATTTTTGTTTGTTTGTTTCATCGTTTTTTATTTAAAGTTGTGCTGAGTTTTGTGAAAATGTGTTTTCTTTGTGTATATAATTTCAACATACTGTATTTCACCAACTAACTATGACTGTATCTGCAAATTGCAGAGATATACAGTATTGTTTTCATTTTGAGAAAAGATTTTCTAGTTGTACCTTCCCTCGTACAGATCTCTGCTACATGTTTAATAAAACTGTGTGACCAGTATCATGTCAACTTCAGCTCAGTGTACTTTCAGTGTTATGAAACATATGTATTTCTATTTATTAATGTAATGATAACCTGAATAAACCTGTTCAGATGTATCTCAATTTTACAGAGAGATCATATAATTTATTGTTAGAATATATTTGATTGATATATATTCTAGATATATTTGATTGCAATGTTTGGTCCATCCACCACTTTGGTCGTGACTGAAATATTTGGTGATCCTCTGACCTTTCCGCTAGCGCCACCAGCAGGTCAAAGTTGTTCTATTCTGGTCAAATATCTCAACATCTATTCAATAGAGTGGCTCAAAAGTTTGTACAGACATTCATGGTACCCAGATGATGTATCCTAAAACTTTGGTGATCCTTAAACTTTACATTAAGCACAGTTATCAGGTCATAATTTCAATGTATCCAGTATTTTGGTTTATGACTAAATATGAGCAAAAATATCAGCCTCAGACATTCCCATCAACCCCAGCTGTATGTACTTTGTGTTTAGTGCTAATTAGCAAATGGTAGCATGCTAACACGCTAAACTATGAAAGTGAATATGGTAAACATTATACCTAATAAACATCAGAATGTTAACCTTATCAGTGTGAGCATGCTAGCATGTTGACGTTAGCATTTAAGCACTGCTGTGCTTATGTACCATGGATGTATTAAGACAGCTGGATATGGCGGCACTGCTCAGTCTTGCCGCTAATTTTTAGTGGTCACTTGTGGTATTGCAGCGGAAAAATAAAATCAATTTTCATTCGATTGAATAGGCGCCATCTTTGAGTCTGGGTTATTTTCTAAATTAGAACTTTCTCTCTCTGTTAATGCAACTTTGTTCTGTTTTCTCATATATTCCATGGTGTAGCATAGCATGCTATATGATAACAGTTCTAATGTACTGCTATGAAGAGAAAATTTAGACAACTTTGAAAATGTATGGGTTTAATAAAACATGGAAGCTTGACAGGGTTTCAGGCTTGTCAAAAGCCTTGTCTGTTTTAATCTCAGTGAGGCACTTCCTCGTATGTGTGACATATAAGATTCAGACTCAACAGTAAAATCAAAGAAACCCATGGGGCTACAGAAGGTCATTTAAAACCCATAAAACCAAAGAGAGGCCTCCTGCTGGTCAGAAATACTGCTTTCTCACCAAACAAACCCAAGTACCAGTCATAACCACAGTATAATCATCCCCCAGCCCATTTTTTATTACTCTTTTTGATTTATGGACCACTCAAGGTAAAGAGGAAACTGAATAATTCTTGCCTCAGCATGCACAGTGCAGAGGTTTGTTTCAGCAGTGGTACAGTCTCAGCTGTATTTTGGGCCCAGGGGGATGTACACTAGCTTTGATACACTGGTGATGGGTAAGAACAATCCAATACCAGGAATATGAAACCCAATGAAAAGCTCTTTTTCAGCTTTTATTTATTTTGAAGACACTAGTTCTGCAAAGGATATGAACATTTGCGCAAGATTAGAATTTGCATTATTGACTATATATTCTTTTATAGCTTGTTGAAGAAACCAATTTCTCTCTGTGTGTGGATATCTAAAGGATTAATAACATGACAGTTCAGAGGAGTCTCCACTTGTTCTCCCTCTAGAAATCCCTGATTGAGTTTGTATGTTACAGTGATAATTGCAGTTAAATAATACTTGGCAAGGTAATTCAGCTCTTTACAAAATCACAGTATCCCCCCCTTGTATCAAAGGAAGTATGACGTTATAAATAACACTGAAATTACAAAAAAGTGCAAGTCTATATCAAAAGGTTTGATGTCCCATAGCAGCTTGTATGCACTGTGCTCCGCAGCTCACGCACATCAGACACGTCTGCATGACTTATTCACACAAGCTTTCCTTCCTTCCTCCTCACCACACAGTAGGAGATGAGACAAATCAAGAAGATGGCCACACCTATGCCCAGCAGTGTATTCTGTATAATATCCAACATCTGGACAGGGTAGACAAGCTTCTCTTTAAACATTTCTGCTGTTTCGTCATCCAGTGCAGCCGTCTGGTACATAGATGGAGACAGAGGAAGGGAGACCAACTGATTAACATAAATCCTAAGGCAAAAGACAGTACTCTTCATGATGGCAGGACTCCATTTTTTATCTTACCTCATTCAGCCAAACAAGAGGGAATATGGTATAATCCTTGACTTTCTTAAGCACCCTGCATGGAGAAAATGTATTACTTGTCATTCTGTGCATGGTTCTGTCTAAAACTTTCTTAAAGGAATAGTTTGACACTTTGAGAAATATGCTTATTTGCTTTCTTGCAGAGAGTCAGATGAGAACATCAGTACCACTCAGGTTATGGTTAGTATCAATCTTCTCATCCAACTCTTGGAAAGAAAGCAAATAAGCGTACTTCACAAAAAATATTTGTCATTAAAAAGGTGAAACACGACTTACGTGATGATCTTTGATGGTCCATACATCATATTCACTTGAATTCTCTTAGCAAACCTTAAGGTAAATCCAGTTGTCTGGTGGGAAAATAACATAATAAAAGCTTGCATCAGAGTTACTGCTCCAGACAGTCAAAATTCATGAAGATGAAAGTTTAAGGGTTCTTACAGGTTCCACATCCAGGAAGGTGAAATGCTGCTCCTCGCTGGGATTGAGGCCCAGCACGTCCTCTGTTAGGGATGGACTGCCATAAAGGAAGTGCGGCAAAGAGATGTAGATAGGTTTTCCTGTTTAAATGGCAACAGTGACAGTTAAAAATGCAAAGCTGCTTAGCTAATTGATAAAACAGTAGAGGAAAGTTCTGGGGTGCCTGAACTTCCTGCACTCTCAACTCAACAGAAAAACCTCAACAAAACAAATGTTAACTGACCGCCTTGACAGGAGCTGATGTCTAATACTCCGGCCATGGTGCAGTTCTTGGTGATCGTTAGATCTCTGCAGAAACACTTGTTGTCTGGGTTTTCCGTAGGGGCGGCCAAGGTGGATGGCTTTAGAGTGTAGCGGTACACTTCAATCCCTTTCAGATCCATGCTTTTCTGAAAGCTGGCTGACACAGACCTGAAGATGAAGCAACACAGAGATTCGATCAAGAGTCTTCCCTTAACTAATCTCATGTATCATCAATCTTTGGGTCTGTGTTTTAACTCCATTCAGACTTTCTCAATACAGTATATGACTATAGTTTTGGCATTGGAAAGCTCTGACCTCTGGTGGTTACTGAGAGGAAAAGGTTGCACTTCTGTATTAAATCTCCCATCATTAACATTTACTGGCCCAATTAATGTTAGCAAAGCATAGTCAGACTCGAGTCGATGAAATAGCTCCCAGATAATGAAACTCTTCATCACCTGCAGATGTCTGATGAGAAGAAATAGAGAGCCTCCTTCTTTTCCACAAAGGGATGGAAGGAAGAAGCATCTGAGAAAGAGAGGAGGAGAAATCTGATTAGAAGTGACTCATCTACATTTAGATCTGTAGAAGTGTGTTCAAAAAAATAGTGAGGTTCAGAAAAATAGTCATGCAGCTTATTTCTTTTATATAATACACAAAACTGAATGAGCCACACCTGTCCCATTGATCATGTTACAGTACTGGTCGTCCCAGAAATCTAAGCTCCTGTAGGGTGAAATTAAATATGTTAGATAAACTTGATTAAACTGTCTTAAATATAACTTCTTTTTTCTTTCAAAAAAACATCAGGAATCTCACTTGTCAAAATCTGTACAACCTGATTAAAAGATTGTTGACACTTTATTGATAACTGGACTCACTTCTCTCCCCTCCAGCTGTCAATTGTTGCCACTTTGGAGATGTCATCCTTTCCCGTGTAGACATTGTAGTAACCATCATAGGTGCCATTGTACTAGAGAAAAGAAATTTCATCTAATGAATTGATTAAATCGTGTCATTACTGAAGTGTCACTGGGTGGCTTTTGTAAAGAGTGAAGCTATAATATCTGTGTTTACTTACAGGTGCAAATAGGCCCACAGTTCCACCCAATAAGGGGTCTCTGTAACCCCACAGCAATTCCTTAACTGTACGCTGCTGGAACAAGGAGGAGTTGGTTGCCTTCATCCGCCTCTCCAGGAAAACATGTAGAAATTTGGGTACTAATGAATAAGCTCCCTGAAAAAAAAAAAAATCAAAATCATTCATCTTTACATTCGAAAAAGTCAGGAAATTATCATCTCTTCATCACTGACGATGTCAGTTTTAAAAGGTAACAATATCGTTTCATCATGATACACATGCAAAACTGCTGTGCACACAACTGCTGCTGTCGCCTCATGAGATAAGCCAGAAAATAATCCTCTTTTATGACTGTGATACTACATAAAGACTTACAAATGGAGGATCTCATTGGAATTGCTGACACTCATCTTTTAAGACTTATCAAAGTTTGAAGGGAAGGCATACTGTACAGATAATCAAAGATTGTCGTTGTGAATTATGACTTCCTTGTGTCCAGACTCCAACACAACAGCACTTTAACACTTTTGCACCAATGTTAGTGATAGTGTCTCTGCTCTATTACACTGACAGTAACCATAGAGCTGGGTATCAAACCTTAACACTTTTTTTAACACAACCAAAATATGAGTGCCTGCTCAGTACTCTTATTTACTTATTCTTCCATTTGACAAATTTTGATTTAAATAATAATTTTGCCAATTTTATTATATTTTATTTAGGCAAAGTCCTAGTATGACTGCTTGTGTTTGGACAATTAAAGAAAAATTCTAGTATTTTCGAATCTGGTTGTTATTCTCATAATTGTGACCACTTTTACAGTGGGTCTTGCTAACTTTGTGCAAGCCACCTCTGTTGTAGAGATTCAAGAAACATAAACTCAAACTAAAACTTTCCAAATAAACCTCACTTTGCAACCTACCACAAGGCAGCCCAGCTTGATCTGGCATAGCTTGTCATGACTGAGCAATAGAGGTAGATTTAAATAGTACAGCTAAGTGTAGAGTGTGTACAGTTGTGTCAAGTCAGGAATCACCACACAGTGGGGTGATACTCACGTACAGCCACAGCCAGGTTGAGGGAAGTGATTATGTCCTCCTCTGGTCCGACTGACAAGGATGGCTCAAAAATGGCTCCCAGAGGCAGCAGGAAGGAGACAGTGTGGTTGGGGTAGAATGTGATGTTTTCTTTGGGGAGGTATCTTGTCCTGAGGGAATGGGAAATGTAGCCATTAGATTAGATTATTAAATAAATGTGATGAACTGCTGAATGATTCAAATTTCAGAGGCTGTACTTAAACTAAAATGACATAAAAGAGGTTAACAAAATCATCCTTACATGTATGTATAAGGTCCTTTTTGTACCACCACTGGCTTTGAGCCGTTCTGCACAACCTCCTTGGCATTTGTCACATCAAAGAACCAGAACTGCCTGTACACCTTTGCCCCTGCTGACACCCAGTTCTCATGAGCTGTCGTTCCAGGCTCAATGACGGCTTCCTAAACCCCGCAGACACACAGAGAGTCTATTTTTAACATGCCTCAAGACTGCCAGCAGGCCAGCAGCCTCACTGATACATAATAAGGGTGGATGCTCCGTTATAAAAAAATTGTCTTAACTGCTTAAATTTCTCTCTGCAGTGTATAAAAATCACAGACACTGCTCTTTTGATGGATGCAAACAAGGCACACTTGGCGTTTTGCACAGCTTCTTGTGTGCCAGTTCAAGCAGCTTTCCAAAACGCACGCCTCTCATTTCTCCTGATTCACCTTGATCTCTGCGCACTCATTCACACTCTTGGTTACTCCCTATCCTCCAACCCAGGGTGAAACTGAGCACCTTACCTCCTCAACTGTCCCCTCAATGATGCTGCTCCCCAGCGGGATAAGGATGCCTCCCAGGATGGCTAACAACGCCCCAAAAACAGCTCCAGCTATCAGCCCGCGCCTTCTGTTACAGCAGCCCATGGTTGTGTGTGTTTCCCTCCGTCTGATACCGACCGTACGTCCGTCTGTCTGCCTGGCAGCCTGTTCTCCTTCTGTCTCTGTGTTTGTGAAGTGTGCTATTATGTGCAGCAGCAGCACAGGGAGGCTGTACCATCAGAGGAGATGACAGAGCAGCCGAGGCCAGGTAAAGGTACAGACACCTCTGGCAGTCACACAGGGACCTCTTATGAAGAAAGTTATGTAATGATATGGGGGGGTTAAGGTTCAGCTGAGAGACATCTCTTCAGGTATCAGTAAGAGCTATCTTACCAGGTGATAACAGCTACAGTGGGTTGAGGAGAAAGGTTGAAAGAGCAGTTGGCAAACATAGTATACAGTGTAAATTGAAGTTAATTTCTAATCCCATTAAGTTTTTTTTAATGATGTATTAATTCACAGCAGTGTGAAGAAGCCAACTGGACTTGACTCCTCATTCAAGAGAACTTATGAGGATGTGAGATATCATTTCCAGATATCCCTTGCATAACCTGGATGATGAAAATCTTCTTAGAAATGTTATTATATTCTCTCCTGCTCTGTTTCTTACAGTATACGACCTTTTCTATCTATTCATCTCTTGTCTCCTCTACCATTTCTGCTCATCCTCTGCCTTGGTATGAACCACATAAGCGTACCACAGACAGAAACACAGAAACATATAAATGATTAAGTAAGTTCTCATTGTGCAGCGACAGTTAGAAAGGCTTATCTGTATTTGCGATATATTAAAGTAAATTGCATTTTTATCTCCCTTATCTAAATTTATTATTGTATAATCAATGCTTTACACATACATGGGTTCTTTTAACAGTCAGCAACAATATAACATTTGGTGTGCAAATGTTTGAGTCTGTGCAGTCCTCTCTCTCACTCTTTACTAAGATTTAAAAGTAACTAAGCCAGATTCTCAAAAAAGATGTCAGTGCATGTGTCCAATTTCCAGAAGGTTTTGAGTCACATTATAATTGTCACTCTGCCTAAACCATAATATAACCTGACACGTGGCACTATACAGCCACCTTTGATTTAGCCTGTGCACAAAAAAAACTAGACTGATCGGAGGCCATAAAACATATTACAATGGCAATATTTTAAAAGCCCACACCACTATAATGCACAGAAACATACAATATTGCCAATCCATAGCCAGTTTAATACACTGTACTGCTTTCCAGCACTGTAAGGTTACATATTACCACTGGAGGGCAGCCCCACCATTTCCTCACTATTCACTGCACACTCAGTACAGAAGGCCCCACTTACCTGGATAAAACTCAATGTGTGTTTAATAAACCGGTTTTTATAATTCATCTGAAACGATCACCATACACACAAAAGACAGGGTTACATGTTTTTTCATGGCCTATTTAATCATGTGGTTGAATAAGTAAATAAAACATAAAAGTAAGTGTACTGATGATACACAACCACTTACCAATTGTTGTACTTTCTTGCATTATGTATACATATGCATAAACATAGCCTTACACAAAAAAAACATGTGTAGTTTACAGCTGAAAGAAGAATCCTTAAAAGGCATTTCATAATGTAAGTATAAGCAGAGCTAAATCTTTTATAACCAGGAACACTGTCCTTTTCTGAGAACCTGAATGCACTCCATGTCTGTGGTATTTCTGTGCAGACAAAATGACATAACCTTTTTTGCCTAGGGGATACATCCTGTGTCTCTTGTTATCTCAAACCTGGAAGAGTGCCCAGGTAACAAAGAGGGAAACCTCCAGCCAAGCATAGGATTGAAATGGAAAGGTCACCACCACACATTTGCATGTACTCCCAAAAAGCCACATTTGAATTGAAAATTGCATGTAAAGGCAGGGACGTACTGTTTACCCCACAGGGACTTGTGAGGAAAACTTTGAAGTGAACACCGCCAACCTTTTAGACTGACTGTTGACTCTGGAGACTCACACTTGACTTTGTCCGACAGGCTAAATTATTTAAACCACAAACAATGGTCCTGCACAGCTATAGGGGACTAACACTGACACTGTTAGAGGTTTGGTTCCCGTTGGAACAATATGTGCTAATAATTTACATAGTAGTAGTAAATAAACAGGTGATCAGATATTAACCTTAATCCTACCAACTGGGGTACCTGCAGACCCCAGAGGTATACTTTCTGTCATATCTCACAGGTGCTTTATTCTATCATTCCAATTTTTAATGACTTTGTTGATTTGTTCCTAATGACTTCATATCAGTGTTTTCTGCTTCTGTTTTCAATATTACTTTTTAAAAATACCAATATATTGGGGTCCTGGGGGACCCCAGTCAAAAGCACTCAATTTCACCTGTGCAGTTTTAAGGGGAACTGTTTAGTGAATTTATGTTTGCCACGGGTCCTAATTTAAAGTATCACACACTATCGAGTGGACTGGGGAACACCAGGGACCCCAGTCGATGTATGTTAGATATATTGGTAGGATGAGGGTTGATGTGCAGTAAGCCCATGTGTATAATACTGTGAATATATCAAATATATTCATATATGTTTTTTATAATTGGATATGATTTCCAGCTATCGAAACTCACAAGGCAAATAATTAGCAAGTTTACTGTTTATCAAAGTCACATGATGTATGTGAAATTCATAGAAGCTACTATACGGGTGGCAGTGAGTAAAGCTCTGGTTTGCAGGTTTTAAATGTGTTCTGTTACCAAGAAGGCGTTTCCGGTTGGGCGTCTATCTTCAAAATAAAGGCATTAGAATAATAAATTGTCACACTCCAAATTCTCATTTATATGATTTATATTTTATGAAAATACAATAGCATGTCGTTTTTGGTTTTTTGCTTTTGTTTTTGTTTTTACCAGCAAAGGCTTCATAGACTGAAAATCAGCCAGTGAACGCACTGTAACAATTCATCCTTTTTGTTGCTGCATACAGAGGGTGCATGTATTATGTAATATCCTTATGCTGGCCTGCATAAGAAATGTCACACTTGTACCATTTGGTGGTCCTGCTGTGATTTTTGTTTTCAAACCACTTGGATGTGGTTGAAATGTTAGTGTGCTGCTTTACAGGTTCACAGGAGTAGTGAGTAGATATTTTGTGTATTACCAGTCAAATATTTCCTGTATTATTTATATGATCCAACCCTATTCTCTGTTTGTTTTAAAGTAGAATTTGTCATTGTAACAGGGTATAGACCATATAGAATAGGTATTACCACAGAAAAAGGGTATTGCAGAGAATGTAATATTAGTCTTTTTGAGTACTAGATTTGTGTAACAGCAAATAAAAAGGTACTAGATGATCAGATTATTATTCATATGCAGTAGGCTCATATATTAACACATTATATATAAAGTGTACACGTGTATTATGTCATTTGTAATGTAATATGTGATGTAATTCTTATAGGGGCCTGCACATGAAATGTCACACTTGTACCATTTGGTTGTCCTGCTGTCAGTTTTGTTTTCAAACCACTTGGATGTGGTCAAGTGTTCATGTGTTGCTAAATTACAGGTCCTTGGGGGTATTGGACTGGGCTGGATTATCTATACATTGCATTGGGTCAGAGCCCGGGGGCATCAGCCAATTTGCCATGCTGGGGGCCACCAATGTGAAAAAAAAGATATATATATAAAACATAAATAGTTTTTCTTTTTTTTTGTAAATGAATACAAGACAGAATAACATGATGATCTTTTTGTCTCACTGCTCAGCCACACACACTCCATCCACCGACTGAATGATGTGTTGATGTGTATGTGTGTGCAACCAATCATGTGTAACGAAAGACAGTGATCATACCATCAGGATAAAAACGGACAGGAAGGGCGCCATTTTTAGTATTTTTAACACTGGCCTGACACTGTTTTCAATAGTTCAATGTAAATAAAGCATCCAATACACATGTGTAATACTGTTTTTTTACATTACTTAAGGTTTTTATACCAAACATAATGTAAAATTATGGTATTCTGGAATTTAAAAGGTTTTCTCATTGAATAGTTAAGTTATATATGTGCACACCAATCATAGGTCAAAACATTGCTAAATTTGGCTGAATTATAAAATCCAGAAGTAACACTAAATGAGCCGTTTGGGAGTAGATAGAGCCGTTAATGCTGAGCTGAGCCAAGTGATCCGATTCACTAAAAAGATCCGCTAGAATGAGGCTTTTCTTTTGAAGAAACTAGACCGGAAGTATCGTTATTGTTGCAGAGCGCAAGCACAGCTCTCTCAGCCTCTCATACAATACTAACAGTCGCCGCAACGAATGGAGGCGAACGGGTGGGAGAGACATCACCAAGGAATTGTTTCTCTATCAGAATAGCTTTACCTCGGATGCAACGAGGAATTTAACCCGAAAACATTTCAGCAGGCAGAAGAAACGCCACACTTTTTTTTTCTTTTTGAAAAGTCGAATCGTTTCCCTTTTTCCCCCCTCCGAAGAGATCGATTGCCTGTCATTTAAAAAAAAGGGCGTGTGTGCTGGGTGAAGGCAGTTTTAACCATTTAATGTGGGTATATATGGTGTTTTAGATATATATATTTTTTACACCATCTGGGTCTGAAGGACACAGAGTCGAGGATGGGATGCACACTGAGCACAGAGGACAAGGCGGCGGTGGAGCGCAGTAAAATGATCGACAGGAATCTGCGGGACGACGGGGAGAAGGCAGCCAGGGAGGTCAAGCTGCTGCTGCTCGGTAAGATGGGGGGACTCGGCCTTTAAAAAAAACATACACACGCACACACACACTGGCGTTGATGCTCTTTTTTTTTTTTTTAGTTCATAGTCAGTGTTCAATTGTGTTAGTAGTGAACTGTGAAAGAGTTTCAATTCCGCATCGCTAGCACACTCTCCTTTTTGCTAGCTTCAGTTAATTGTCAACTGTCAACTCTGCTGGTCCCTGAAGGCAACATACTGGGCACTTATTGGCCAAAATATCAGAAATACAACCCCTCAAGTTGTCTTTAACTATGTTTTAATTCATTGTAGTAACGTTAGTCACAATTACATACATAGTTTCTCTCTTTCCTTTCCCCCCCTCCTGTTGGCATTAGATTCATTCAGCCGTCTCTGTAGACCATTTGTATTGACTAAATCCTTTCAACAATGGCACACTTCCTCTCGTCCAGTCCTGTGCAATGCAGTGAAAATAGGCCTATGGCTCATTAGGGGCCCAGGCCTAACTGAATGTGACTGAAAACTTTGAGTCCAGTCATTTTAGGATGCTTAAAGGTTCATTACCTGTTTTTTTTTGTTTTTTTTAGCTTCCTGCTGTGATGAATGGGTGTAAAGTTCTCCTGTGTTTGTAAGCCTAATTGTATGACTTATTGTCTTGTTCTCATCTCAAGTTCAAGAATAGCAAAGGTACAGAGATGTTGTCTTTAAAGGGCGACAGTATAAATGCAGGAGATTACAATAATGACATGGTAAGTATTAAATCTGATTTAGTTTTCAGGTAGAAGCTGCATAAACAAGAGCAGAAAATAGCTGGCATTTAAACTAAATTGCCATTATTCAACTTAAATAACTAAGCAGCTTACTTGCTGATGTAGGGATAGTTGCCTCTTGACCCTTTCATTACTCTCAGTAATTGCTAATTTTGACTGACCTTTGTATACCAAACCATATCCCTCTGGTGCTTGACTACAGCCTAAAATAATCCACCAAGTATAGGCTATTATTTTTGGTAAATTGATATATCCCGTTTAAAATCTACCACAGGGATGTATCATTCTGGCACAGAACATCCACTGATGTCTTTTCTACTTCACTATTGTCATTTCTTGCTTTCATTGCATGTGTTTTGTCATTTCCCAGCTCCCTTGTTTGCACAATAATGAGAATTGCTTGCATTTGAAAGCCAGCCATGTGTAAATTAATGTCATTACTTACATGTGGGGAAACACTGTTATCCTTGTAAATAGAGACCGCAGCTGAAAAACTTTTCCATCAAGCCCTTAGGTGCCTAGCTTTGGGAAATGTTGACATGCACACACATGGTATGTGGGTTACCAGGACACAAAGTCTGAACCCAATACCAATAGCAAGCAAACACCTGACTGACAGACAGCACAGAATAAGAGCTTTTCACAGCTTTTGTGTGCTTGTAAGCTTGAGCGAGATAAATATGATTTCTTCATGTCCTTTGCACACTTTAACAGCACAGTTTCAACTATTTTTTTATCGCCATTCACTGGATTACACATCGTCAGTTCACATTCTTTACATACATTTCTTGAAAAATGTAGTGTGATGTTAGTATTCTTGCGTTGGAGCAACTATGGTACATATTTCTTGTTAAAGGTAGACTGCATTCCTCAGGTGCTTGGAGGCCAGATGTGGCTTGCTGATTGAAAGCAAGCAAGTTAGGTCAAGTTTCTGCTATGCTGCTGTAGGGTGGAATCAGCATTTCTCTTGACACAAACCACGCAGCTCCTCCTCCTCCTCCCAGTTTTTCGGTCAAATCATGTCACCTCAACTTTCGAGCGGCTGTCGTCGTCGTGATAGTTGCGTGCCAGGTCGTGGCGGTACCACGTGCGGCTGCTTTGGCACCGTTCCCTGCCATTTGTGTTTGATCCACTCAGCGTGGTAGCCAGGTAACACACTCAGCCTCTTCAGGTTACTGCCTGAAGTGACACACACACACACACACACACACACACACAGACAGACAGGCAGGCTGGGACGCCAGGAGAAAGGAAAAGAGGGGGCCAGTAAGATGAGAACCGTGCTAATGACTGAAGCATTAAAAATGAAAAAGCTCCACTGCAGTGAAGGAGGGTGCTTGAATTAAGAGTTTGAGTTGTTTACTTTGGGGATGAACAGTCACTGAAAAGACACTGTTTCGGAGTTGTTGATTTGCAAGCAGTTTTCTCTAAACCCACACCCTGTCAACAAAGATAAAAAAGTCAATAAAAACATGTGGCTTGAGAGTAAAAGGCTGGCAGGGCTGGAGAAATATGATGCACGCCACTAGAAGAAAACATTCATCTCATGGAGGTGACCCCCCACCAAATGATGCCATGTGTAGATATTTGTGCATACACTAAAGCTTCGCTGATTTGGTAGGTGGCAAGTTCATGCGATGACCACCTGCTTCTCCAGCACTGTCCCAAAAATGATAATCACAGGCTTATGTGAGCTCTCCGTCACTGGCATGAAATCATTCCGCTGACGTAAAAAAAAACCCTCAATTTGCATGAAAAATGATTTGAATCTTTGTGAGTCGGTGTGTGTGTGCACGCTGTGAAGTCCGTACCAGCTGGCAGGCTCAGGTGTCTTTTGCAGAGGCAGGGAATGTGATCTTTTTCTTTCTTTTTTTTTTTCCTGAAAACTGAACATATTTCTCATTTAGCTCTTTGTCTTTATTTGGCTCTCGTTTTATTTCCATCATCTCCAGGACCCAATTATCCTACTATTCATATCTACACGCTAAAATAGATTACAATCTCCTCAACCTAATTACTCTCTTTCTATAGCTGTCATGCAACTGTGGGAAGATTTTATTAATAATCGTCGGCCTTTGCCTAACGTTTGTCATTCCCTTCTTGTTAATGTTTTCCATATTTTTAAAAGGATGCATGTAACTAGCGTTGTCAAACATGTAGTGCAGCATGACGGTGTGTTATTCATCTTAGTGACGTTAAATATGGACAGCCAAAGTAGTTAACTTGTTCACATTCTTCGCTGTAAACATCATTAGACGTCCCATATTTCCCCAGAAATATGAGCGCCGCTGCTAAAATTTCACACGATCATTAGTATCAGTGGGCTACTGATGATCTTCACTAGCACACTGTGCGAGCACAATAACACCCTACATTATAGTGGAATTGTTTTGAGTCATTAACTAGTGCATCAAATCCCAGAATCCTCCCTCTCCTCATTCTTCAAAGGAGATCTAAGAGAAAGGCGCTGTTGTAAGAGTAGAATAGCTCCTTTTAAGGATTGGGCAGCGCGTAATTTGTGTGGTTGAGCGAACGGCAGAAAAGTGACAGTGAATGCGAGCGGAGAAGAGAAAAAAGGTTAGCATAGAGTTGTCATTATGGCAGTAAATGTGCAGTACAGGCTCCAGTGTGTCAGTTAATAAGTGCTGCAGCTTCTCAAGACCAAGAAAAAGTCTGTTGTTTCCCCAACCGCTGGAAAAGTGAAGGTCATTAGCCCCGAAGTTAGCGACAGTGCGTTAGCCTAACCTGACAAGGCTCACTTAAGGTGGACTAAGGTGGAGCAGCTTTTGTCAGTCTCAGCCGCTTCTAAACAGAGAACGGAGAAATGTCTGGTTGCCGAGTCTCTGCCAAGTTTTACCTCACAGTCAACCTAGAGGAAACACTGGAATAGTTCAAGTCCGTGCCAGCGTGTGTGTGTGGGGAAACAATCTTTTAGCTATCGATCCGCTTGTTGGCAGATCGATCCTTGTGATTTAGCGTGGTCATTTCCTCTTGTGGGTAGCACTGCTCGGAGGCTCCTGGAATCCTTCATGAGTGACTCATACTTAAATCCCCCACCCCACCCCCCCGGAGGGAGAGGGAAAGAAGAAGAGAAAGAAAAAAGAGAAGAAGAAGAGGAATTGGACGATGAATGAGAGGAAGAATACGTCATAAAGGGAAAATGACTGCAGGGGACAGAGAGAAATGTAAAAGAGGAGGAGAGATGTATGCAACAGAATTAGAGTGGACAACTGAGAAAGTGAGGCGTGGATGTCGGGGTTGGGCTTATGCTGCTAATGTAGCATCACTAATGTGGTTAGCACATTGTGCCAAACTTGATAAGCCCTCTTCAAGCTCTTGGACTGCTCACCTCAAAGTGAAAGCGTTAGGCCGGCTGCCCGACCTGGCCCTAAACCTCCTGACAAATCTATCTTCATACCATGAGTCGAACTCTGCAGACATCACGACGTGCATTTTGAAGCGCATATCAGTTTGCACGCAAGCACTCGTCGTCGCTAATTCTCCAAGAGAATTAGCAGCGACATACGGTTAATCTATAAACGGAGAAGGTCCAGGCATGGTAGCCGTTTTAATCACATTTCTCTCCTCACTGCGATTGTTATAAAACATTCCTCGTCTGTGATGCCTCCTCGCTGAGATCGGCCAGGGGAAGTTCCAAGAGGAAAGACGTGTTGTGCGGTCGGATGATAGAAACGCCTCTGTTCTCTGTGGAAGAAGAGAAAGAAAAAAAACCCTCCATTTTCACTGGGAGGGTTAGCTCGGATTTTCCTAAAATAGTTTCAACCGCTAGAAACAGAAAACAGCTGCTCCAGTGGTTTTGAGTCCGTAGCTGTTTTGGGGTGGGCGTATCAAAGCTGTGGGTGTGTAACATGACTCTGCATGAACAGCGATAGGTCAGGCCTGTGGTTGTGCATAACCGTTAAAGGTGTGTGTGTATGTGTGTGTGTGTGTGAGTGAGAGAGAGAGAAAGAGAGAGAGTCAAAATAAGGACGAGTATGTGTTGTGTGTTCCTCAGGCCTAGAGGCTTTGGCAAGAGCCACACCCTAATGATATCACTGGTGTTTAGAGGCCAGAGTCTAGTTTCATACATAAACACATAGCTCACGTCTCATTTATTATAATGAACACCAAGACACTGAATTTATGGGAATTGTCCAATTTTAACCAGTGGAATGCTTACAATTAGTCTGGTTTCATTTCAAGCGTTCTGCACTATCAACAGTAGTGACAAAAAATTTGTCTGACTACTGCCCGCTTCTTCTTTCTTTGCAAATACAATCCCACTATGATTCATCAAACATCAGTGTTTATTTTGGCTGGTGCAGAATCTGGCTTTATGGTACAAGACGATCACGATATCCAAGTATTTCTCAACCAGCTCGAGACACCTCATTATCATATCAGCTGAATTTCAGTAGCAGTTCACACGAGCGAAAACAAACAAGAAGCATCTTGTTTGTCTCTGTTGCATCAAACAATCAAATCTTATCAGGTTTTAGCTTTTAACATTTGCAAGTAACTAAAGGATGCAATAACTCAAAGATGTCTAATTACCTTTTGTTGGCTGTGGAGGCAGAGACACTACAGTTTATAGTGGCAGTCTAATTCATGTTCACAACCTGTATCTACAACCTGAAAATGAGATGAGCAACATAGTATATGAAATGTATCCAACATATTCAATTAACAGCTACAGCTAAGATCTGCTTATCTAAATACTGAAGGTCCTGATTCACAACTATTAAACTTGGATCAGATTAAAACGTTATGAATGAAGGAAAACGATACGAATCAGAGTTTAACTGTGACACTTTGTGAAACTACAAAAAGACACAGTTGACTGGCCGTCACGCAGCGGTGTTACAGAGAGACGTGCTTTTTTCACTCACATACAATCTCTGACTGGATACAGACAGCAGCTGCAGAGAGCACATTAACCAGAGGACAGCCAAACTTTTCATTGTAGCTGTTAAAGAATTAGCGTTAACCAGCAACAGCTGATCTAACGGGCTGCCGGTGATGTGTGTCGTTTACACCAGCAAAAGTGAGAAGCCTGCTACCTGGATGTTTTCTACTGATGCTTGCAGTTGGAAAAGAGTTGAGGAAAATAAAATAAGAGATTTAAACATATCTGGGTGTTTTGCCAACCGTGAAGCAGATCCAAATTGGAAGCAGCTTTTTGATTTGCAATGATATAAAATAGAGGAAAAACAGCAAATTCTCACATTTTAGAAGCTGACAGTAAAATCAGAAAATATTTAGGATTGTTGTTAGATAAATGACTGAAATAAACTAATCAGTTATCAGAATTATTCAACTTATTTTCTGAACATCATAGGATTAACTCATCACTGCAGCTCCTGATATGAGGTCTTTGTGTTTTCTGCTTAGAGCACCCTATCAAATGATTACTTTTTAAGGAAACACAGCTGTAGAAAATCCCTAGAAACTCTGAGAAGTCACGTTACTTAGCAGTTAGCCAAGAGTTTCCTTTATAAGGAGGCTTCTTCCTTTTTTACAGTAGCTCTTAGCACGCCTGAAGTGGATTTTAATGCATCCCACATTGAGAGACACAGCGTCTGTAGGCAAGGTGTCTTTGGCCTTGTGAAAACGGCTCTTGGGCAGGCTGCAGGGTGCAACTTGCTGATGAAAAGCAGCCTTTTGGCTAACTCTGGTAAATTTACATTTGTTCGAATGCTTGATTAATGTACTGTACGTCGTCCCTTTTTCAAATAAAAAAATAAAATTAACTGTGCCAGCTCACCGGACAGCCGTGCCCAGCAGAGCAGGCAGATCTGACGTCTGTGTATGGGACCCGCAGGGATTTGCACAGATGAGTGTTTGGCCTCAGAGCACAGGGAGCTGCCACTGTACCGTCACCTCCCTCCAGGGTGCTCTGGCACCCGAGTGGTGACACGTAATTAAAATAATATGGCCTCAGGTGAATCTCATCCAATTATACTGAAGGTGAAGTGCCAGGGCGTACTATCAGCATGCAGCTGTTGGTCAGGGAAAGTTTATAGGAATTCAGGCACTGTCTCCACTGCATTAGGATACATACATACAGCATTTATTTATTCTGTGCTCCATTTTTTATTAATACCACAGGACAGAAGAGTAGGAAGTATGCTGGACAACAAGTGGCATGTGTCAAAAATACACCGAATCATATGGTTTTGGTTTGTTTTTTTTTGGTTTTGCAACACCAAAAGAAAGTGGAACTAGATAAGGCGGATGATTTATTATGCAAGAGCAAAACCATCTTGTCTCTGCTGACAGTATCACGAGGTAACAGATAGTGGTAGAGTTCATGATATGATTTCCACTTCCCCTTTTTTTTTTTTTTTTTTCTGCTTCTAGAGCTGAGAGAGAAGCCGGAGGCATTGACTTGGGGAATTGCCACTCTCAAGTGGTTTGAAAAAAATCTTCCCTAGTGGCAGAAGAGCGTTACGTCAGTGACGACTGGCCAATTGCCTCGCTATGACCACGTCCCCACCGCTGTAATATGAGGACATTGAGAGGACATTAGTAGATCTAATGTAGTTCATGGTAATACCCATTAGAGTTCATGAGCATGAGTCTAATGAATGTGGTTTATGAGGACATCACAGATGGTTTTCATTGGTAAAGGACATTTTTTGATAAAAGGGTACTTCCAACTGTTTATGAGGGCACCAAAGCACAGTAGAGGGAAAAGAGTAGCAGATGCATAATGCATAATGGGGGTTTTTTTTTTTTTGGTGGAAGCCAACATGTCACACACATACGCTCACAACCACAAAGCCTCCTCAGGTGACCGGCCTCACTAGAGATGTCCTGGATATAAAGCAGTTGCCATGGCACTGTGACGTACACACGAGAGACCGGCAAAGCAAAAAAAGCCGTGCCGACAGTCTGATTCCCTTCATGTTCTCCTTACTCCTCTCCCCTCTCCCCCCTTCGCTCTTTTCATCGTAGCATTGTTTCATCGGTCAGCTACACCGCCATCAATCTAATTAGTCTCCAGCGTCGAGTGCCTTCCCGTCCTGAAGTGTGACACCGTGTTTTTGGACACTTCACAGCCCTGTCAATAGTAATCTATTTTATCGTTAATCCAAGCTCCACTTTAAGGCCAAGAGGCTCCGCACGGTTGATGTGAAAGTCTCGTCGCTGATGGAGTTCTAAACACACAGTCGGCTTATACAATGTTCAGATTTCTTCACACTAAACTAGAGCAAGCTTGACCACAAAATAGTCATCTGACTGAGCTAAATGCCATCAACTTATCAGTATGTTATGCCGGAACTGCCCGGAGCAGAGACCAAAGCGGAGGTTTAAAGACTCCTTTTAACTTAAACACTCAAGTCATACATAGACTTCAAGTTATATATATACACACAAACACTCTCTCAGTTCTGCTCTGGTTGAGATGGTTATGGTCAGGTTTTCTTTTTCATGGTTCATGAAAAAGTTGTTGTCGGTCGAACAATTGGATGAAATGTACTCAGCTTACAGGCAACATCAACCTTGTGAAATCATTTACACTCTGTAATAAACCCTTTTTTTTGTTTTTTTCTTGTCTTTTCCAGGTGCTGGTGAATCAGGGAAAAGTACAATCGTCAAGCAGATGAAGTGAGTTCATTTCACTACTGTTGCATCTAATCATTCTGCACGTTGAACAATAAAAACTTCTTCTTCTTCTTCTTCTTCAAGTGTATCAACAATGACTTCTCTCACATCAGATACACATTATGCCACCGCACTAGATATTATTTTCAAAAGAGTATTCATTTTCCACAATAAACAGCGTCAAACACCAATCATGCTTTTTATACCGTCTCTCCAGGTAATATTACGCTCTGTGAATCACAGTACACACAGGTACCATGCATAATGGATCATGAAGACAACCCTAGCAACATCCATTACAATAGACTCTGTCTATATATCATCATCCTCATGCTGTGTGTGTGTGTGTGTGCTGCATTTGAATTAGATTTTTCATAAACGGCCTTATGGATACTCTCATCTATCAGCAGACGTACACATGTCAACAGTACGGCAGTTTTACATTGTTAAGCAGCTGTTCTGCTGTATCATTGCTTTTTCTATTATTCATTTGTGGAAGATGTTCAGGTCATAAATCCGCCGCTACAACAGCGAGCTGAGAGAAATTGCGGTATCAGTGTGATTTACTTTATAGTAGATTCTTATTGTAGCATAATAAAACTGACAGATTAGATTTACATGTCGTAGCCGCTGACTTTCTTTATACACTTTCTGCCTTTTCTAATAATGAAAGGATGAGTCTTGCGATGTTGTTCTTATTGCCGACAAATTCCAACAACCAACGAAGAAGTGATCCCACTAACGAGTAAAACAATTAACTGATCAGTAGAAGTATTTTCCATTTATCTTGTCCCTTTTTTTTTTCCTGCAAAAACACCCAACGTTCTCCTCTTCCAGCTTCTCATTTGTGAGGATTTGCTGAATTTGTTTCGCCGACGTGATAATAAATTGAATTACTTTGCTTTTTAGACTATTAAGGCTCAAGTAAACTTCATTAGAACTGTTTGTCGAATGGTTGAACAGCGTGTGAAACCCCCTCTCTCCCCATACCTGCGCCCAGTGATTTCTATAACTTTCCAAAATCAACCTAATAGTAAGTATTGCGTGTGTAGCTAGAGGCTATTACAGCTTATACTCTTCTACCGTAGACCCCTGTTGTAGCTCAAAACCTAATAAAAACACACCGTGTAGCCTCTCTGTTGCACCGGGTATTTGACTCACTGTCCAAATGCAGTAAATACTCACTATCATCTCCAAAAAACTCACCTTCTGAGTATGTTTGCACAGTGCCGAGTTGATTTATGAAAGTATTGAATCTTCTAAAGTGTACAGCAGGAACCAGTGGGGGTTTGAGGCTGAAAATAGTTCCATAGAGACCGACTCGCACATCGTCGGTTCTGGTCTTTTGATTGGATTTGTGACAACAACAAAAACATAGAATAGTTTCATCCTCTAACCACAACACCAGCGAGTCAGACAACAAATTATTAATCGAATCTCTTTATTAAAGGTCAAATAAACCTTGAACTCTAGATAATTATTAACATTTTCATGTGTTCAGTGGATGATTTTATCCAGAGTGAAACTGTAAAAAAAAAAGAAAAAACTTAATTTCCCTGGATGACTATATTTTAAGCAACCTGAAATGAGAAGCATGGAGATCAGGGCCATTGTGCCCTGACAGTATTCTTGAACATTACAGTAAGGATGTAAGGTCAGTGTATTAAAAAAAAAAAGAAAAGTGAATTACTTATTGAAAAGATGAGCAGTTTGGTTGCTCTCTGCTGTAACAGTCCAGGAAAATTACTCCACAGCTGACCAATTTCCCCCCCCCCACCCTTTTTCTTTTTTTTTTTCAGGATCATCCATGAGGCAGGCTACTCAGAAGAAGAATGTAAGCAGTACAAGGCTGTGGTCTACAGCAACACCATCCAGTCCATCATCGCCATCATCAGAGCTATGGGGCGCCTCAAGATAGACTTTGGCGACGCCGCGAGAGCTGTGAGTGAAAGAGGGGAGGTGTGATTCGCTTGGTTTAGGGCGTAAACCTGAAGTGAAGTTGTGGTGCTTGGAAAACAGGAAGGCACCGACTCACCAATATAGTCATGACTTCAGAGGTTATTTCAAGTTGTCTACAAGTCAATTTAAATGTTTCAAGCTCGGTAGCATACAAATGTTAATAAAGACGGTCTTGTAATGACTCTGATGGTTGATTTGTGATACTGAAGCCAACCCGACTCCTCTCTCTCAGGATGATGCACGGCAGCTGTTTGTGCTGGCAGGCTCAGCAGAGGAAGGTTTCATGACAGCAGAGTTGGCTGGTGTCATTAAACGGCTGTGGAAGGACGGAGGTGTTCAAGCCTGCTTCAGCCGCTCCCGCGAATATCAGCTCAACGACTCGGCAGCATAGTGAGTCACACACACACACACACACACACACACATACATATAAACAGCAGAGGTAACTGTTGCATGGCTCGCCAAAGCTGTGACTCACCCACAGAAAAGACTCAATGGTCCCCACACACGCACAAACACACACTGATCTGTGTCAACAACTTTTAATGACAAAATCTTCCACATCAGATGACCTGAAGTTCTAAATTACTGCCAGCCCACTGCAAATGCGCAGGAAGCTGCCACCACAAACACGCCAAAACACAAGTTTGTCCCCAGTCATGTTCAGGGAGCAGAAAGCTACCACGCATCCGTCCGGACTTTTAGACTGTCAATATTTGCTTTCTTCTGCCAAGCCTGAATAGCGGTAGCTGGAGAGACTAATCTTTGACCTTATAACTCAGCGCTGGAACATTTTATGCTTTAAAGAGTAAAAAAAAAAAAAAAAAAAATCACACAAATACAGAATAAAAAATCCTTTGGTGGATTTTCTCTTTGTTGCTAAACTGTTACGTAAATTTTTTTTTTTTTTCCGAACCAGTTTAAATCTTGTATATACTGTGCAAGAGTCCTTGGTGTCAAAACAAATGATATCATCACAAGGCAGCTCCTGTGTTTTGTTAGGAGGACAGCCATTCGCCCTGTCGCAGGACGAACATCAGCGAGTTACATCGCGGGCTGAGGGAGCTGCAGTCGTTGGCTATTTTCTAATTGGTTCTTCTAATCCTGCTGTCCAGGGGCTTTTCATGAATAGGAAACACCGTTGCCAAACCTTGTGTATTTTTTTTTTCTCTCTCTCTTCACTTAATACCTCGGAAGACAAACAAAAGGCTTGTGTGAGTGTAGGGGGAGATTACTTTGTGTTTGTCTGCCAGCAACTAGAGGTCACTAATCGCTTTCCCTTGTAATTTATCATAACCTTGAGGTATTAACTCGGGTCATAATACATTCAGAGTGTGTGAAAAATGTAATTTATGTGTGATATCCTGCATAAGCACAGCAGATGTTAAAAGATTTAAAAAGCTTTAGTATTTGTTCAGAATTTATTAACTAAAACAACTCATTTCCACATTTAGGAGGTTTAAGACTCCACTACTAAGAAAAATTTAACTAACAATGTAATCTGATAATGGATTTAGACTGTACAATTGTGGAAAATGCATTTTCACTTATGTGATGCAATCACACAAACTTTGCTTAACATTTTTCTCTCTTCTGTTTTGTAATTTCCTGTTGCGGGAAAAACATTTCTTAAAACTGCAAATGTCAATTCTTTTCATTATCGATGAGCTGATGAATTGTTTGTTCCCAAAAAGTGTCAGAAAATAATAAGAAATGCTTGTTACAGTTTTACAAAAGTCCAGTTGGATATATTCAAATTGCTTTATCTGACCCAACAGTGGAAAACTCAAAGATATTCAGTTCATTATCAGTTGAGTAAACATTGCAGCTCAAAAATTTCTCATGCATACACCTCTGCTATGCGTAACTTGCATATGCAATATTAAGAAAATTGCCAAAATTTCAAGATAAACAAAAAAAATTCTATTATCTACCCTCATGTCTGCTGTTTTCATGTGAAGAGTCATATTTACAGTCACATTTACAGTTGCAGAAAGAAAGAAAAATACATCTCAAAGCTATCAAAAGGTCTGTTTAACTACTTCTAGACATTAATAATTACATGTTATTTCTTCGTAGGTTATTTGTATCTGCTTATTCTTCTCCATGAGAGTAGTAGAGCCTGTCCTAGCAGGTACTTGGCAAAACGCAAGCCAGCACCCTGGACAGATGGCAAGTCCATTACAGTGCTGACACAGAGGCAGACACATTCACACTCATACGTAGGGAATTTCCAATCAGCTGCATATCCTAGGACTGTGGGGGAGAACCAGAGCAACCAGAGGGAACGCACCAAACACTGAGAACAACAATGCACACTCCCTGCTGAAAAGACCACAGAGCTCAGATTAAAACCAGGCCCCAGCTTTGCTATGAGGCAACGGTTTTAACCACAAAGCCACCATAGCGTCATGTCTAAATTTAACTGGTGTTTTATCTGATGTTTTAAACTGTGTGGTCAGAATTTTGTATTTTAGCTAACTTTGGCGTGGACTCAAGTGTATTGCAACTGAAAATTTAATGAAAAAAAAAAAAAATCCTTGAATTTCACAAAACATGTAGTCATCAGGTCAAGGCTGAAGACAACAACGATAATATTTTGCTACAAAGAAGTTTCAAAAAACGTTGGAATCAACTTGTTTTCAACCTGAAACCAGTTCATCACAATGATTTCATGGGGACTCATTGTACGACACATGACCTCGCTACCTCTGACACGTTTTCTCCCGTTTGTTTCCTCTCTCGCTGTCTTTCTCGCTCCCTTTTCTCTCTCTCGCTATTTTTATTTCCCCCTCCTTTGCGTTAACCTCGCCTCAGCTACTTGAACGATTTGGACAGGATATCCCAGGCTACCTACATCCCAACTCAGCAGGATGTCCTGAGGACCCGAGTCAAAACCACAGGCATCGTGGAGACGCACTTCACATTCAAAGACCTGCATTTCAAGTGAGAATTTCTCTCTCTCTCTCTCTCTCTCTCTCCCTCATACAACTGGCGCAGACTAAACAGTCTCTGTGGTGTTTTACGTGATGGCTTAATTGGCTTTCCTTCCTGTTACTGACTCATTGCCTTTCATAGAAATTCCCTTTGTACACGTACAGCTGTAAATTGTGACACAATCTGTGAAGGTGTTGTACGCATCGGAGATGACTAAGTTGTAGCACTCAGATAACAAACACAGACAGGAAGTGAGGGCGGGGGGGGGATTGATTATGTCATGATACCAGAAGTTTGGCCAGTCCACTGAAATACATACTGTTGTCCAAAACACAAAGGAGAGAAATCCCATGTTCTATCAATACACACACAGCTGTTTATTCAGTCCTTTTCTATACAGCCTGTCCATTATTATCACCGTCGTACATTATAGAATATTACATTAGTTGCATTGAAAACACACTGCAGTGACAAACAGCTGTGTCAAAACCTACTGTAGGTATTTATTCTTCAACGTTTTAACGACTAACCACGAAGGATATAAACAGAATGAGAGGGGAGTGACCCGCTGAACCAGGATGTCTCCCTCTTTCAACATGTTTTGACATGTTAAATGTATTAAGAAAAACAGGCTTTTTGAGCACCGGTTATTTTTTATTTTCCTTGACAATCTGCCTTTTTAAAGCCAAAGTCTTTCCAGATGTGACTGTTGCTGTTTTCCTTTTTTAAATAGACCAGTAAGAGCTAAAAAAAAAAAAAAAAAAAGGCGGGGGTTGTTGTTGTTTCTTTTCTCAGCTCCGTGCATTTTTTTTTGTGATCGTTTCATTCAGTTTTGAAATATTTGGACTTCCTGGTTTAGCGGTCCTTCCTGAATGTGTGAAGTGTACAAAGATGTAATTCATGTCTGACTGTGTCTGACAGTGTTTATGCCACTTCCAAGTCCATTTATTGCCTTACACTGAACATTTGAAAGCAGCAATAAAGTAAACCACCTTCATGCCCCTTGGCGGAGCAAATAGGAGACAGTGCAACATCTCAAGGTCCGCTCCTGCTCTCAACCTATTTTTCAATCTGTTGTTTACGTAACAACATACAAATATTTTCTTTCTCTTCCCCTCTATCATTTACTGTCATCACTTGACACGGCAGCGCCTCTTCCCGATATTTGTTTTGGCCTTCGGGTGTCATAAACACTGGTCGTACTGTATTGGATGTAAACATGCTGAAGGATATGCTTTCTATGTTTCTTTCTGCAGAATGTTTGATGTCGGTGGTCAGAGGTCTGAGAGGAAGAAGTGGATCCATTGCTTCGAGGGCGTGACCGCCATCATCTTCTGCGTGGCCCTCAGCGACTACGACCTGGTGCTGGCCGAGGACGAGGAGATGGTGAGTGCTTCGTCCGCTGACTCACGGACAAAGATAATATCCGGCAGTCCGTGTTCATACACAGCAGGAACTTTGTTTACTGAAATCGTGATGGGTCAGAGAGGTAGAAATAAAGAACGGCTTCCGTTCAAAATCGGTCCTTGTTTATGGATCAGTGAGCAAAGCACAACGACCGCCGTCACCTTACCTGTTTTTTCTTCTTCTTTCTCCCCTCAGAACCGAATGCACGAGAGTATGAAGCTGTTCGACAGCATCTGCAACAACAAGTGGTTCACAGACACCTCCATCATCCTCTTCCTCAACAAGAAGGATCTGTTTGAGGAGAAGATCAAGAAGAGTCCTCTTACCATCTGCTACCCAGAATACGCTGGTAAGACTGGCAGCATTTTGGTGCAGAAAGTGTCCCACAGTTCCCACAAAAATCTATGCTAGTAACAAAATTTTTCCTATGTTGTGACTTCTTCCTCGTCTTTTCCAGGCTCCAACACGTACGAGGAAGCGGCCGCCTACATCCAGTGTCAGTTCGAGGATCTGAACAAGAGGAAGGACACCAAGGAGATTTACACCCACTTCACCTGCGCCACAGACACCAAGAATGTGCAGTTTGTCTTTGACGCCGTCACCGACGTCATCATCAAAAACAACCTGAAAGACTGCGGTCTGTTCTGAGGACGACGGCGACGAAGATGACAGCCTTTTTTTCTTGGTAAGGAACTCCTCGTCGTCCCTCCTTTTAATCTTTTCATCGACTGAGAAACACCAGAGCTCAACAAACCAGAGATCCGCACCCCTTTGCTCGGCTCACATGCGGCGGACATGTGTGTGTGTGTGTGTGTGGTTCTGCATCACGGATGAGGGCACATGTCAAGGTTGTGACTGAGAGTGTGTTCACCACAGTATGAGGAAGTTGTAGGAGTCTGGTTTAAAGATGTTCTCTTTTCCAAAGTCTTTATAATAATTTGCCTTCAAATGGTTTGTTTCTAGAGCTTTTAAACATGCAGAATTACAGAGGAGCATAGCTGGAGTTGACCGCAAAGATGCAGCATAATCCATCATAATCAAATGTATAATTTAATCACTGAATCTCTGAAATCAGTGTCTTCTTTTATCAAAGGCTTAAATGCATTTTCTGCTCCATTTAGATATTTGTGAAATAGTAGCAGACCCGACCCCCATCCCCTCCTCGCTTCCTTCATGTTTCTTTCTCTCTCTTCTCTCTCTTCTCCGTCCTCAGGCAGTGGAGCCAGCTTATTGTGCATCTTTGATGGGGAAGATGAGAAGAGTCGGGAGGATCAGTCACGGACCAGTGCTGTACTATATGCCACTTTTAACAGCTTTATTTATGTTTTTGTCTTGGAACATTTTGAACTAGCGTTACGACATTTGTGTAGGATGTTTGTATCATTGTAAAAGCCTCACCGCAAATTTTCTCACTTTGTTTTTTTTTTGTTTTTTTTTAATTCTCCTTTTTGTTTTTTTATTTTCTGAGGAGAAGGAGATCACATTTTCACTGTTCCTTCTGCCGCTGTCTCTGGAAAAGGAAACTTAACTGTTGGTGGAAATGCTTCTTTTTCTCCTTCCCTACAACCAAAAGGGGGAAAAGGGGTACAACTTTGAGTCCAGTTTGTTGGTACTTGTGCCTTCGCATGCCTTTTACTGCGGTCGTAGTCCCAATGCTTGTTCTGTTGCCTGCTGAATTGTTCTAAACATAAGAGGTAAACTGTTTTCATATGTTAGTGTCCCTGCTATCTTCTATGTGCACACCACTGAGCTATCGGGAGGAGGAAGATTTCTCTCTGGTCTAAAGGTACATGGGTCTCCATGGTGACCAACATGTAGCCTCCACAGTCCCCTACCCCACCCCCCTCCTCATCCCCCACCTGCCATGACAATGAAAGGCCTCGCTGGCCGATCACACAGTACAATACTGAGATGTATATTGTTACATTTACCCCACAAATCTGGGGTTCTGGTTTTTAAACAGTGTACAAAATATCCATTCTTCCCAACCATTCGGAAAATGGTTAGCTGAGGCGCTGAGCTTATAATATGCTCGAGTGTTTTAAAGTACAAAGACCAGAGTTGGCACATTTTACTGTATATTTTAATGTATTTGGAGGAAATGTATTTTGGAGGAGAGTTCATGGAGTTTTTTGGGTGTTGAGAAGAGAAAAAACTGAACCACAGAAAAGATGGTTGTATAGGTTGAGGATGAGGTCTGAAATGTTTTAAGGTTCAGACACCGCTCTTGGGAGGATCCTATCTAGCAACGGTTTGAGAGTAGAGGCTCTGTTTTGAGGATCCATGAAGCCTTTCGTTCAGGTGATGGAAACAAAGATGGTCAAGGGAGCCTGGTCTGTGATTGTAGATCAGTACTACTTTGCCAAGAAGAGCGATTTAAACACGGTCCTGGATCTGTTCATATAAAGAAACTGCCACAACTGTCAATGTATGTGTATGTTCTCCACGGATGGAGAATCTTTGTAGACTCATCTCCCTTATTTTGCTAATAAAAACCATTTACAAACCATATGATGTCGCTGTGTCATTATACAAATGTCTTTATCTCTAAAACAAGTCATTTAATTGTTGTACTAATTAGGCATACTTAATTAGCCATGAATGCACAGAGCAGGATAAGTTTATATTATTCTGCTTCTTCCCAGTCTCTTGGATATTTCCTTTAAATGTCATGTTACCATCACTTGCTCTCTTACAAATAAACCTCAGACTCTAATTTTTGTCTGTCAAAGACCTGAAAGGGCTTCAATATGCTCAAAGATCAAATTGTTTTCTTCTATCTTGCATCTCAAATGCAAAATCCACATATCTGTCTAATGCAGACATGCTTTGATGGCTCTGTATTCATGTAGTCGGACTGCTTGCCACTTCATATCCTTATGAATGGCGAGCCTGCCATCAACAGCAGGCCCAGGTACTGTTGTACACACTCTATGCATTTCTTATGAACCAAGGTACCTTGTTATCTCCAAACAGGGAGTCCCACAGAGGCAATTAGAGACAATGTTGTCAGTTCTGCACACAACATCCATCACATTTGTATTCCTCTGTGGCCTTAGAAGCTGCTTTACGTGCAGTAGTACTCAATGCAGTGGCTCGTGTAGATGGAAATTGATCATGCCTGAACAGATTTGGCCACACCGGAAAGGTTGACTTGCATGTACTGATATAGAAACCCTCTTAATCTTATTTTCCTATTCGCTAATGACTGCTAAGTAAAGTACTCATAAGGCTCTCTCCACACTGTGGTTGATGTGTATCTTTGACGTGTGTCACTAACTATTTGCATTGTAAATGTGCCATGACGTCAACTGCTTATAACATCAGTGATGGCTTCCCTTTCTAACAATACCTCTACTGAGGAAACATTGGAAGGCGGGATTTCTATTACATACACTAAAAGACAAAGGATACACCTTTAGTAATATGTGGCATAACATTTTGCTGAAGCCACTACAGTATAATACATATTTTTAGACACAATCTGTAGTTTTAGTGTCTTTCAGTTCATTGTTTTGTTTTTATGGCCCAAAACTTCACTGTTTTGGTTCTTTCTTACCAACTTCATCATTTCCAGATGTAGCAGGCAGCTGTTTTCAGCAAAAAAAAAACAGCGATAAACCCACTGAACATTACCCGCCCAGCACCAAACAGGCAATACAGACAGTTAGCTATTAGCTGGTGCGGATATTGGAGCATTTACCAGCTAAAGAGACCAATATTTCCCTCAGGAGTTAGTGGAGACCTAACAAAGCTAGAATGAGATTGAATATTGGAGTCTCACTTTAAAGTTTCAGGATTTCTTGTTCAAGGAAAGAGAGTACCAAACATTTCCTTTGACTCTCTTGATGTGAGGAATGCCCTTTTAAACTGTGCATTTAAAGCGATTCGGGCACCACAAATAATTTGCATGTTTGGGTTGTTTGCTCATGCATGATCACTGCTGATTTGCATGGGTGCGGTGCAACAGCATTAACTCTGGCATCCTTGTGTTTGAGCTTCTACTATGATGTGACAGAAAGGTAGAAGCAGTCTGAGAGAGAGAGACAAATGAGAGAAAAGAGTGCTAGGCTGGTGATGCTGGGCTATGGAAGGGGGGGGGGGGGGGGTGGGTGGGGGGCTCCCATGGGTGCTGCCAATCGGAGGAGTCGAAATGTGTGTATGTGAGTGGGGGGGGTGCATATGCTGTGGTAGATGATAGAGGGAGAAGAAGACAGGGTGAACAAGGGGGCGGCCATAGTGTAGCAGTGTAAAAGCAACATGGGTGACACTGTTGAGGTTTCTCTCAGCAATAAACAGAGGGTGGGGAGTGTGTGTGTGTGTGTGTGTGTGTGTGTGTGTGTGTGTGTGTGTGTGTGTGTGTGTGTGTGTGTGTGTAAGGGAGAGAAGGAGGGTGTAAATAGATGGAACAATAGAGCCATTATTTCAGTGTTGTTCCATCGCTGTGTTTACTGTCCACTCTCCCCTCAGCCACTTTCTCTGGGGGCAGCAGTTCACAACAAAGATAAGACAGGCTTATCAGCTCTGCAGGCATGTCGGACAGGACGCATTGTAAGACCAAACTAGACACACTTTCGGCCTGCGTTTGCACATTCCCCCACACACTGGATCCTTCACAGTACAGCAGACGTCATGTGTGGACAGTCTCTGGGGCCGGCATGCCACTAGATTATTTACGGTTGACTCTTTTATCGCATAACTCTTATATCTTCCAAGTGATTTCTATTTTCTGCTGCTTTAGCCATGCACTCTGGAGCGCCCTATTAGTGAGAGGCCACCATCGCTCACAGTTGTTTACTTCTCAGTATTTAAATGGCAACTGTACCTAAATTAAACATTTTCTCATGTTTAATTTCATTTAATGCCAAACATTTGGTCTATTCTAGGTGACATCAATCATGTACATAATTTCAAGTTGACATGTGTTTATGTACAAAATTAGAAATAGATTAGCTGGAGTGTTTTGATTTCTTTAGCCAAATCATTTATGAAGATGAATTTATGAAGAACAATATGAGAGACAAAGGGTCCTCTTGTTTCACCCTTAATAAAGTTTGATCAGTATCAGCTTCTGGACAGTCTGTCACCACTCCAATACAATGATGTTTTTCAGAAACAATTCCTCAGCTCCTTAGGATGAGGCATAGATCTTACTGTCAACAGTGTTCCTTTCCTTGGGACTATTTCTTCTGTAGAAAGTATATTTCCAGTTCAAACTAACCTAAATTTGTGCTTTATTTCAACAAACCAGGACATTGTTTCTAAAAAGACATGCTACTTCTTCATGCTACTTTTGGTTGCTCAATGCTTTCAGCACTTGAAACAAAATTCCATTAACTTTTATTAAGAAATGACACAGATGTCTCAAAAACACTGCACATAAAATCGAAACCACCTACACGGTTAGACAACACCAGGGGTGGATAAGTAAGAATATAAAATGAAACATTTTCTATGATCGATTATTCTTTGTTTCCAGCTTCTCAGATGTGAGGATTTTTGCTGATTTTCTCTGATTCATATCATTGTAAATTAAACATCTTTCGGTTTTTAACTGTTGGTCGGACAAAACAAGCAATTTGTAGATGTCACCTTGCCATATTTCACAATTAATCATTGATGTAAAAATGACTGACAGTTTAGTTGATAATGGAAATAATCATTAGTTGCAGAACTTTACTGTAAATGAGTCATTTAGGTGAACTGGCCCTTTAAGACACATTCAAGACAGTCTGTGTAATTTCTTTTCTCATCTGTGTGAAAAATTCTACAGAACTAATAACCTGCAAGGCTTTTTTTTTTTCAAAACATTTTTTTTTATGTGCTCTGTATAATTACCAGTAAGAATTCTGTTTGAAGTTGTGTTCGGATGTTATCTCATGACATAGCAGAGCAGCCATTTTGAAAAAAGCAAGTTCAGTCATCATCATTAACCCAATTAGCTTTTTTTAATGCATTTGTGTGTCTGTGTGTGACAGATTGGTTGTTTGTGTGTGTGTGTGTGTGTGTGTATTGGTGAGTGGGCGAGTGGAAGGCTGTATGAGCTTGATGTGTTTACGTCTGTATGCCACGCTCAGGGTGTGTGTTTTTGTGTTATTTATTGTGCAGGGTGCTCTATGTGTGTGTGTGTGTGTGTGTGTGTGTGTGTGTGTGCGCACACTCCAGCATGATGCCTGCTGTCTGTGCTTCTGCTCGTCACCTGATATTTGCTGGCCATGCTCATTCAGTCCGCAGATTCCAGCTTTCATCTCCACACACACGCAAGCGTACACACACTCTTCCCCGTGATGTCATTGATTCCGAGCTCCATGGCAACAGTGAGCGAGGAAGCGAGAGAGGGCGGGAGGGGTGGGGGGTGGGGTGGGGGGGATGGAGACAGAGAGATATTCCTTCATAGTGAGGGGATGAAGTTGTTATAAATAGCTCCTGATGTTTCTAGGTGTCCGACGACAGGGCTGAGGTGTTTCGCTGGGGAACATTGTGTCTTTGTCAAGTGGCAATTTCAAACCACTCAGAGTGACGCTAGTCATCCGTGGCCTTTAGGAGAAACTTTTTATCAGAAATAGGCATGTTATTTCAGGGCTTTATCAATGTGGTAGGTGGAGCAGAAAGCAGAAAGCACTGTGACTGAATGGGCTAAAATTGGCTCACAGCTGGCATGGACACCCTTATTCACTCCATTCATTTAATAAGTTTGTTATTCTTGTCTGTCCTCAATCATTCCCTTTTCTGTATCCATGTGATTAGTTTGTATTCCCTCCAGGGCTTTAATTTGTTCTGCCTTGACCCTGGTGTCTCTTATCCTACCGATGCCTGTGTTGAATTTAGTGTGTGGAGTCTCTGTCAAAGCATTTCTTTCCACACAGCAGTCAGTTGACATGTGGATGTGTGTCTTATTGTCTATACAAGTGGTTACTGACCTAGGGGTTGGGACCCCTTCGAGTGGTCACAAGAAAAATCAGAGGGGTCGCAAGATGATTTACAAGATATGAAAGACAGTTCTTCTATATGAAATAATGTTCATTTTTCTCTGATTTTTTGCTTTTTTTGAATGAAATACTGGAATCAGAGCTTTTTGTAGGCAAGATTAAGAATTGGGACGTCATTTTTTTGTGTCTGAGCCAGAAGCCATTCCAATCAAAAGTGGCAACAAGTGTGGATGAGCTCAGAGCAGTTTAACAGGGAAATACGCTTCTGCAAAGATATACTTCTAAATGTCTCTGCAGATCTAACTCTCAAAATGGAAAAGAAAAAGTACCTAACATAATGACACCCATGCACATTAGCATACATGCAGCCTGTGTAAGTGTTTCCCAGCCATAAGTCAACATACAGAAATGTTATTGTTACAGTAGCACAAGTAGAAAGAAGTCATAAAGTCAGCAAACTGATACAATAATGTGCATGTACAACAATATCTACCCAAAGTTAACTAACATTATTATTTATTGCACATGTCACATTTCATTTTTTCACCGTCTCGCTTTAAGTTATCTTCTTCTAGCAACCACCACTGTAGCTTATGTGTTCACAGAAAATGATGTTGATGTATACGTCAGTTTGCATCATCGACCTCAACCTAAAACTGAATGAGTTGATAGATATAGCTTGAGCTCTTTTGGCCTCAAAAAAACGTTATGTAACATATGCTGACATATGCAACATGTGAGGAGGATTTTGCAAATTACTCGTAGTGTTTCATTTTAAGGGATCATAAGGTAAAACAGTCAGAAACCGCTGGTCTATCCTCCTGCGTATATACTGTGGGTTTGTTTCTTTACATGTGCACTTATTTGATATAAAGCTTGTCTCCAAATAATCCCTGTTTAATAACAAAGGCTAGACTGACTGACTCAGAGCTCGTTCTCTCTCTCTCTCTCTCTCTCTCTCTCTCTCTCCCTTCCTTCACAGACTGAACAATAGTCCAGTGAGAGCAGTCCTGAAAGCTTTGATGAGGATGTTTGGGATTAAACAGTGCATTTCCAACCTCTTAACATTCCTACGTGCCCACAGCTGAGGGACAGCAAAGGTCCGGAGCCAATCACATGAGCTTTTTAACCAAACGATACCAGCCAATATACTGTATTACAGTAGTATTAACTTTACCCACACAAATTCCAATATCACGTTACCAGTCCACAAATAACTTGTTAGTGCTGCTGTCATGACTGGGATATGTCAGGCTAAATTTGAATTACCCAAAAGTTATAAGTTGTTTCAATCAGTATCTCATGCTGGGGGGCAAAGAGCACAGTCACATTCACATGGACACACTAGGTAAGAGAGGATGCTGTACTAAATTTGGAAGTTGTAACAAAAAATAACAATAGCCATTAGTAGTAATTAGGTAATATAAGAATAATCTGATATCGCCTTGGAAACTGCAGTTGACAAAACAGTCTCCATCCATTCAAGGTCCAATATTCTTGCTTGTTTTGGAGTTTTCAAACTCATCGCATGGTCTTCATTAGGCAATGATATTGGCTCAGTTTACATGGAACTGTTCATACTTCCCATTATTCTGAGCACTTTGAGGTTTGAGGTTGAGATTAATGGAAGGGTTGACCATCTACAGTTCCATGACAACTGTCATCATCTGATGAAAAGCATGTGATACAGTCAAAAGCTCCAAACTCCCTCATTACCCTCAGAGCTGCTGCCTGTGCTCAGGTGACTCAGTGGCAGGAATAACCACTGATTTATAAGTCTTTTTTATGCCGCTCCTTATTAAAAAACTAGTGCAGTGCCCGTTCAAAACGTGCCTGTTCAGAACGGGCCGACTACTTGGCCTCTGGCAGCTACTTCAATACATAGAAAAATGAATACAGTTGATGTGAGGTGTGAATGAGTATATGTACCAACAACATGAAACATTCTATTATACACAAATGTTAAAGCTAAATAATAAGTACTCTAATAGTAAATAAATGTTCTTTTCTCATTTTAAGAAGCCTAAAATAAGGGTTGCATTTAGAAATAAAATAATGTGCATCCTAAAATAAAGTGGGTCAATCATATTGGGCTCTTACATCATTCCTATTTTCTGCACCTTCAGTTTGGATTTGAGTGGGTATGTTTGCTCAAAAGATTTGTGCTTTGTCTGTAGTGGCATTTCACAATCACCACAGTCTCAGAGCATATGAGACAAACTGGTTTTGAACTACCCATGGAAGTATTTGCTCCATTTTACACACATAACTACAGTCATTGTGTATTGAGCTCTGAGCGTGTCAAAAACGCAGGTCTGGTCCCAGACATGCTGCCAGTCATGCTGCCCCTGCACGTAGCGGAGCAACTCATCGTATCATGTGTCCAAATTGCACCAAATTCAACACTGCACTCCCTTGGGTCCCTAGCCATACACCCGCAAAGTGTGAAGTCAATCGGATGAACGGTTCAAAAGATACGCGAAGGACATACATACAGACATACAGAGATTCCTACCTGAGTAAGAGTGGCTTGAATATTCAACATTTTGTTATTGTTCTATTTAAATATTAAGGTTTAAAATTAGAGTGCACACTTAAGCAAGATGTATTATTAATATTATTTTGAGATATTGAGAGGAGGTTATAAGTCAAAGGAGGATCCAAAGAAAATATTAATACTGATAGTGGGTGATGTATTAATGATGACAATGCAGACAACCAGAGCAGAGTAGAACTGAAAACTAATGTTTTGTGTCTCAGTGTTACAAGCATCACATATTGACTACCGTGTTATTTATATCACAACATCCCCCATGTAGCTGGAGCGCCCCACAGACTTTAACATATTCTAACTGTCTCGTGTAATAAACTGAAACCTTAGTTATCTTCAATATCAATTTATCAACATCTAGGTTGAAATGAGTCGACTAATGCATATGTTGTCGCTTGGAGTAACATAAGATTTTTTCTCTTTCTTTTTCTTTTAAAGAACCCAACATATTTAGAAATGTGTACATGAAAAATAAAGAAAATATAAGAGTCAGGATAGGCAATACTACTGCGCTGGATGTTGTTCTGACTCTATACATAGTCTTTGTAGTGAGTTGGTCTGGTTATAGTCCTTCCAGATCTGCATATTGGCTTTGGACTTTTAAGTTCCTCTGTGTCTATGTTTGTTTCACGGGGCGGTGTGGCAGATGTTTCCGCCAGGTCACTGTGACTCTTGTGAGCTTCATCTTGAAGTTGTGGCTCAGTGAAGCGGATATTTTTTATGCTTATCTGCATATATGGATTGTATAGCTCACGCAGATAGCCCCTGCAACATCTGACCTTGTTTCCCTTTGGTGTTTGGACAATATAGATTCTTAGCTCACTGGACTTTTGCAGAACAATTGCTGGGTGCCATGTTCCTCTCTTTATTTAGCACAGTCACATGCTGTCAAGGGCAGAGTGGAGGTAATTCTCTGCAGCTGCTGTGGTCATGATGCTCTTTAATTTCTGCTGTTCTTCGTTCTAGGTGCAGTCCATGCCCCCGCTTGCCTGGGTCTGCTCAACTCAGCAACAGGTGTTAACAGGTCTTCCAAAGATCACTTCTGCAGGTGATGGTAGCTTACTATCGATAGGTCACTCTGACTTGTAGTTAATGCTATCTGTGGATCACCTCCGTGTTTCATGGTTTTCCTCTTGAATTGATTTGATGTGTCGTACATGCCTTTCGATGAACCCGTTTCTTTTTGTCTGATTCTCCAGTCTGTTACAAACTTTTTGAAGGCTTGCCCTGTGTACTGTGGTCCATAGTCTGTCAGTATTTCATCAGGATAGCCAAATAATGACAATTATGTTTGCATTTTTTGTGGTGACTGCTCGGCTAGACACAGGCATGGGCATTTCATCCACAATGAGATATTTGGACTATCTGTCCACAGTCAGCAAGTACTGACAGCCATTGATTTTGAATAGATCAGAAGCTAGAGACTGCAACGGTTTTGAGGATATGTTGTGTGAGTTAAGAGGTTCTTTCGGGTTTGCATCTTGATGTTCCACGCACACATTGCAAGATCTGCAAACCGCTTCAATGTCATCATTCATCTTTGTCCAATAGACACTTTCTTATGTAAGGCAACGTGTTTTCTCAGTGCCTTGATGGCCTACATGTAGCTCTTTTAGGATAGCATCAGTCATGGGGTCTGGAATGAGTATCTGTCTTACCTTGAGTATGACACCTGATTCCATTGCCAGTTTGTCCCTAAAGAACCAATAAACAGGTCTTTTGGCAGGTCTTTTATCCTTTCTGGCCATCCTTTGTGAATCAGTTTGTTCAGTGCATTGAGTCTGGGAATCCTTGACCGTTTCATTACAGGGAGTGTGTCACATCCTGCCTGGACTTTGTCTGTTTTTGGACTCTTTGTGCTTTTGTTCTCTTGGGTTTTCTGTGTTGCACTTATGTTGTCTGGATTTGGCTTTCTGACGTGTTTCCCTTGTGTGATCCTTAACTCCTCCTGTGTTCATGTGCTCCTCCTTTCACCTGCCCTGCATCACCCTTGTTAGCCCAGCCCTGCTCATAGTGTCTTCTCCAGTGTATCAGCTCCTACTGAAGTAATTCAACAGGTGACACAACATATGGGCAGTATGTTGTGTCACCTGATGAATTACTTCAGTTCCTGTTTTATTTTGAAATGTTTTCTCCTTGTGTCTTGTTACCTTTACTTTCTGTGTTTTCTCGTCTTTGTTGATTGCCTCATGTGTGTCTTGTTTCACTCACCTGTGTTCAGTTGTAATCGGACCCTGTGTATTTATGGTCCAGTTTTCTGTTCAGTCTTTGTCGAGTTGCGGTTATGGTTAGTGTTCCCTGTTCCTGTGTCTCAGTATTTCATGTTTATTATTAAATATTCTGCATCTGATACTGCCTGCCTGCCGTCTCCTGCATTTGGGTCCACCTGCTCACTACCTGACAGAGTGTTTTTCAGAGGAGACATTTATTATTGCAACAATGTGCAACTCTAAACCCTCAATTTCTGCATCTATGTCAATGTGCTTGTGCTGGAGCAGTGGCTTTGCACATATGGTGACAAGCAGTTTGTGATCTTATATGACAAGGAATGACTTCCTGTACAGGTAGGTGTGGTATTACTGCATCCCATAAACAATGGCAAGCATTTTGCATTCTATGTTGCTGTATCTCGTTTGATAGTCTGTTAGTGTTTTTGAGCCAAAAGCAATGGGTCCGTTGTTCTGCACCAAGGCTATACCTAGGCCTTTCTGTGAAGCATCTATTTCAAGGATTAAGGGTGTGTTTGGATCATAGTATTGTAAGCAGGCATACTCAGTGATTGTTGACATCAAGTCCTCAAAACATTTTTGGTGGTCAGTGTCCCATGTCTATGGCACTTCATTTTTAGCAATCCTCTCAAGGTGTGAGCTTTTTCTGCAAACTTATAGGTATGTAAGTTGATAGGTTGGTCAGCATTCCCATGAACCTATGCAGGTCATCTTTGTTTTTGGGAGTTAGCATTTTTTGTATGTCTCCGATCCAAGCTGGGTCTGGTCTGATGCCGTTGTCTGTGTACAGATTGAGAATGAGATGCTTCTGTTTTATGGTGCATTTGTCACTGTTGAACACCATACCTGCTTTGGCTGCACATTCCATCAGGTTTCTGTCATGTTATTCCTCATTTTCTATGAGGCTATACTGACTTGGCTCGGAAGAGATCTTGAGAGACACTTTGTCTGAAATGCAAGCGTTTCCTGCAGTACCTGCCAAACGGAGTCCAAAATGTTGTCAGAAGTTGTAAGTCTTCATCAAGGTGTACTGACCAGTATCCTGCTTTTGCATCAAGCTTGGGGTCAGTTCCTCCACAGTTGGAATCTTCTGTGGGCACCTTAAGGCTGGTGTTTAGCTTCTGAGGGTCCAGACATATTTGAAAGAACTCGTCCTTTTTGGTGCCATTTGCAAGACTGGAGTGCCAGTCTGCGTGCTCTTCCACCTTTTCGTAGCATGTCTTGTTCAACAAGTTTGTTCAGCTTTTCCTGGAACGTGTCTTTGATGTGGATGTTACATTTCCATGGTGGGTCAATGAATGGTTCAGCATCCCCTTTCAGGATAAGCTTAGCAGTTCCACTGAAGTTACCAGTTTTATCAAACTGGTCTGGGTACTTTTTTTGTTAGGTCTGCACTGGTTGATGTGCTTTTTGATGGGTTTGTCTTTTTTGCCTGTGCTTTTTCCTGGTTGTAACTTCCTTTCTGGGTTATTGTACCAACATTGACAGTTACAAGATTTAGCAGTTCACTTGTGGGTAGTCCAACTACAGCTGGCCCTGGTAGATCCACAACATAGAACCTGGCATTAACCCATCTGGATTCTTTATACTGGCATGGCCCCTGTATCAATTTTCAGACAGAGTGTGTGTCCGTGGCCTAATAAGTCATGCGGTCTCATGTTCAAGGTTGTGTATGCCTCCTGTCTGGGTGGTTTGCTGTCAATGCTATGCATGCACTTTTCAGTGATGGTGATGGAATAGAACTGGTTTTGGTACATGCATTCCTCATCACCCTCTTTACTGTCTATAACTTTAATGTGGGACTCACTCTGTTGCCTGTGGTCATCCTCACTGAGTCAGCTAGCATCCAGCCATCATCTCCAATGCCACAACATATTTTCCTTGCATGTTTGGCTGACTGTTGACATTTTTTGTTTGAATAGTGAAATGGCCTCACTCAAATCGAGGTCAGACCAGTTCATTGTTGGTAAGTGCCACGCCATTACATCCTTTTCTTTTCTTTTTTTTTTTTCTTTTCAACAGTATGGTCTGCACACAATTGGCTCCCGCTAGCACTGTTACAGTTAGCACCAACCTACCATCTCCAAACGGCGACAGAAATTATCCTTAGACAAACCTGTTTATCTCTCATTGGGCATGGAGCAGCTCATTTTGTCATTCATATAGGCGTTCCATTTCTGCTGTCACCATGAAGTATTATTGACAACAATGTAGACGAGTAGAGAACTGAATGTTTACTTTTTGTATCTCATATTGTCTCAGACATCACATACTGATTTCTGTGTTATTCACGTATCATTCCGCACTGCACACGCACTTTAAACGTCTTAGACATATCACAGCAGGGGGGACAATTTTGAGATCAATTGAGTAACTATTTTAGCCACACAGGGTCAAACGACGTACATGACTGCTTTGATGCAGGTCCTGTCATATCCCTGAGTCTGCTCTCTGCTGAGTGGACCCCCTCCTCCGCTTACTCAGCCTGTCCGTGGGCAGCAGCCTTCTGCTGCACTCACTGTGAATGAATCACTCCTTATTCATAAGATCATGGCACAAAATTATTGTTTTGTCCCACTTTTTGCAATCAAGACAAACGCAGTTGGATTTGCTTGCATGTTCTTCTGGCGTAGGAGGATCTTCTCCGAACATCACCTGACCTGACCACCTGCTCTGAAGAGCATTTTCAAAGGGCATCCACTCAAAAGCTGCTTTCAACTGAATAGCCTACATGTTGTCATCTGTATTAATCAGCTCATGATGTGGAGCATAAAGAGATATATGTATTTGTTAATGGAGCAAGGAGTGGGCTTCAGAACGGCACTCATCTATATTTAATCCTGTAAATGGTCTTTTAGAGGCACTTCCAGTGGAATCCAATGCCTAATTACAAAGGGAAAAAATCTCAAAGCACATAATCAATAGGAGCCATAATTATCAGCCTCTCTCCCTGCCTGTGTCTTCTGAAATCATTTCAGTTCCTACATGTTTTATGCCAGAAAACTGGCTTCAATTATTTATCACTCTGTGATTGCTTACCCGCACATCCACACACCAATCAACACACACACACACACACACACACACACACACACGCACAGAAATGCCCGCCTCATCTTTGTATCCGGAAATTGCTGTCAGGGTGGCTGAGCCGAAGCAGTCTGTGATCTAACAGGGAGAAAAGGAGGAGGAGGAGGAGGAGCTGACTGTCAACAGTAAACAGTGTGGATACACCATGGCCAGCGTCCACTTAATGGCTTTATTTGGTGCCACTGCACATTAGCAGGCTGCTGTACAACAACATTATCCAATTTAACCAGTTGTTTAATCAAACTCTTAGATTTATAATCTTACTTTCAGTTATCTGGCTAGTATTATGGGGAGGTTTTACTTGTTTAATTTACTTCTAAAACTAAAGCATGAATCACTTTATTCTGCATTGTTATGACACTTTTGGAAATCTCTTTTTTTAGACATCAGTTTGAAATCATCTCACTTTTTTGCTTGTTTTAGAGAGAAATAATGAGACAGTTTCGTTACATTAAACATTTCTGTGAGTCTCTCTAAAGAAGAGCTTTATTTGTTATGGTTCTGTCCAAAAAGTGAAAATGTGTCAAAATAGTTTACAATGTCTGTCTCCCTTCCTACATGCAGCACCATCAGCCCTGGCTTCCTTACTTGTAGCTCCCTCTAGAGATGTTACTGCAACACTGCATCTGTGTGAAGCATGAGCTCACAATGTGGTTCCCAATTAGTGCAAATTTCCAGAGCAGTAATATCATAATCGTGGGAGTACTGTAGAGGCGTTTAGATTACACTGATGTCACTTCCTACATTTCCAGCTGCTAGAAGATGCAGCTGATGTCACAACACCTTTATGTTGACACTGCTTACATTGATGTTTCCCACATGAGTCAGACTCCCACCCACAACTCCCTGATAATCTCATCTGTGACTAAGCAGTGTGGAAGAGATGATATGGGGGTATATCTCTGTGTGTGACCTGTCCCATGCTGCAAATAGAAATCTACATTATGCTCCACATATTTGGAGACACATTAATAATATATATATGTATTTAAGCTAGCCAAAAATGTATTTTCAGGTATAGGTAACATTCATTATATACATTTTTTAACATTTTAAAGTGTTAATTAACTTTATAGTGACAATAACAATAATAAGCTATTCATGGAGCACTTTTCTAAAAAATAAAAAAAAAGTAAAGTTACACACTGATAGTAAAACAGGAACAAAGAAAAAATATAAAATGATCAGGTAAAAAATCTAAAGTATAATTAAATAAATATAAAACAAATAAATATAGAAATGAAGTTTTATATTGGAGTACAAGTACAAAACAGGGGAAAAAAAAGCAATAAAAAAGGCACAAAAAAAACTAGTTTCAACATGCAGAATGATTCTTCCTAACATGTTGACAACATACAGAAGTAAAATATAGTACAGTTTGTCAGATAACTTTACAGCTTTGCAAACGCATTTGTGGGTAGTTTTGTGTGATTTTGAAATCCATTTACTATGTTTTGAAATATTTTTAAACTAGCCATCAAAAATGTGTTAACTTTTACATACTGTTCAGGTTAAATTTGACCCATTTTTACACTTGTGAGCCATCTTTTAGCCTGAAATTTTATGACTTTTCCCAGAAAGTTACCCAGAATATAACTTTTTTTTATTTTTGTGCATCTGATACACATTTGTGTACCTACTGTAGAGGGTGTTCTGGTTAAATTTGACCTGTATTTATTCAAAGATTCAAATTTGTCGCATTTCATTTAACATTCATAGTGTAAAACCTAAAGAAGTTTTTTTTCTTTTTTTTCTTTGTTGTTGTTTTTATGTATTTGCTTGAGAGATTTATCTTTGTTTCCCTGCTGCAATTAGTCCATCTTCATCAGCCAATGTATCTCCCTGCAGCTCACTTGCACATGTTTTACATGCAGCAAAAGGTATACATCAAATTTAAAATTCAACACTACACACTGAGGAAAGATTCTGTAATCAAACTCTGAGCAGGGTCAGGACAGCAGAGAAAAACAAGCTAATGATAAACTAACCAATAAATAGGGAAGTGTTATGGGTCTGAATTCAAAAAACACCATTTGAAGAATGTCTAATCAAACCGCAAATTATGCTGGTATAAATAGTCAGAGTTGATGGTGTGTGTCTTGTTATTTGACTGCTGGAGCTGTAAAACCTCATTATACCTCAATGGTGCCTTCACCTCGCCTTGAATACATTTATGTTTTGTTGTTTTTGAAGAGGAAGTTATTCATAGAACCATTTTAGGTATCTCAGATATACGTGAGTACAAATGAACCCTCAAACCTGCAAGAAAAAAAGAAGAAAGAAATGGGGATGGCTTAGCATGTAGCTTAAAGCGCTACCTGTGGGCTCTTCAACCAACAATTAACCTGTCATGTAGGAGGATGAAAACTCACACTATGAGTCAATTTACTGCATAAAAATCACTAAATGGGGAAAAGAGCTCAACTGTGAAGCTGGTGTGGGTATTTTGTCTGAAACTGTCTTCATGTAGGTGTGTTTTGGCACCTTTCGCCATGCTAGCTGGGTGGCTCTAGGGACAGCAATGGTCAGTCAGATTGAATGGATTGCCATTTTTGTATAGATATTCCTGGTTCCCAGAAGATGAAGCCTGCCAATTCATGGTGATCCCCTAACCTTTCCTCCAGCACCACCATGAGGTTGACATTTTTGGTTTTGATTGAAATATCTCAACAACTATTGGATTTTCATGACATTTGTTACAGATATTCTTGATGCCCAGATGATGAATCCTAATGTCTTTGGTGATCCCCTGACACTTAATCTAGCACCACCGGCACGTCCTGCAAAACTAATGACATTTCCATCAGCTGTACTTTGTGTTTTATGCTTATTATCAAATGATAGCATGCTAACATGCTAAACTAAGATGTTTAGCTGAAATTATAAACTCTGCTTATACACAGATCGTAAATGATGCCAGAGTCCCATTTCACAATTGATTGTTGTTGTGTAGTCCGCTCGTATGATCAAGCACAGTCTTTCTTTGGATTTGTTAAATGTGTCAAAAATAACACAAGAAGATGTTGTCTCAAGTCAAAGTTTGGGATGTTAGAAATATCATTGTGAACATGTTAGCACACAGTGACATTAGCATTTAGCTTAAAGCACCACCTGTGCCTGAATAGAGCCTCACAGAGCTGCTAGCATGGATGTACGCTCTTAATCTTCTTTACACTTGGTCTTCTGTCTCTTCTGCCAACAGAAGGCAACTGAAAGAGATTTAACTGTCTTTTCATAGCTAAACCTGAGTCACAGATTGTGTAACAAAGCTCTACTTAAACTAGACAAAAGTGCAAAAGTGTTATCTGTCAGCGCTCACAAACTCTTTTTGTGTCTCTACCTGCAGTATGCTTTTGTATTCCCACTTTCTTGTGTTCAGTCCTTATCTATAATTCAGTATTTACTCCATTTGTCGTAACATTACAGCATGTAACTGTTTATTTTTCCATATTTGAACCACTACTCTGCCTCACTGTTCTCTTCTTTTTCCATTCACTCAAGCTTTTTATTTCTCTTGAGCACAAAGAACCTTGTGACATTGTTTTGAAAAGTGTTCTATAAATAAGGATTATTATTATGACGGTGACAACACAGGCAATTTTTGGAGTTGGTAGAGATTGGCCTAATCATGTTCTGTTGTGACTACTGATGGCTATTTAAAGAGCTCCTGCACTGGCATAACCCAGCTCTCCATGTGATGACGATAAAGACCCCGTGTTGCTGTGGAAACAGCACATCAACCAAGGACACGCGTGGTTGGCATCCATCAGACAATGTGTCGCTGTGTGTCTGTATTTGTGTGTGTTAGTGTGTGTGTTTCACTACAATATCATTTCATCACGGCTAAAAAGAAAAAAAGCCCCAGCCAGAAATGTTTTTCAGGTTTTTAAGGGAAGAGAGGCAGACAACATAAACAGATGTCCCCTTGAAGTAGAAGATTGTTTTTGATGTTCCTCCATCCAGTTACTGTTTTTCAGAACCCCCTCAGTGAGTCGATGGTTTGGATAAAGTTTAATGGAGGATTCCCTGTGTCTAAAATAAGCAGTTTTGCTCCAACTGTGCACCGTGATGCGATGAGAAGCAGTGTTATCCCATGAAACTAAATCAGTAAGTCAGTATTCAGAAATCAATATGTCATCTGTGGCTTTCATCTCGGCGTGCAGCCGTGTGTCTCCCTCCTACAAGAAGGGAAATGGATTTATGTGAGAGACAGTGAAGCGACTGATTGAATAAGTGAAAGTGTAAAATAGAGTTTGTCCCAGACTTCCTGCTGTCCATCTGCCTGTCTGTGTGTCGCTCTGTGGATGTCAGATAAGCTGCAGCACAAGCCATCGATTTGTGCCATGGGGTGTGTTTGTTTCAGTGCCTCCCCTCCCTCCCTGCTGATGTGATCGTGCCTCGAAACAACACCCCGTTGTTTGCCCACAGAAGGGATCATGTCTGCTGTTGCATATCTATCCAAACTGCCTCCCATTCTGAACGATCGTCCTTGGCTCTTTTCAGACAGAGAAACTCATTGGAAGTCACATCACGGGGATGCCCACAGGCGATGGCTGGGGAGGGATGGTGGTGGTGGTGGTGAGGAGGGGGGTTCTGGTGTATAGCCTATATTATTAAATGTTTCAGTGTGCTGGGCACATCTGAGAAAATAGGAATTAAATAATGCTACGTTCCATTTTTCTGTCACACTCCAGTAATTAGGAAAGCATAAGTGGATTAAGCTGTAGACAGCCCGTGGTGGTGATATGGCTGTGAAATATATCCTCAATCAGCTGGCAGATAGGTCGATCACTGCTTCTGCTTTGAGAGGACAGAGATCAATAGGAGAAACTAACTAAGGCATGAATTGCTGGCAGAGGTGAGGAGAAGCTTCTGAATCAATATGACAGTCACTCAGCTGCGGCTTCAGGCCCCTCTGCTGTGTCAATGACCAATCCTGTGCGCACAGAGTGTGGAGCGTGTGCTTTTAAACTTTGTTGATACAGCAGAAGTTGACTCATGACATGATGGTGTGAGGTTACTCCGGAGATGTCCTGCTGCAGATTGGAGCAGTTTTTATCTGTTTAACTGTCCTTGTTGGTTTTTCTCTGTGTGTATTTCACTATGCAACAGATTACAAAAGCATCATCAAGTTTCTTGATAGTCTGGCTCCTAAGTTTCCACCAGCAGATGGCAGCATGGCTGCTTCACTCCACTGAAGCTGCAAAGAGGGATTTCTGCTACATCAGAGAACACATCACTGAGTCCTCTTGTTAGTCTTTGAATCAATAATCTTTAGGAATTTCTTTTTTTTAGTGTTGAAGAGATTACATTAAGGAGGTTTTGCAGATAACAGCTTTAAAATGCAACATATGGCTGGGCAATAATTCAGATATATTTTACTAACTTTCAGTGGAGTCATATAATAATATGATTACTTTGTTTTACAAAATTCTGTTAATTTTAATAATTATGTAAAGGTTCCAAGCTGTTAGTAAAATAAATTAATTACTTTTTTCTGTTATAATGATGAATCGATTCGATACATTTCTATGTATTTTTTGACACTAAGTTTTCAGACAGTTACATATTTTTGATTCTTCAGGCTCTGTGCTTCAGCACATTCAATTTGAAATAAAATAATGGTTACTACTGTACATTAAAGTGTCAAGTGTCCGCTTTAATTTGAGTAGGTTTACATCAATATAGAAAGAGCTGTTAGGTTAGTTTAGGGGTTCAAATGTAAGTGGTCGTTTGGCTACTAAATGCTTCTTGCTGTGTGTCGTTGTGTGTCTGGACTGTATATTTGGTGTTATTGAGGATGAATTTCATTTTGTGTTTCATTCATATGCACAGCGACCTCAGGAGTCAGCTATTTGGAAAAAAATACTTGTATTGTATTTTTGTATTAGTTGTTTGTGTTGATTTGGCTTTTTTATGGGGATAGATATGGTAGAAAACATAAAACAATAAAAACAAAACTAGAAACTGCAAGTAAAACTAAAAACTAAGACCAAACTCTAAATCTAAATATACAACAGTATTACCTGGTAATATACTTAGATATTAGATATTATATTGTATATTGTCTTGTTTTTGCATGGCAAGTTGCTTCATTTTGGGAGGATTTATAGAAGAAGTCTGGCAGCCAAGAGGAGTGTCCCATTTATATGTTATGATATGTTTTGATTGGAATTAGTAGAAATGTAGATCGTGATTTATCACGTCTTTAACTTGATTGTTGTTGTTGTCTATGGGGTCTTGTAAAAAATATTTTTTTTAAAAATCAAATTCAAATCAGTCAAAAATATATCAATATGTTTTAATTTATCACTTTTTTTAACCGTATATCTTGTCTGTCCTACAGCAGAAATAGGAAAATATTGCTATTAATATTTCAATATTGATTTAAACCAAGTCCTAATGTACCTAATGCAGAAGGAGAACAATATTCTAGCAGAATAAGAAAAACAAGATACACAGAAAATATAACTTCATAATGAGAGGAAGACAAACAGTGCGACAACATTTAAACAAGCCAGAAGTCATTTTTAAATAAACCTGTCTGTGTTTAACTTGGTTTATTTTTACATGAGGACAATTTTAGCTTCAGGAGCTACCAGCAGTACTGACTTGCTGGAGGAAATCTCTCCGTCTGTGACTGTCCGCTGCTGAGCAGAGCTGTGATGGAGCTCAGGTTACTATTACGATTTAACGTGTTAAAACAAGATTTTACCGGCTGATAACTGAACGAACAGACAGCCGAAGAGTTAAAGAGCTACAGGACGAAATGCAAAGAGGATATTCTGATGTTTTTTGTGGTTGCCAGTAGCATTTTCTCCCGCGGACAAGTCACAGACGGAGAGATTTCCTCCAGCAGGTCAGTGCTGCTGGTGGCTTCTGTTTGCTGCTACCATTTATATACATGTCATGATGCAGAGACCTCCCAAACAGTCTATTCTACGTCAGCATTAGCCCCACCTTTTCAGGAAAGTTTGAGCCATTTTCAACCCATAAATTTGGTGTCAATGTCAATATTAACACCAGCATTGATGTGTTTCATCACAGTACAGTCATCTAATTTAGTTTACAGCTCAAAAAGCAGCATTTAAGTGCGCAGTATATTTAATTTATTTCATCTGCTGAGTTTTCTCCAATCCTTCGAGGTCACATCTTAGGGAAAAAGATGTGAAAATCTTTGTCTGACAAACATTGTGTGTGTTGATTTGTCTTCCAGCCTGCTTGTCGACAGTGTTTTTCATGCTTCAGCGGAGCGTGAGAAGAACACGCATTGTCCTCATTGGAGGAGCATGCTCACAAGCTCACCCTCTATCTCCCACACAAGCACACGCACACACACACACACACACACACGCATACACACACAGCAGAAGTCAGTGCTGTGTGAGACTCACACTACTGCACAGTAAGACCAGTTTGTTGCTCCTCGCTCTCAACACACACTTAGCTGTTTGGGCAGTGCGTCATTGTATAATCTGCTTCAGGCTGTAATGACTTTGTGATATGCAGGAGCAACTTGTTTAAACAATATGGATTGCCCTTTGGAAGCAATTTAGACACTGCAGTGCCTCTCTGCCCCATCTCTGCCAAGTAATGTGGGGTTTGCCTGTCTGTGAATCCCAAGACTGAATTATTAGGAATGAGCAACAATCATCCTCCACTACAGGTAGAGGTTTGTAACCTCTAAACTGCTCCACAGGGCCTGATCAGTGGCCTCAGCTCCAAAATGTGAATAAATGTCTATGTATACAAGAAAGATTGCATGCCTATAAAACCTTTTCTGCGCAAGTAAAAGCGACCTAAGACGTTTCTTTCCTCACCTCCGGCATGCTGCTGTGAAAAGAAAGGCTCGTGTAATCTTCCAGTGAGCTCAGTGTGAACTGCAGTCACCTGCTGAAAGACTGACAGGTGATCACGATAAAGATCAGTAATGGGTTTCTCATAGGGACAAAGACATTTCAAAAGTAGAGGTGAGCAAGTTGGAAGATGGAAGAAAATGAACATAGTAGCGTCAATGTGCTAACTTTCACCTCTCTGTACACCCAGAATGAAGATCATTTTTCCATCCCTGTTGGTCCAGACTACTCGAAGTCAGATAGAGTCGCAGCTCTGATAGTGATTCCTTATATGACTCGCAGTAATCTCTGTGGATTAAAGCATCATGACTCACTAAAATGAGCTGTCGGCTTCTGCTGGAGAAGCAAAAAAAAGAGGCAGAGACTTAAAATATGGTTTTAGATGATAATACACACATATACACAAGCTTCTGTGCGCATTATGGATATAATGCATTTGTCAAATGTCTTCACATTGATTTTTATCGGGGCTGGAAACAAGACTGATGAGTAAACAGGCCAGAAATCCTGAACAATGAGCTGAAAAAGGCTAAAATACTATCTAGAGCTGAGGCCAACAGCAAAGTTAGGTGATAATTCTCAGTGCATTTGTCACAATGATCAGTCCTTTTCATATTAAACATTCAATTTCATCCATTGTTAATATAAAAAAAATATTGATGCAGCTTTAATTTGAAGAATTAAGACATTTCTGACTTTGGGCGCCCCCCATTGGAACTAGCAAAAAAGACACTGTAATCTGACCAGGGAAAATCAAGATGAATGCACTGCTTTTTGTCTCAGCATGTTGACTTGTCAGTCATAATATTAACTTATCATTCATATAATTTATTCCATATAACACATTGTTTGTGTTTACATTTTATAATCCTGTCACTCACATTACATTTGATATTGGTGCTTCTACTGACTAAAATCCTGGAGTGTGATTTCCTACTTTTTTCCGGTACATCACAGGAACATTTGAGAAGTATTTTAAAGCAAACAAGGTAGAATAAGGAAAACAAGTCTGCAAGTATCAACAAAATAACAAAATAATATTCAAACATTATAGAAACATAATGAAACTCATCAATCTCATGAATGCAAAAAATTAGCTAGTATGTATCATGTTTTGTCCTGGATCTGTACTGGATTACACCAGCTGTTCATAAAACCATCACTGGGTTTGTACATAACGTTCTTTCTAAGTCTAGTAGTCTATTAACTGCTAGCTAGTTTCACTGCACCATTAAAATGTCTTAGCTAGTAAACACCAAAATAACAGTTTTAGGAGCAATAAGATAAATTTAAACTTAATTTAAATGCCAATACTTTGTGAATGCATGCCTTGAGAAATGTTGGTATTTGTGTTTTAGAATTAGTAGTATTCACACATTGAGAGGGAAATGAAACAATTATGCTGACATAACAGATATTATTTGGTCATTTAGTCATTTTTGGCATAATATGTGAAGTTTAGTTTGTTTGTTTTTTTGTAAAATTTAAAGTGTCAAGTCATGTTGACCATATTCCATATCACCTTTTTACTCTCAATCTAAACTGGTCAGATATTAGCAAGCTAACGTTAGCTTTGTCAATTGGTTCATTCAGCTAGCTAACACAGCAGTTACATCTGGCAGTTTGTAGCTGTAAATATTAGTAACAACTTACCTCTACATAACAACTAGTTTGTGTGTTGCAACTAGTTTTAATCTAGTGATGCAAAAATCTTCTCTTAGTAGCTAGTTAAATGCACCATTAAAATATCTTAGTAAACACCAAAAGTAACAGTTTTAGGGGCAAAAAGATAAACTTAAATTTAAACTTAAGTGCCAATACTTTATGAATGCATATCTTGAGAAATACCAGTATGTGTGTTTTAGAATTAGCAGTATTCACGCAGTTTGCAGTAAGAGAGATCTGATTATGCTAAAGTAACAGATGTTATTTGGTGAATTAGTCGAATGTTATTGGCATAATGTTTTGCAATTTGAGGTTTAGTGTGTTTTTTTTCTGTGAAATTTAAAGTGTCAAGTCATGTTGATCATATTCCATATCACCTCTTTACTCTTCAATCTAAACAGCTCTGATATTGACAAGCTAACATTAGCTTTGTCAGTTGAGTCACTCAGCTAGCTAACGCAACAGTTACACCTGGCAGTTAGTAGTTGTGAATATTTAATAACAACTCATCTCTACATAAGAACTAATTTGTGTGTTGCAACTGCTTTTAATTTCATGATGCATAAATCTCCACTTCGTGAATACTTACTTTATAATTAGGCTAAGTTTGAAAACAGCTGGTGCAAGCGGCTCCTCAGTAAGCCAGAGAAGCGCTGACAAATGACTGCTGCTCTGATGTGAAAACTGACCTGATTGTTGTTTTTGCTAAAGGTCTTGGTTAGTGACACTATCAAATATAAATGTAAAACATGATTTTTTTTCTTTCAATTCATTGTGTCTTACTTCTAATAAATCTTAGATCAGTCTAAAATCAAAACAGAATACTCCAAATGACAAATGAGTCATTTGCATAGATGACAGTCATGGCAGGAATATTTATTTTGGTTAACGAAAGAAGAAAATTGTGCTTGGGGTGTTGATGGCAGGAATAAAAGGATTCATGTTATTGGTATATGTAAATGACGCAGATTTAACAAATTGATGAGCAATAGCTGTGTTGGGGAGGTGTGGGGGTGCAAAACCCAATCACCATGGAACATCAAACAGTGTCACAAGACTGTAGAAAAACAAGATTGGCCCATAGCAATAATTCTCCCTTTACAGCCATTTATGACAACCTGGATGATGATGAGAAAATTTTAATTTAAAGTGATCTTGGAGGTCTGTCCTTCAACTTATAAAGCCACAGGCTTGAAACGCAAAGGGTGAATTTAGATGCTCAAGTGATTTCAGCAGGTAGAAATGATTATACACTTTGCGAATCATCTCAAACATCAAAACATTGTTATCCTCTACAGATTTAAAGAAGGTCATTCGTGATTTTATCTCATCTTTAAACCACTATGACTCCCACAGCTTCCTAAGATGTTCTCATATCTCCAGCTCATTAAGAATTTAGTCGTGGAGGGTTTTAATTGGTGCCATCTATCTCTAGTTTTATTACCTCTGTGCTGCCAACCAGGTGGAGGAGTTGCATTTGAGATTTTACAGGTCATATTGCAGACTCATGTTAGAGTAGTTTCACATGAGCAGGAGCCTTGTGATGGGCCCCCTGTGACTGTTTAGAGCTAAAAGTGACAGATTTTTACACCTGGGTTGTTAAATTACAGTCTAAATAACTCAGGAAAACTTTTTTAAGATGCTGTGTTGTTTGGATTTTTGAAAATAAGGTCATATTTTCCAAAAAAAACTGTGAAACTGTGTAGTTAAAACAGATAAAACATATCAGCACATCTCCCCTGAAACCCAACTTGTTTGTACGCTAGTTGAAATGTAACGTAGCGACCCACAGAGGCAGCGAGTCCTCTCTGTGATGGTCTAGTTTTGTCACATTAATTATAATGTGGAAGCAGAAAAGCTGCAGAGATGGAAACTGACACCAGACAAGGAACTTTTTATGACAATCACAACTTTCTTATATCAGTGTTGAGCTTTGATCTCCATCTTCAAGACCATTAGTGTCTAAAATTCAAAGGGCTTCATATTGTGTTTGTTTTATTTGTCTTAATTGCAGCTTTTCCTTATAACTACATGCTGGGATGTGACTTCTGAACAAGAGGTGTTCAGTTTTTCACAGCAGACTCTTTGACTTGTCATAGCAGTACAGTACAGTAAAGCACAGATGCAATGAAAAACATTATTATCAGCCTGGTTTCTCAAAGTGTCCCAGTAAACCCTGCCAGTGAGATAACATGGACACTACAGTGGCCTTGGAGTTGGTAAATCTAAAAGGAAATAAGCCAGTATTAATGTCATTAATTACTGTTCTTGTGCTTTTCCTGCATAAACTGTATTTTTGGTGTGTCCACTTTAAGTAATCTCATCTTGGTACCAACATTCAAGACATATTCTTCTTCAACCAGTGGGGTAAGAACATTTCACTTTCTCCTTGTGCAGCTTTCTTTGAGTCAGGAATGTTTCAAAAATGAGAATCAGTACATTGAAATGACCCTCTATAAGGCAGATTGTTGCATGAGAATTCATTAAAATCTTCAGAAAATCTTGAAAAAGAATATTTAAATAATCTCACTTCATTGACTAGTTTTTCCTCTTATTTTGGGAAAATGTTGCCATATGTATAATATGAATATATGAAGATGAATATATATTTTTCTTATATATTTTTCTTTTTTGGCAGTGTGCTATGCTCATATGCATGACTATCTAAATATTCATTGCTATTACCACTATTTCTGCGATGTCAGACATGTCAGTCAGATTTTGCTGAATAAACTGTCAAACTGTCACTCTCTCATTAGCATTTCTTATTATAACGTGTCAAATCACTTTTTTGGTCACCTGGGGACAGAATTCCTTCCTGAAGCTAAACATCACAGACACACCTGACATATTGTGACCTTATGAAGTTAATATAACTACCTTGTTAGCAGTTAACAGTTGCCCACTTACACATCCAGCAGAGTTGCATTAGCATTCATTTGGAATCATGTTCCTGGCCACTTAAATCTAAATCCAATATTCAATATCCTTTTAAGTCTGTTTTGGTCTTTATCAACTCCTGAGGGAAATATCTGGCTTTTTAGCTGCTAAATGCTCCACAATGTTCACCAGCTCACCAATAACCCTGTGAGTATGTCATTTGGCTTAGAGCTTTTTCACTGAAAGATACAAAACAGTTAAGATGTGAACTGTAAAACCAAAACAATGAGCTGAAAGACACTAAAACGCTATGTACAGCTGAGGTGAACTGCGGAGTCAGGTGATACTGTACTGTAACTCTCTGTGGGTCACTACAAGCCACCCCTTTCACTTTATACACGGTATTTCATCCATTGTTAATACAAAAATCTTGATTAATGTAGCTTTAATTAAAAATAATTATGTTAAAATGCCACATATAGCACCTTATACATATCACTTTTAAATACTCAGATAATAGTTTCAATTTAGTTCTCATTTTCATTTAATGCTGCAAATCTTTTTTCTTTTTCCTTATGTTCATATGCATTTTAAAGCACTTTGGAAACTATGAAAAATGTATTATTAATGTTAATAGGCATTATAACTATTTTATTGGGCGGTCAGTGTTGCAGGAAGGAGCTGACGGTGTGCCTACAGGATATCAGGGTCCACGCCATCCTGAAGGCTACGGGTGTTTGACTGTCACGAATGCTCGCGTCAGACGATAAATGCATCAATAGGTAATTAATTAGCAAGCTCCTGTGTTATCAGCCCACACAGAGACCGGAAGCACTGACAGTCAAGGGGAGAGAAATCTGTCATCCTCTGCCCTCCTCTGTGGCTCAGGGAGCTGGAGATGCATAATCATCTGCGCACACACATACACATACAGAGGACAATGCTGTGTGTTAGTGTGTGTGTGTGTGTGTGTCTGTGTGTACATGCAAAACGTTTTTGCTGCTCGTTTGAGTCAGCCATATCTCATCTCCACTTCACCTTGTCTTTACTTTCACCTCAAGTTCCCTTTAAAAGAGGAAAAAAAAACTCCAAAAAAGCTGAACCGAGCTTTCTTTCTGTCGTCGTGTCAAACAAACAGAACCTCAGCCGGTCTTTTATTGTGCCACCGCACAACCTATCCACCTTTTGAAATATGGCAAGATTGAGACAGGAAGTCACTGGATGTACTGTATTTCCTTTTTGTTTTGTTCTTTTATCCCAATCAGTTTCAGGAAAGGAAGAAAAAAAAAAGAGTGACAAAGGCATTGGGTACAGCGTGTCTCCTTCCTGTCCATTGCAACAAACACCCTCATAGACTCACAGACATGGACTTCTGCACTCATTTATATGCACTTTCACATTAATTCATGACTCATCTTTTATGCATGGCCCTGTTGCCGCGTCGGCCATCCCTCTCTGCTTTAAGACAAGTGCGGGGCGGCACTCAGAGAAGATTGGAGAGTGTTGCTTGTAGTGTTTGGCACCCTGAAGAGGACTAAAGTGGAAGCCAGTGGTTCAGGCAGACAATTTGTGCCCTGGCTGTGAGCTGGGTGTCTCGTGACAGGACCATTCACGATCAGTGCTGCAGTTGACCTTTTTTTGTAGGCTGGTTGAGGGGGCTTACAGGATCCTCGCAATTTCCAACTGCCTGGAGTATAAAAGGGTTATATGTGTCGTTCTGGAGGGAAGTTACAAGACGTATTTTATTGCTTAATTTGGAGGACTTTTTGAAAAGAAGACTGAAGTTGTAATAAAACTGAGAAAAAATATCTAAAAGCACCATAAATTTTTGTTACAATGACATGAAATATTTACTTTGACCTTTCAAACCCCATTAAAAGTTTCACCTCTGGTCTCTTTCTCAACACAATTCAGAGATGCTCCCGCTCCTCAAGTCTTATCTTATATCACTCACGCTGATAGGCAAGAGTATGAAATAGAAATGTAAAGAGGTGAAAGAAAACAAGCATTGTAGGAGGGAGAGACAGGGAGCGCTGGAGGTCTCAAACAAGGCATGAAAGGAAGTGGGAGCGATCAAAATACAGTAGGAGGTAATGTAGCTCCATTCAAGGGAGACGCAGGTGAAAGGACAAACAAAGCCCTTCAACATTTCCATGATAATGAATTGTGCACGAGTAAGAGGCTGCTCAAACACACACACACACAATCTCTCTCTCTCTCTCTTTGTGCCTCTCCGTCCATTTGCAGCCAGAGTGACACCCACTCAGGGCACAGCTAGCCTGGAAATGCCTTGTTGTTGATGCTTGACTAGAGAGCAGCAAAGTGCATTTCGCTGCTTCCAGAACCCGCATTAGTGACAGTCGAGACAAATAATGTGCGTGATGAAAAGGGGAAACAGTCGTGCGTGCCTGAGCCTAAGTTCAGCGGAGCAGGATCACCCTTATGACCCCACCGTCTGGAGGCAAACATCATAGCCTACGGTCACACCTCACTGATGAACTTTGTCAAATGAACCATTTTAATTTCCCCTCTGAATGTGAACTGAAATGTTTTTGGCTTTTTTTTAGGGCATGTTGAAAACATTCTGACATCCCAGAACTCACCATTGGTTCATGATTTGTCAAAAGGAAAAAAAAAGATATATATGCAATCAAATATGTAAAAGAAAAACCACGAGTGCACTCATATCTGTCTTGAAGAAACAGAGTTGAACCCCCGAGCTGAAGTTCTACAAATGTTTGGACAGGAAATATGTCACAGCTGAAACCCCTGGTATGATTTAATATTTTAGAAGAAAACATTCTACAAAAGGTTGAAAAAGTCATGTACAGAGAAACAAAACAGGCACTTTGCACAGTTACACTAAGATACAACTGAAGATTAAATATGTTCAAAATAGAGATAAAACTAAGAGAAGAAAGAGGAAAGCCACTAGGGATACAACTAACGGTTATTTTCATTATTAATCAATCTTCTTATCGTTGTCTTGATTAATTCATGAATCTTTTTTTTCTGTAAAATATCAAAAAGTAGCGAAAAATATCCACCTTAGTTTCCCAGAGTCCAAGGCAACATCTTCTAATCGTCATTATACAATATAGGATTACACAATGAAATTCATTTGTAGCCCCCTCCAAACTACACACAAAGACAAAGTACTCACAAATATTAAAATGTTTTAAATTAGAATAGAATAAAACATATATACACACATAAAAGTGGCACTAAATAAGAAATTAAGAAGGAAAGACAAGGAATATACAGTTACATGCTATATATACAGTACATACCCATAAGTTTTTACAAAGGTAGTAGTGGTAGCACAGGTAGTGCAAAGGTAATGGTATGTAACATGCATAAGAAGACTAAAAATGACACAATATTTCAATGTAAATTTCACAGATGTGATGCAATATATAGGAGAGGCGCAGAGGGATGCGGATGAGCCTTGCAATCATAATCATAATCCTTTAAATTGCATGAATGATATATTTTTAGAATGAATACATGTATGTGACTGCATTTTTATGGATATTTCCAATTAATTCTTAACACCATTAGCCTGTTGGCATGACATGAGATTTTCATGCAAATATAGATATTATGGCTTTAATTCTGACGTAAAAGAAAGTGAGGTTCTCCTAAGGTGTAGCTATTATTAGCACTTTTTTGTTTAGGGGGGCTCAAAACATCCCAGACTGATCATGTCTGGCTCTCTCTGTGCAGCAGTAATGCCTGTTTACAATGATAACGCATTGCCAAGAAGCGTTTTTTACGCTCAAGTGCAACTTCACAGTACATCATAATCATCTCTTTGATCTTTGCCTAATATGCCCACTTAACCCCCTACCTACAGTCAGAGTGAGAAATGCAAAGAGGCGTTCCTGCACTGCAAACTCATCTCTTTCAGCCTCAATACTTAATTCCAGCTTCTTATTACCGCGCTAAGCAGGGACATCAGAGCCCATCTAGAAAGGAGGCTTTGAGAGCTTGTTTTGGCTGCAGTCCTAGTTATGAATTCCTCATTTGTATTCCTGCTCTACAGTCATTGTGTGAAGTAAAAGTAAAAGCCATTCCCAAAAAGAGTCTGCCTCTGTCCCAAAGCACTCCTTACTAACAGCGAGGGAGCTCACCTCTATTAGCTGCAGCCACAATTCCTTCATTTATTTTTTTATTCCATTTCAAATTACCAAGTTCAGGCGAGCAGGTCGTCCCTCAGGGCACGATTTTTGGACCCCACATTCGCTACCATGACTGCTGATTTGTGTTTGTTGAGCTCTTAATGTTGTCACAGTCTGTTTTTTAATCATGAGCTGTGTTTGTCCAGACCCAATTCAATTATTCATCGTGTTTGCTCGACAAGCTGCTCTGCTGCAATGACACCGTTGATGCAAATTAAACTCCGGGAAACTACGAAACAAGAAGCAGCCATCATCCATCTGAGCTTGGTGCAGTTTTGGAGAGAGGTGTATATTGGGTGTTGTAATATCGCCCAGAGTTTCATCTGTCAGTGACACGAGGCGAGCACTCTCAAAAATTAGATCAATAAAGCAGATTTTAGAAGCTAGAGCTTTCCCTCTGGGGAGAAAGGGAGGGAGAGACAAACCAAAAGAAAGACAAGAAGACTATGTAAGAGGTTGTGGGGAGCAGCTGAAAGAAAGTATAAATACACACTAAAAATATATACAGTACGTAAGTCAATATACTGTATACACCCTGAGAGATGAGAGAGGAAAGTTTGATCTCGCCGCTTCTATTCCATCTCCCATCTTCACACCAGATGTCATTCATGTACTTCTCCATCTCCTGACAGCCTTTCTCTCTGCAAGTAAAGCTGTAATGAGAGAAGAGCAATTTAATCATGTCTTGCCACACAAAGATGACAGCAGGAGTGGCAAAAGGACATAAACGTTATATGTTTTGTGTGCATGTGTACAGTACGTACATGCGTATGTCTGTTCAACTCCCCGAGGGTTTTCAGCCTCCGTCTTTTGTCATTCTCTGTGCATCCAAATTGTCATTATTCTAGCTGTTATTTGATAAAATATGCCATCCTGCACTGCACACAGTCAGACGAAGACATTTTCATAATGATATATTCAGCTAACTAATAATAAGGCCCGCCAGGGAGGGAGGGGGGGTAGTGGGGGTGCTAATGCTCATAATCCATCCAATATCCCTCTCATCTTTTTTCTGCATTGAGTGCCATGGGGGAGAACACGTACCCTGTACTTACTCTGCACTAAATTACTTTTCTGTACTGTGTGTAGTTACACAATTAACTCTGTGGGCCCAATTATATAATATAATACAATTGCAGACAGGTTGTTTTAGTTGCTTGATTTTGATATTTGATTGTAAATGCTTTCTTAAAATGAACCCCACTGCATGACAGACCTTTTATAAAATGGTGTTATTTCAGAAGCATAAAGTACATATTACCATTATACTTATTTTAATGTAGCCCTGCCATTTTGGTTGCACTTCAAATGTATTTCAAAAAGATTTAATTAACCTTACATTGTGTGCCGGTACAGAGAATAAATGGATGGACAGTTGAAAATGCTGGAGCAATGCAATAAATCTATATCTTTCATGTTACTTCATTAGAATAATAATGAGTTTGTGCTTGTTTAAGTAAAACCCACTCCACTGGGCAGTTTTTCCAAAAAAAAAAACGTGGCCATTATTTTGACATCATGTTTTGGCATGCCATTTACTGCACACTTGGGTAAATATAGCACCAATACAACATTGGGTTAACTTTACCCAGTAGCATCAGTTATTTTGACCCAGTGTTACTGTTTGTTCAGACAGAACACAAAGCAAATTTTTTGCATGGCGCAATTACATACAAAGCCAGTGCACAGATTTGTGCAAATGGGCGCGAATTCGGCCGAGGTGAAACGAATTTATGTAACAGAGCTTGAACCGAAATGTCCAGTTCGGCATTTGTAGATCTTAAGACATCAGAAAACAGTGTGTTAACACGTCCATTTTTAACGTCTTAAGGTATTTAAAATTGGGTGCTACCACTTCATCAGTTTCTGAAGGGAAACAATCATTGCAAGAGAGAAAACAATTCCCTACTCAGCCTACCTTGTATGAATTGAGGTTAAGAAATAATATTGATTTATGGTGACATTATTAACATCTGCATGTTTTGTGGGCTACTGATTAATTGTTGAGAAAAAATTTAGCTTGTATACAATACTGTATGTATACAATACATACTTAACATATTCATTTAATTTGGTGTGTTTGCCTAAGTGCCCACTAGATGGATGCATCAGAGCACAAATGGCAACCTGTTGAATTTAGTAGATTTGAGGAAAAAGAAAGAATTTGTGTTGAAACTTGTGTTCTGCAAGCCATTGATTTCAATGTAAACTGGTCAAGATCCTTTCTGATTAAAGGCAACATTTTTTAGTGCAGCCAATGGGTATTTTTTAATGTAATGGTGGTGTGAATTACATTTTACATTGTGACTATTATGTTAAAAAAAAAATCTAATTTAACTTTTGTCCTTTCATGAACAAACTGTTGATTAGGAATCACAGTTTTCCTGCTTAAAACACCACATTTGTGTTCAGCCACCAGAGTTCAAAATTATCCGCACAAACTGATCCACCCTGAACAAATGGACTGTCCCGAATACTAAATCACAGTTGCGTATAAAACACATAAGTACGTAGCCCAAAAGTACCTACTAGCAAGAGCCCACATGACCACAACTGCATATGTACAGCCCAATGTAGCCTCTACGTCAAAAAGTGGTCAGCCAACCAATACAATGGAAGCCTTAATGGGCCAAACACGTTAAGACGTTCAAAATGGACATGTTAACAAGGTATTTTCTGTTGTCTTAAGATGTACAAATTTGACGTGTTAATGTGGACAATGAACAAGACATTTTGGTATCCGTGTTCCGTACGAATTGACCGCGCAAGTTGAAAATGTTTCAACTTGAGCGAAAAATTTGCACGTATCACGGGGCTTTATGAATGTACTTCATGAAGGTACAGAGAAGAGAAAGGAAAAAGGACAGAGACTGGAGGGAAATAACAAAAGTCCTGGTGAGTTCTGAGTTCAGTCAGCTAGCTTACAGCTAATATACAGTAATGTATTTTGGCTTTTTGGGCCAAATAAACAGAAATGATCCATCAGTCACACTTACACGAGTAAAATTTACAGTGTTACACACAACAAGCTTTAGCTACAAACTGTCACATGTCAGTTTATAAAGAAAAGATTATAACAGCTTTAGTTTGGGTAAATAACCCAATAGTAAAATAAAAAATAACACTAAAACAGCCCCTTGTCTTGAGTGGCTTTCTGAGTGACATTTTAACCCAGTGATTTTCAGCGTTTCAACTCACCTCTCCTCTCTTCCAGTTACGTCAAAAACCTCAGAAAATGAAAAACTAATACTGCTGTTATCATGTGCATATTTTGTGTGTTATATTTTTTGATTTTTTTTCATAGGTTCTTCTTGCAAACATGAAATACTGTAAGTCAAATGAATCTGCAAAGATAAAGTAAGAACAAATCTGTAAGGGAATTAACATAGGTCCTAGAAATCAGGATTTAACATTAGTTACTACATGGTGTATGTGTAGCCTGAACTATTTAACAAAATGATTAGCATTCAGACTTTGCAAAGAGAGTAATTAAAAAATCAATTAAAAAGTAGAATATGCATTTCCTGAAGCAAATGTGTGTGATTGCTGCTAGCTGCCACCATCTCCTGCTACAAGCTGCTGCTCTAGCGGCTATTTCTTGTAATATTGTAGCGCCACCTACAGGTGAAGTTATTTAAAAGTTGAATGTAGCATTAACGTGCATATCTATCTTCATCGTGGTTTGAGAAAACCATCTGGCTCCTCTGACACACATGTTTAAAAAGACATAACACAATAACCTCCATCATGTTTAACTGTCTAGACAAAAGGTTTTCTGGACAATTCTCACACCACTGCAATGCATGCTGGGAAGTATATTCAAATAAGCTAATCTAGCTAATTTGAAGAGAGGAGACAAGGTGACAAGGAGTGGGGTTTTTGTATGTGTGTGTGTGTGAGACTGAGGCAGTTTTGAATTGTGACTGAAACCTGAAGCCACTGAAAGTTTGAATGCACTAACAGTTAAAGGAGAGAAATTCAGTCGGCTGATTGGAACCAGCTGTGTGACTCTGCATTTCCTTAGAAGAGGCAGTCTTTCCAGGAGCACGGATCGAACCCACATCCTTCAGGCGAGTCCCCAGCTGACCATGAGAACGGCTCTTAAACCACTGAGCCGGCAGACTAGCACTGACGTGAAGAGAAGGTTTCCATTTTGTTGGGGAGAAATTGATTTGCCTAAAACTAATGCTTGTAGCTCAGAGATTTGTGCATCATTAGTGGCAGCAGCAGCAGCTGAGGATGAAAATGAATAACAGTGTTTGAAGGAAGAGAGAATCTGTAAGTTTAAGAAACAGGAGGGACCACCTGCAGTTTGTATTGCAGTCATTGAGATTCGTGACAGCAGTCTCCCTATCAATTAAAGTTTAGATCTAAGAAATTATAACTCCTATGGGTAACATATTTACATTTTGAGAAAGAATAGGCTTGTGGCAACATTTCGAGTTATGATATGTGCTTGGAGAGTTAAAACTGTGGGAGTGAGACATGTTTAGAATTTTTTGTCTGGTCTAAAAATATCTCTGCTCTCCCCTCTGCCTGATCACGTGACACACTGTTGAAAACTGCTGAAAAGCCTTCACTTTGGACTTAAATTGCTCCCAAAATAGAAAAGGTATCACAACACAGAATACAACTTGGAAAATTCAAGGTTTTGTGAGCATTTTAAAGTTTGGATGGTGTCTGTAGGTTAAGGGATGTCCAAGCAGCTGAGTGTCAAAGTGACAAAGGTTACAACTGAGTTGGATTAAATTATCTTATAGACTGACATTGTAAATTTTGATGTTTAAAAATTAATATAAAATCGCTGGAATATGCTAGAAAACAGTAAAAGTAGTCTGCTGAATGAGCTGTGCAGTGTGACATTCGAATGGTTTTCTAGCACAAATTATGCAGAAGTTGAAAAGGTCCAAAAAACGTATGGAATGTGGAATAAGAAGAAGAAGAAGTAGCAGAATGATAAAGAGTGAGAAGAACGAAGTGTGATTTCTGCACCTTAAAAGCCAAAAAATATAAGCTTTTATATACAAAAATATGAAATATACTGTATATTCAGGGCCATGATTGAGTACTGAATCATCCTTCCTATCAGGGAAAAATATAGCTTTTTATAAGTGGCGTCATTTTAGAAGTGGACAACATGGCAATTTGAATCCATTCAGAGAGAATCTATGTTAGCAATAAGGGACCACCTGACCGACGATTACCTTAATATTATCAAAAAATAATCCCCAAAATGTACAGTTGTTAAAGAGTTTGACACAGATATACAAAACATAATTTTAAGTATCCTCCTCCAAACATTTCCAACACCTGGGACCACTTCTGAACTTGGCCTGGGGAAATGGTAGTCCAGTTTATTGTGTTTTAACCTTATTGGTAACCTACAAGACATATATATACTTGGTGTTCCCTAATTTTTGATGACACAAGCCTTCAATGTTGATAGGTCTTCAAGTTTTTGTCATAGCTGGCGGTAAGGTGGCAGTAAAGCCTCGGATGTTCTAGCGGCAGACATCCCTTTTTTCTCTGTTTATACTTTCTGCGGCTTAACAAAGTCACACGTTTAACTGAATTAAGTCTCGCTTGTTATGCTCCGTCCAAGTCATTCGACTTCAGTGGGAAGTGTGCTGTGTGATACGAGCATTAACATCCAACCAGACACTCATACTCCGTGGTGTGATGAGGAGTGTGTTCATCGCATTTGATACACTGCTGTGGCTGTCATGCATGGCTCTCACTGGGCACTGACCATGTGTTTGTGAGTGTACGTTTCTGTGCATTTCACTGCTTGACTTTTGCTGCCTACCATGCTGACAGGCGTCAGTTTTAGCTCCAATGTCAGAATGTGAGGCTCTTCTTTTTTTCTTTTTTTTGAGGCAGTTGTGATGGGGGAGGGGGGGATAGGGGGTGGGGAGGGTTGTTAGAGTCTCCACAAGTGTGTGACGTCTGAAGGAATTAGCAATGGAGCTTTGAGGGACCATCGCTGCTGGTGCGGAAAGCAATCTGTCAGCACGGCATTAGGAGGAGGATATTTCCCTCATAACTGAGACAGCAAAACCATTGGTATTCTTTTATGGAGACTGACTCATTGCAAATGGAGGAGAGAGAGAGCTTTGTTTTATTAATTTCAAGAAAGCTTTCGACAGATTTGGCATGAAGGACTCTATTATAGACTTCTACATTGTGGTACAGGGGCAAAATGTATGATCTGCTTAAATCAATGTATCTGGAAATGTAATGTAAGGCATTTGGAAAACAGGTGTGCTGTTAAAATTGGGGATAAACAACCTGAATTTTTCACCCAGAGAGGAGGTGTTTGTCAGGGTTGTAATTTAAATCTGACTTAATGTGTATCTAATGAACTTTCTGTTCATTTGGATCAATGTGCTGCTCCTTGCCTCTCCCTCCTTCCTAGATAGAGAGGTGAAGTCTCTGTTTTATGTGTGATATGACGACCTTGTTCTACTGTCTCTTACTGAGCAAAGACTACAGCAGCAGCTGGACGTAGTAGAAAAGTACTGTCGGAACTGGGCTCTTGCAGTAAATGTAAAGAAAACAAATGTCACGACTTTTCAAAGTCTCCCCAGATATCAGGAGAACAAATACCAGTTTACCATAAATAATCATATCATTGAACATAGTATGAGTTATACCTACCTTTGTATAACCATAACGGCATCAGGGAGATTCAATGTGGCAGTGAATGTACTAAAAGAAAAAGCTGGAAGAGCCATAAATGTAATTGAGAGAAGATTTCATCATTTCCAAGTCCCAATTAAAATCTGGCTTAAAACGTTTGATAGTGTCATCCTGCCCATTGCACTGTATAGTAGTGAAGTATGGAGCCCACTCAGTCATCATAGCTATACCCATACACAGAAAAAACACTAATAAATGCATGTAGAGCAGAATTAGGCAGATACCCGCCGATAATTAACATTCAAGAGAGCACTCGAAATTTTAATCACCTTAAATCCAGCCCCCTAGAAACCCTCCATTCCAAAGCCCTCCAAACCTAAGAGCTGAGCCCAGAAAAGAGTCCCCTATGCCAGTTGGTTCTCAGACTGACTGCCCCCTCTCAAACACACTCTGACCGGTCTCACGCCAACACTGCTTTCCACACACCAATCAGAGTAAACCAAATTATAATGCAATGTAAAGAAACCTATCTGGAATACTGGAAAGAAGAAAACTAAAAGCCAAAACAGATTAGACTATTATCTAGCCCTAAAAAGAGATTATGAATTGGCAGAATATCTCTCTGCTCTCAGAGATAGAAAGCAGAGACAGACCCTAACCAAGTACAGGCTCAGTGACCACAAATTGGCAGTTGAAAAAGGACGACACAAAAAAATCATGGCAACCAAAAATAAAAAGAGAATATGTGGTTACTGTTCGACAGATGAGGTTGAGACAGAGATGCACTTCTTCCTACAATGGAAAACATTAAATGAAATAAGGAGCATTTACTTTTGAAAATGTTCAACTCTGTAATTTCCGATTTCAAAGAGCTTAATGACCTCTCAAATTAAAAATACTCCAAAGAGAAGGAGACAGGACATATCTTGCTGCCCAGTATGTATCAATATGCCACAACCTGAGGGACAACGAATGACCTAGACACACACACACAAACAAATATATGCATAGGATATACCATATATACTTACATATATCAGTCTTAATGATGTGTTGATGTTATTTTGTTTCATTAATTCTTAATGCTTTGGTAATATAGTTGTTGTGGCCAATAAACCAAAATTTGAATTTGAATTTTAGAGAGTTTTTATATCTCTGTGAAACAGATAAACACATATAAAAGGAAGCTTTTTTTTTTACATATTTCACCAAAACAATGTATGGATCAATATAATGAATTACAGATTCTATTTGCCTTATCCTCTGAAATGAATTTTGACATAACAGACAGCCCAACATCTGTGTTTGTTCCCTTCCCAACTGTATTTCCCCCTCAGCTGAGGTAAAACCTCCAGCGCACTGCGTAGCTCTGATAAGAGCCACCGTTGTTCACTGGATGGCCGCCATTTAGCTCGCAATTCTTTTCTTTATTCCATATAACAATTTGGTTCTGTGTCACTAAATGGTTGGACCTCACTTTGAGATAAGACACAAAGACTCCCTAAGGTGTCATATCTGAGCTCCTGGAATTAGGCCGGTTGCTTATGAGTTGGATCAGAGTGCAATCAGTGCTGTAGCACCCATTGGAGCCAAGGATATGAGCCGCTGGTTGTCAGGCCAGCTCAGGTGAATTGAGCCTGAATGCAAAATGAATGGAAACAGTTCTTGTCTTTCTACTGTTTAAACACAACAGATCATGTTTATGTTTTTCAGGATAACTGATATTTCATTAAACTGTGTGGTATTATGCAGTTGTATTCTATATTTCTTTTTATATCAACACTGAATGGCGACTCCGTGTAATTTGAAAAGGATTGCTAATTGTGACGAGGCCACAGGGAATTATAACCAAACTGTGCAGCTCTTCACAGCTTTTCAGCCTCTTTTAGCTTATTGTTTTGGTTTAATGGTCAACAGTTAATTCAGTCTCAACAATGCTATTTCCAACAGCAGCAGGCAGCTGTTTTCAGCAGAAAAAACCTCTAAAAAACTGGCTGTATGCTACCTGTCCAAGACCAAACAGTTATAACAACTAGCTAATGTTGTTGGAGGCTAAAGACCCATTTATCTCAGTAATGGTGGTGACAAAAACAGAGCTAGCGTGAACAGTGTGTATGGATATAGCATTTGTCATGTTCTGTCAGGTCTCAGTTAAGATGCTAATGTTGCTTTGTGTCTGCTGGATAGCCAGTTATTTGCTAATATGTTCACTATAGCAAGTTTTTAATGCAACAATATGTCATGGTGTGTCTTTCGGTTTATGTTCAAGTTCTTCTTCCCCAACTAGACTCAACAGCCACACTAGCAGCTCTGTGGAGCTGTATAGCTACTAGAGCTAATGGTAGCAGGCTAACATGCTGATGTTTTGCAGGTATAATGTTTACCATCTTCATCATCTTTGTTTAGCATGTTCACATGCTAACTATTTTCAATTAGCACTAAACACAAAGTACAGCTGAGGCTTATGGGAACGGTATTAGTTTTGCATGTATTTGGTCATAAACCAAAGTATTGGACAAAGTTTAATGTTGACCTGATGATGGCACTACACAAAAAGTATGGCTTTATCTTCTTGTCACAATTAATATCTGGTCAAAGTTTTATGACAGTTTTGTTAAGATATTTCCGTCTGAAGCAAAGTGGTTGATTGATTAACCAACAGACTGATACTCTGCCACTCCTGTGGCTAAAAACAAGTAATGCAGCTGTAAAAAAAAAAAAATGCCAAGAAAATGTCACATAATTAATAGTTACATTGGCTGAAAAACTTGAGTATTTCAACTTTTACGTGAAACAAAGGGGTAGTAGCTGTAATACTTGTAGAAGAAGTAATATAAGCAGTATTCATAGTAGTAGCAGTACTGGTGGTGGTGGTAAAAATATGTTAGATTACATTACATTAGCTCTACTGTCAAATGAATTATTGCGTTTATTGTAAACTATTAACTAACTATAATAAACTCATTTCACCAGATTTAGAGATGAGAACATCTGTACAGAAATGAGCAAAAACAGCTGTGTCTCTGATCCTCTGTTGATCCGGAGCATCAGAAAGCAATAAAATAATAGCACTGGTGCCAAAGCTGATCATGAAGCCACAGTAACAAGACAGGCCCAGTGCAACAGGAACAGTCATTGATCATAACGACTTTAAGGAGAACTTCTTGGTCTCATCCCAGTTCTCCTCTTCTCAATTCATGGAGTTGAACCTGGAAAAACAGACACAAACTGACAGGCTTGCGGTGTACATCACCCTTACTTGTCGCCCTGAATGACGCCATCTCCTCAGCAAACTCATTGGTAAACATAAAGTGTGTGTTGGTAGCCAGATGGAGAGCATGGGAGGCTATCTGCTCTCTCTCACACACACCTCTCAGCTTAACTGGATAAGAGAGGATCCAGACAGTCAGCACAGGAGCCCATTTCAGGAGGGTGATGGCACTGAGGTAATGAGAGTCCTTGTAGGAACCTTATTGGCTCTGTCCTCACTTCACCTAAATTTCTAACATCTTCCTCATCTTGTGTACCACCCTCAAAACCTCACTCCTGATCCCTGATGCCATTTCCCACCCACTGGTGTCACAGAAAATCATCTATTACCTGCTGCAAGGGCCTGCATTGTTTGTTTCTAACGGTTCCCCAGTGTCCACATTTTTGTTAGGTTTTCCTTCCTACCTTGCAGGAAAACTTTGTCTTGTTATATGTCCTCCTCTCTGAGCAGAATTTTAATTCAGTTGATACTCAAGGCTCCAGCAAGACAAGGCTATAACTCATCCTGTCTGAATGCTGATGGCAGAGTTTAGCCTTGAATGAAAACGTTGGGGTTCAGCTCTATCGAATGTTCAAATTATCTGCTAAGCTATAACAACCTTTCCGTCCCGGGTCATATGCAAATTTAATGATACTTTTAATGGACTTTGTAAAGGTCTGACATCTGTCTCACTCCATTTCCTGTCTGCGCCCATTCCTAATATCATTTAACATACTGTAGTTGTTTTACATACAGCCAGTGACATACTAGTAGCGACTGACCTTTAGCAGATTATCACCATAAAGTAAACTACCAGCGCTATAAACAAAAATCAAATATACATTTCATTTTAATGTTATTTGCACTTTTATTCCCATGCCTCTGATTTTATTCCTCATCATAAATGCCAACTTTAAAACCTGATAGATTGTATCGTACAAACTGAAAGATGAAAAACTTGAGTTCAGGGGGGTTTACACTTTTACTACCTTCCTATATCAGAGATATAATCCAACAGGAACGTTTTTTGAAATGTTTATCTTTTGCTAAAATGAATTTATGTTGCGAGGTAATGCAGAGAGTACAGAATAGTTCTGTTCACTGGTGCGTTCAAGTGCTGTTTCATAGTTAGCTCAAGCATGGAATATTCACATGCTACAATGTGAGAAACTCTTGTCCATGAGAGCACATAATGGATGTTGTGAAAATAAAAATTTGAATAAGGTCAGGGCTAATATGAAATAAGTAGTTTTTTTGGCAGCTGATGCCTGCCTGAGATGCTTTTACAGTTTTATTTTAATTTAAAATCTCTCTAAATAGTCTCATTTTACTGTCTAGATGCCATAATCTGGATAAGAGAGGATCTGAATTGATTAAGATGATAATGACACTCTCCTGTGTTCCCTTTTAATTATTACCTTGCATCCACAGCAATAAGCTTTATGAGCAGAAGTAAACATTTCTTTTGCCCCGGGTTTCGTCTGTCAGGCAACAATCAGTGTGTCCTAAACTTCTGATTGGTGGATGTTGGTGGATGTTGGGGCTAAACACAGCCTGAGAGTGACAACATAATATACAAGTGAAATTAAACATGATTTTAAGTAGGGATTGTGCACTAATAGTATAGCAATTTGCAAAGAGTCTTATCAAAATGTGTTATTCACTAGATATATATAAATGTAAACAAATGCAGGAGATAGCATGTTATATAGTTTCAGTTTTTTTTACTTCATTGTGTTCAACCCAATTGCGAAACCAAACCTACACCCTCCTGACTTTATATCTTAAACACACCCCAACCCTGAAGACAGTCCTTTCTCAAAAATATGTTACTTCACGATGATTACATGCCTTCGAACAAAACAAGGACTTAACAAGTTTTTTTGTTTGTTTTTTTGGAGGAGGGGTTGTGGCTTTTAAATCATCCTCCTATGAGCCGTTGTGGGGACTAACCTGAATTAGATTGAGTCATGGTTAAGTACTTTGAACACAGTTTGTTCTGTTTTATCTGTCTGACATAGCCTTTAGAAAATCCTTCAGCTTTAGGGCTTTATTCTTAAATATATTAGAGCCTGCAGAAGTTACGCAAATCTTCCTTGAACACTTCAGCCCTTCCTCCACCTGCAGCCACAAGCCCCAGGTGTCTGTTTAAATCAACATCCTTATCATTTTACAAATTCTTTTTTTTTTTTTTTTTCCATTTACACAGAGAAGTCTGCCTGTGTTTTAGCAATGGAAAAAACCCTTTGATCTTCCCTTTCTTCATGATGAATATTCATCATGATGGTAATCTTGTCAACTCCTGTGTTTATGGTTGATGGATCTCTTAGTTATTTTAATTGCCTTTCATGAATATTTCCCTCTGACACGTTGATTCATAAGACGTAATAGTGGTTAGCAGCAGGAGGAGGATATGATATGTGGATGATGTATACCACTGGCAGCCTCCAGGCAGCTGCTCTATTCTGAGTGACTGACGGTTTCGGCTGAAGGTAAGAGGACTGCTAAATCTTCAATGCTGCAGCAGAGCCAGTGATTACTCTTCCCTGCAACGGGGAAGCATAAAGCATGCCTCTTGCCCTGACAAGGCTGCGGTTGTGTAGGCCTGGACTGGTGTGAGACTCCAGAGGGAACTGGCCTCACTGGTATGGCATGGATAGCTCCAACAAGCCCTCCACTACATCTACCAAAACCAGTAGCCTTCCAACCTTGAATAGAGATTACATCTGTCACTCACACAAGTGGTCAAGGTGAGGATTAAGGCTGGATTGTGTGTCCTGGATCAGTGGGTTTTGGGGCACACTGCGTTCCTGACATACTCTGGAGGTGACCACACTAGTGAGACTGTCCTCCCAAGAAAAACAACAGCATCAATCATTTCAGCAAATGTCCAAAAACTACATAACATATGTTAAGGTTGAATGACAAATTCTCCTAGTGACCTTTCATATGAAGGACTCATTGGTACTGTCAGATAAGTGCTGGTGTATGGAGTCTGTGGGGTGCCACCCAAATAATTTAAACTCCTGCCACTTCCTGTAGGTGGCACATTCATCACACGTCTTTATTTAATTAAAGAGAGTTAAATCCAATCATTCATTTATTTAAAGACAAAACATCTTCCCATGAACCACTTGGCTGGGAAATACTCTTTACTAAATAATCTCTCTTTTTACATCTTTGGTTAATCAATGTGACAGATGTTGTGTGTTTTGTTCTTTAATATTAATTTTTTTGTCATATGCAGAGATAGGGATTTGGTGTAGTAAATATTAAAGTACCCATCCAGTCAGAAATGTGTTTTTCTTTTGTTCCTTCGGTTGGATTTTCGAGCTTCTCTCTGCAGAGTGATGAATTGACACTACAAAGCTGTTTTCACATTCATCTGCTGAAGGCGGAAAGTTTCTCTGTGCTCACCTTAAATCTGAGTTTAAGAGATGGACTTACGAGCATGATTTGTGACATCTCAACTAGTTTGGAGCCAGTTGAGGGCCAGAATACAATTTACACACAAGTGTGATGTGGAAACTTGAAACCATCCAAGTGCACAAACACTGAGATTAGACCTTTCAGGCAAGAAAGAGACATCTTATATCCAGCACTTAAACATTTTGAATGAAAATGTATTTGAATATTCATGGATTCTGGATAAGCAATTGATTTTTTAACAAGGTGACTGAACTTTTGTTGCCAAAACAATTTGTCCACAATTTAATATTTCAAGTAGAGGATTTTTTTATGTTCTAAAACATGTCTGGAGGGCATCTTTCAATAACAAATTATAAATCATAAATCGGTACACTTTAAATATTTAAAAACTTTTTAAATACATAATATGAATGCAACAGTAAGTGATCATTTTATTATTGTTGAGCATGAAAGTTTATTCTTGACCTTGGATAAAGTAATTTGACAAAAATAATCTCATTGTCTGTGAAGACTGTGAGATGCAAATGAAAAAAAAGCTATTTTCCAATTAATTCTGTAATTAATCAGTTACAGATATGAACTATTGGTACTAAGAAATGTACCAATTTATTTATTAAGTGTAATTACACACAAGAAAAAGCCTGTAATTATTCCCGTGCCACATTTGGGACTCCGTACAGCAGGTGTGGATACTTATATAAAGGACAAGAAACAGTTTGAGTTTAAAAAACTTCTCTGAGTATTTAGGAATAGGGAAGTAGCCACTCTGAAGACAAACTAACCTCACCCCCCTTGAACTACCGTGCCCTGAAAACTGTCTGCCCTGAAGGAAGGAAAAACAGACTGCACTCTACAGCAGGGGTCACTGTTGAACTGAAACATTCACTCAAGTTAGCACCCATCTGCCTCGCCCTCTCTCTTTCTCTCTTGCCTTTCCCTTCCGTTGTCAGAGAAAATTTAGCATGACAGAGCTGGAACAATAACTTGATTTAATATCTAGGTCATGCAAAATCTTCTAATCTAAGCAAAGAGAATATTTATTGACTGGGGGTGAGTGACTTGTTGTGTAGGCTGCTGTTAACGGATAGATTGGGGATGAATAATTAAGTTGTGGGCTGCATCTGCATGACAGAGGAGGTGCATATTGTGGAGTGCAGTGAGCTAGGTGCTACCTTGTCAAAAAGGCTTGAGGGAGAATGGGAGCAGAGTGATGAATAAAAATAAGGCATTTGATTAATGCGGCAGGTTTCGAGAGAATGTGGTTTGGAGTTTTGTAGGTCATGATGTGAGGGCCTGAGTAGATATCAGAGGTGGAAAATTCTATTTTTTGTACCGCATGCAACCTTCATGTGAGTCCATAAAGCAGCAGCATAATGATGCCACATGTTTTGGCATTTGACTAATTCATTCAGGTGTGAAAATACTGAAAAATATATCTCAGCTGTTGGCTAGAAGACATTTTGACAAGTCACAGTAGGAAAAAGCACAGGTGCTCACTGTGGCACTTGAATGGAAAGGAGCCATCATTAATGTTATTAGTAACACCTGTGCTTTTCTTACTGCTGTAAAAAGGCCAATTGTTAAGGTTAGTTGAAAGGGTGAGATAATATCATTGTTTTAGGTGCAGGATAAATAATTTCAAAGGTTTTCTTAAGTCATTAAATACCACCTTGACACTAGCAGACTGCAAGAAAAATCACAGCACATGGTCCACTGGTTCATTATTAATTATGAAAATAGTAATTTGGCAAAAGCAATGTAAAAAGTGTCACAGTCATCAACCAGGAGTTAGAGGGCAGCTGGCGAAAGATCAAGTAGGACATTCATATTCACATCTTACACCAGAGACCATATTTTAGCGGAGACAATATCCCACCATATAAGACCAAAGATCTGTTATCACATGACCAAAATTCTATACTTAGGTCACATGATAACAACTAAACCATGTCCAATCTCTATCTACTGATGGAGGCTGCAACAATGTGGCTGAAAGCTCTGGAAACTTTCCAAGAAGTGGATTTTTTTTTTTTTTTTTGTCAAATTAATATTTCCAGTCAGTTCCGGTCAGTAATGAACCTTAAAGCTCAACTAATGAAGTGATTTGCCATCAGACACTTTGAGACATAAAACTAGACTAAATTACTCATTAAGGAAGACTTTTTTTTAATCTAAAAGTATGCTTCCCTTTTGATGATTGGAATTATTTTTGTTTAAATGAGCATCTTAGTAAAACCATTCAGGTGTTGATAATGGGGGAAACAAATAAGCTTTTAGCACTTAATCATAACAGATAATGGGAGTAGCTGATTTGTTTGCATACTGAAAACTGAAAATGCTCATCCAATATCCAATATCTGTGTTTTAGCATCTCTAAAACACAGATAATCTACATTACTTTTTTATTTTCAGTGTACACATACACTAAAAATAGAATATATAATGGCATACATTTGTAAGATGAAGATATGCACTATAACCCTGACCCTGCTAGTTCCTCATAAATCAGATGACCATTTATCCATTTTCTGTGACAGTGATGTAACAGTTACTCCTCACAAAACGAGAAGAGAGGATCTTAAGGAGCCGCTGATCAATGAAGGTCTTTAGACGGGGCTTTGTGGACAGAATACCGAAAAAGGCCTCTGGGAAAAGCTTGCCTGGGGTCAACCAATCATTCAGCAACAGACCGAGGCTTAGAGAGTTAGCTGGAAGCGAAGAGATCTGTCTTTAACACAAACTCCTTCACTCTGGACAAACAGGGTCTAGGCAGGGCAGAGGGGTACTAGCTTGTATAGGTGCGAGGTCTGAATATTAATCAGAAGCATGCTGAAAGCCCCGCTAACCTCTGAAACCCTGCTCTGTTAGTATTTTCTAAACATTAAGATCAACTTTGCTCTCTTAATCCTCTTGTCTTCATAGAGGTGCCAGCCCGTGTTGTCTGTGCCGCTGGCTGCAGGCCGATACCTGACCTCTCAGCCCGCTGCACGACCTTTGGATGCCCCTTCCATCTCAGTAGTTGTAAGGTTGTTTTAAGTCCAAGACCATGCTGCTCTGGCTTTTGCACAGCGGATTAAAGGACATAGCTGATTGCCTGACTTAATTTAGGATTATGTAAGGCTGACACCCACAATCAAGTGTGTCTCTTAAAGAAGAGATACATACATACTTAAGTGTTTATAGAGGTTAAAATGCCCCAACATGAGAGTGGTATAAAATCTCTGACGGTCTATGTTGGGTTCTTTTCCAAAAAAGATGTTTCATTTAAATGTACTTATGTGGTGTGTGATTATAGTTTTATGTTATTTTACCATGGTTCAACCTTTGCCTTGAACCAGAACACTAGAATGCTTCATCAAAGACAGCACATCTTGCTACAGGTGTTCATTACATGTATGAACAAATCTTTAAAGGGGACATATCATGCTTTTTGTGATCTTCTGTTATTTATATACTGTTAAGATGTTGGATATCTATGTAAAACATGGTTAAAGATCCAAAACGTGCGTAAAAAAACATATGTAAAATGCTCCTTACAAGTCAAAAGCCCAGACTTCTGTCTGCTTTGAAAGCTTCGTTTGCAATGATACCTCTACTTCCTCCTTGTGATGATGTCAGATTGTTCACACATGTCCACATACAGCTGTCCGTTCCGTAATCTTTGTTGCTACGGTTTTTCAATGGGTTGTTCATGTTGTCCACTCGCATATTTCGGATTGGATTCAATTTCAAACATGTCCAGATGTATTGGAGAACTTTCCATTTCGCGTAAAGCCAAGGGACAGCTTTTGGGAGCTGACCAATCAGAACAGAGTGGGCTCATTGGAGGGGGGGCTTAAAGAGACAGGGACTAAAACTGCCTGTTTCAGACAGAGGCTGAACTAAGGGGGCTGCATAAAGAACCAGTATGAGATAAATCAGGAGTTTTTTTAACGGTAAACCATGCAAATATATTCCAGTAGAGCCCCAGCATATAAATATAGACCTGGAAATGTGCAGGATATGTTCCCTCTAACACCTAATCTTCAAACTGAACTCTCTATACTAAATCAACATTGTCACCGACTGAATCAGTAGCAATCATGGTGAACAATCATGATTTGATAACTGCTCAGCTATGGACCTCATGAACAGTGTTCATATAGGCCTAGAACAAACTGTATAGTCAGTAACTACAACGCTTTGAACTGAACTGAACTGACTGATTCAAATCAGCAAAGCGATTCATAATTCCCAGCATTACACCCTTCTGGGCTTTTTATTGAGTCTGGGTATACAATACATTTGATCTGGACTGCTTTTGAAGTGGGCCGCAGTGCAGCATCATGTTTATTGTGAGAGTTTGGCACAAACTGGCCAGCTGCATCCCAGACCGCCAGGCAGCGAATGAATAGAAAAATGATGAAATGATGAAAGTGATGAAAAATGAGTCTCTTTCATTAGTCATCAGTCATTGCTGAATACCTGTATTGATTTGATTGTTCGATATAGCTCTTTATGACTCATTAACAGTTTTCCTTTCTTATTCCAAACTTGTTCCAACTCTTCATGATGATTGACAATGAGTGAAGTATTCAAACTGTTTTGTGCTTCATTTTCCCAAATTCAGCCTGACATATCCGGTTGTCTTTGGAAACTCTGGGATCTCCAACAGAATTTGAAATACGGATTTGTAGGCTTGAACAACATTTGGCTGCACAGCATGAGTTTGAAATGACTGACCCACCTGCTGGTCAGAGAGGTTTTTCAATCATGTCTTTCCATAGTGCGAGACATGGATTTGAACGATCCTGTTCACTGCTTTTTAGAAGTTCCAAGTTGTTTATCCCCACAAACGATAAGCATGCCACAGATAAAAGGATCTTTGCTCTAAAAGACATCTTTACCATTTATTGTAGACATGGAGTTTTATTAAATCAATCATGAAAACTTTTTTTATAAAATGTTTTAGAGAACTACCTTAATATCTACCCTGCAGTTTAAACTAGAAGTTCTGTATCTGACTCTTTTCATGTAAGTAATGGTGTTAGGCGGGGTGCACTTTTATCTCCATTCTTATTTAGTTTGTATGTTAATGCCTAGATTAGATAAGAGAAGTTAATGTGCTTTTATTTCACATATTCTCAATGTGTGTGAATGTCTAGCTGTTCAAGGCTTCCTGTTCACCGATGGGGAAGGTATAAAGACCAGTTTGCAGAGACTTACAGTCACTTACAGTGATGCCATGCGGATGTTATTGTGTGTGCGGAGGGTTTTTATAATGCTAGGCATCAGCTTGACGGTATAAATGTGCCCACATGTCAGGCAGTGATAAGGAACCTTATGTATAAATGTATGCGCAGATTGGATAAGGTAGAGACCAGAATAACTGATGCTTTGGTAAATCCGACTAGAGGCGGCACACATTCTACTTCAAAGATGAGATGAGTCTGCAGCAGAGAAAAAATTCACGATTTGAGAGTGGGTGATGCTAAGTTTTTTCAATCATAACTTTTTTTTTAAAAATTTACTTATAGTCTAAGTTACATCTAAGAGAAAGACTTAAATGCAAAAAAGTAGCTACATAGTAATATATGCACAAGTTTCCCTTTGTAAATATGAGGGGAGTATGTGTGTATTCTTTATTGAGCCCTACAAAACAAACACCTTGAGCCATAAAAAGTGAAATACAGCATCTTCCAGCTTTTAAGGAACATCCAATAAATATCTCACAAACTTGCCATCTGGTTTATTCCCCCATCCAACAACCCAGCCTAAAACACAACTTCTTTAATGCAACTCATCCTGACAAATAAATCTATTAGTATTCAACGAATTCAGCATTTTTAATGAGAAGATAAAGGTGTATTTTATTAGAACAAGACAAGGATAAGGAGCTATCTGATTCTATTTGAGGAAATATTAGACACTGTCTTTGACAGACTGAAAGCTGCTATCTTTTGGTTTGATGACCTGTTTCTGCTGGTTTGTCAGATGTGCTTTTGTGACAGGATATGAGAGGCGGCTTGTGAAAGTCTATCAAGCTGTCATGCTGCTGATTGCCTGGCAATAGTGTCATTGCTCCCCTCTGATAGATGATGGACCCTGTGAAGACCGGCTGCTGGAGACAGATGACTGACTGTGATAGTGTGAATGTATCTTTACCCCAGCGTTAGGGAAGCAGAGCCTGGCTTTTGCAGGAGTGTGCTATGGAACTCTTTCCAGGCTTCAAGGCAAGTTAAAAGCCCTCCACATGGGAAAGGGGGACTTATCTGTCTGAGCTGATTGGGCGGGAGGAATGAAGCTGGGAGGCCGAGGTGGGGATGTTGATGGAGAGGCTCGCACTTGTGAAGCGGTCCCCCTGAGAGTCAGACCCAGACTACACCAGAATCCTGCCTAAATCATCTACTATAAAAGCTCCAAATATAACCCTCAGCCACCACCCATTTCAAAAATGCTGTGAGGACAGGATAGAAATGTTAAAGTCAGATAGCAGATCAAAGAGGAGGCAATCAAAACTGTGGTCACACACTATTATAATCATACGGAGGGCAATCTAATCAAACCTGGTGATCACAGATACCCTGAATTTCACCATAAGGTTCTTTGATTTACTGCCAGTGTTGTTAGATGCATACAGGTTAATTCATCAGTGGACAGAAAGCAGCAGGGTGTCATGCTGTGGAGCTGTGCAGAAGGCCATTGTAACCAAGAAATAGCCAACCTATACATAATCCACTGTAAAATCACAATTTATTGTTTTATACTTGAGTTTTTGTTCTGATTAAGCAAACATAATGTATAATGTGTTGATCAGTGAGCTGTAGAGGTGCTGGCAGTTGGATTTTGTTACCTTCAGAAAGAGCCAGTCTATATGTATCCCCCTGTTTCCTTTCTCTGTGCTTATCTAAACAAACCAGCTACTTTTTTATTGAGTCAAAAGTTATTGCAAGGGAAATAAGCACAAGTTGTATAACAGTAATTAAAACACTGGCAGTAATGTAAAGGAAAGACAATTGAAAGAAAGTCTGAAAAGACAGATTTCTATACACTACATGGCCATAATTCTGTGTACATCCATACCTTACCCCTACATATAATTGCTGAACATCACATTCAAAAACCATTGGGCATTAATATGCTGTTATAACAGCCTCCAGCTCTTCTGGGAAGGCTTTCCACAAGATTTTGGAATCTGGCTGCAGGGGTTTGCTCCCATTCAGCTACAACAGCTTTAGTGAAGTTAGCCACAAGTGTTGGGTGATAAGGCCTGACTCACAGTTCATCCTAATGGAGTTAAGGACTGACTCACAGTTCATCCTAATGGAGTTAAGGCCTTACTCACAGTTCATCCTAATGGTTGAGGTTGGGGCTCTGTGCAGACCAGTCAACTTCCTCTAAACCAAATTAGGCAAACAATTACTTTAGGTCCTGGTTTTAAGCATAGGGTGCGTTGTCATGTTGAAACAGGAAAAGATCTTCCCCAAACTGTTGCCACAAAGTTGGAAGCACACAGTTTTGTTTGGAAGTTATAATTGCTGTAGCACTCAGATTTCCTTCATTGAAACTTATAGGGGCATAGCTCAAACCATGAAAAACAACCTCAGAATGAATGGATGGGTTAGCAGCATACCCTCTTTTACCTTCACACTTTCTCACACTGTACAGTGCCCTCAACTTCCCTCTCTTTCTCTGCCACTTCCAGCAAAGCCAGAAATGATGTTGGCAGTTTATCAGGAAGAGCTGCACATCTCTTGGCACCCCTTCATCTTCGAGAGTCAAGCAAAAGGAGAGACAGAGTGACAAGCTGGACCTTTCCTGGGCTGCAAGGTCGAACAGATGGCAGCGAAATAAACAGGTCAGATGCCTCAGATGTCTGAGTAAGACAAACTGACCTGTGTCTTGGAAAAAGCTGATTCTGTTCAATCTCTCTTGCCTGTATCAAGTGCGACATTGTAAAACAAGCAGCCAAATCACCAACAATGACTCTACTGGAGCTGGAATAGCAGTATTCTCTCAAACAAAGTGGATAATAACTTCCTCTTTCATTGGCAGTGGAAGCCATCATCAGGCAATTTTGCTTTATTCCTGACCAGCTTTAATTATCCTGCAATGAGGCCTGTCATAACCATTACATCATGTACTAGAGCAGTGTAGCAATCCCAGGGGCAGCATCACGGGCCGAGCCAATGAACTCCCATCTGGTCGTGTAGATCTGACTGATGGCTGAACGGAGTGATTTCCTGCAATATGAATCCGCAGGAAGGAATGGAAGCAGCGTGACACGTATCCGAGAAAAATTATACAGTTATATGAAAATGTTGCTCACTGAACATATAGCTTTAGTGGTCGTAAAACACATTCTCATCGACCCACGCTTATAGGCTCATTGTGCCAGGCCTTGAGCCCACCCAGCAAATCTCACTCAGTTTAATCCCACACTGTTTTTCCAGTCCTTTCACTCCCTGCGCTGTTGATGTTCTCTTCTCCTCCCCGGCACTTAATCTGCCACGCGCAGAGCATTCCTCTCATTGTTCAAACACTGCCTCCAGAATTCCTGCCCTTGTTAAAGTACTCCCTTCTCTTTTTGCTTTCTTCCTCTTTTAATTTTCACTAAGTCTGCCGTGCTCCCACTGCTGGAATGCAGAGGCACTTCTCCAAAATCCCAGGGAGGAGAAAACGATGCATTGTCTGTCGCTTAATTGTCATCACGACTCAAGGATGGTAAAACTGCCAAATTTGATTGTAACGCAGTGTCGAAGTTGAACTTCATCTTACAAATCGACATCTTTGATATTCGATTTTCCTTCCTTTGTTTTAAGATATAAAACAAAACAGTTGCATCTGCAGGGATATAGCTATCATTGAGGACATTAAGGCAACGTCGTTGGTATTTTCATTGGGAATTTGAGGATTTTAGCAACCTCGGTCAAGTTAACGTTCTACAATTAAAAGCGCAGGCATAGTGGTTATTTTGCACACTGATCTCAGTATGTCTAGATTAAATATACTTGAAATAGTTTGACATTTTGGGAAATATGCTTATACAAGGTTACAGCTAGCAGCCAGTTAGCTTAGTTTAGCATAAAGACTAGAAACAGGGGGGGAAACCGCAAGCATGGCTCTGTCCTAAAGTAACAAAATCTGCCTACCAGAACCTTTAAAGCCCTCTAATTAATACGATATATTTCTTCTGTTGAATCTGAACAAAAAACAAAGAATAAAAACAGCAAGTTGCCGTTTTACCCTCAGACATAGACATTCCTTATAGTCCTCATGCTAAGCTAAGCTAACCTTATATTCAACAAACAGATACGTGAGAGGTATCAATCTTGTCATCTAACTCTGGACAACATAGCAAATAAGTGCATTTCTCCAAATTGACAAACTATTCCAAGATAAATTTGACTACTTATGGGTCAACACAAAGTTAGTGTTGGAGGTGTTGGTGCCTGTATGATACCTTACTTTGGGGAATATATGTTCAAAAAATGTTTTGACCCTGTTTTTTTTTTCATTTAACAAATTATATCAATTGTGCTACAGTGATAAATTAAACGCTATTTGTAAAAAAAATTACTAGAATTTGTTTTTCTAATTTAAGTTAGGAACTATATGATCAAATAATAAGCAAACAAGCCTGAACATCTGATCAAGCTTTAATACCAACTTTCAATACTTAATGCTACAAACACATTTCAGATGATACTCGGCCCTACAAGAGACTATCTCCCCACCAGATTTCTTATTTCTGGCTGGTGGAGAGGTCTTTGAAACAGCACTGATAGACCTTCATGTTGGGAAATACTTTTTCTGATTCGGCCCACATACTGCGTGGAATGATGGAATTTGGGCAGTCTGCTCCTGTTTCCCAGATCTGGGCCACAAGCGAGCCGTATGTCAACCAAGAACAAATCAGATAAACCGGAACTGGCCCACGTCCAGAATACACATACCTGAGAGCACCACATCTTTAACAAAAAAAGGCCCACATTTAATTTGGGATATTTGGGCCATATTTGCTCAGGTCAGTGCCGCATCATTGCCTGAAGTAATCCACCTCCATATGCTATCTGTGGGGGGGGGGGGGGGGGGGGGGGGGACATGGACTCATAGCCTCTGTATTTCTAAAATCCTGGCTACGGCCCTGTTCACAAGAGAATTTCCTCGAAATATCTTCAAACAAGGTAGAAATAATGACACCTGATAATGATGACACAAGTAAAGTCTATTTGTGTTGGAAACAAGTGCACTTATCTCAACTCATTACCAGAATTTTTCATTTGTTTTGAGTTAAACACGATTGTAAGACTCAAAATGGTTTAACTTGCTGTGACAGATACACTTTGCAACGTGGAATAGCTATTATCATTGTGTATCTATACAATTATGGCAGTAATCCAGCAAACTATCATTACAGAGAATGAGCTCAGTAACTCAGAGAGATCTTAGAGGAGGCATCATCATCACAAAGAGGATTGGAAGTTTTAAAGATGTCAACCCTGAGAGGGGGAAAAAAAAACATGGAAAAAAACCCACAACACTCATTTGTTTGAAGATGGATTATACAGTCAATTCTCCATTTGCTTTATGTCTCTTTCCTCTAGTTTGAGATAAACACCGGCGGATTTTCCTTTTAGTGCCATATCTTCTATAGCGCATGACAAAACTATTACAGTAAGCCGACTGAGTATATGTGTATCACAAATGCTGTTAGAGCTACACAGGGAACAAAATATGCTTCTGAAATCTGAAAATCATTAAAGGGGAGAAATAGAAATACTCGCCGCCCTTGAAAGTGTTTCATAAAACACTTTATTCACCAAAGACCTTGAAGGTGTTAAAGGAAATAAAATCTTTAAAAGCTGTCAAGTTCACCTGGGGATAGATGTTTTTATAAACAATAATAATGAAAATGTGTTTTAAAGAGTGTTCTGGCTAGAAAGTATTTAAAACAAGTGACCTCTGTAGCTCCTTGTCCCACCAGAAATACACTGTAATTGATGTAGTCCCACTTTCAAGGGGAAAGGAATGATACTGCGGCTGGAAAAAAGCAATATGAGTTGCTCTTACTTTCTGAAGTCTAACAGCTAACAGGCTCATACAAGTGTTACTAGGTTAAGTGTTATAGTCTGATAGTTTCTCGCTTCTTTGTCAAACTGTCGGTAAGCAAATGTCAAAAAGAAGAGACATATTTGTGGTATGAAAAACCCTGATTATTGCTGCTCTGCTGCCATGTCAGTGGAAACACCGCTACTCTGCGTCTCTTTCTTTTTTCCTTTTTTTTTTCCATGGAAAGCTGGATTTGGGAAAAGCCTTGCCTCCTCCTCCTCCTCCTCCTCCTCCTCCTTCTCCTCCTCCTCCTCCTCCTCCTCCAGCCTTCACATCCGGGTCAGTTGGGTTGGTTGAAGCTGGATGCTGCCTTCATGTGCTCCTCGTAAACTTCTAAACTTTGAAGTTTGAAAGTTGTAAACGCCTGTCCACGGTACATTTAGGTTTGATTTGAGAAATAAACCTGCAGAAAACAAATGTGTGATGCGGTAAAAGTTACAAAATGTATAATAATGTAAATCTATATTGATCTGTTTATTTATTTAACTGGTGCATTTATTGGCTGTAGCACAGGCCAAAAGGCAATTAAATGTGAAACTGAAAAAACAAGTTTATAAAAGGGAGTGAGGTTTTAAATGGTATACATATATAATGATATAAAAAGTTATAATTGATGTCATTACAATTTGTTGGTCAGCTGATAAAACTATGACCCCAACCCTAATTGCCACATCAAATTTTGACTTTTTAGAAATATATGTAATTCATTTACGCATATTATTAGTTGTGAGTTGTTGAATGGCTTTAATGTTTTTTCTAATGACTCAATCTCACAGTTTCCCCTAAATTCTGTTGTACCGATTCATTTGATCGTTTGCATACACCAAACGAATCAGTGCCACATTTTAAATCACTCCTCAAAACACACTTGTATAAAGCTGCTTTTAATTCTTGTTTCAAAAGCTTTTATTTCTGTTTTTATTTTTGATTTCTACTCATTTATTTACTTTTGGTTTGTTTGATTGATTCATTTTTATATTTTTTTACATTCATATGTAAAAAAGTGCCTGCTCACGGGGGGAATGTTGTAAATGAAAGAGCACGGTCTTGACCTGCTCTATATGTAAAGTGCCGAGATAACTTCTATCGTGATTTAGCGCTATATAAATAAAAAATGAATTGAATATTTGTAATTGCACCTCTAATAATTGCTTTGTTAGCTAACTCTTTGTCTTTTTTTCCCCACGACTTTCATTACTTTACTCTATTTTACGTATGCACGTTAAAAAAAGTGCTACATAAACAAAGTTACTACTATTAAACCTTTCAATTCCGATCTTTGAGACAGCCCCTGAAGGCAGCACAAGTTGAGCAGCTCTCAGTTATTGCAAAGGCAGACTGATGATCCAGCTGCTGTGCGTGTGAAGTGTGTGCGCTGACATGGATACAACAACTGGCGTCTACTGTTGAAAGTGGACACATTACAGTGTTAACGGTGACACTGCGGAGACTTCAGACAGCGTTGAAACTTCCTCCACGGCCGCACTCATGTGATTTTTTTTCCCTCTCCCCCTTGTTTGAGCCATGTCCAAAAGCCTGAAGAAGAGGAAGAACCACTGGACTAACAAAGTCCATGAGAGTGTCCTTTGCAGGAATGAGGAGGGGGAGCTCGGGCTGGAGTTGAAGGGCGGCGCAGAGAATGGACAGTTCCCGGTTATCGGCGAGCTTCTCCCGGGTAGAGCGGTCTGCCACAGCGGCAAACTCTGCCAGGATGAACTCCTGCTGGAAGTCAATGATACCCCGGTGGCTGGACTCACCACCAGGGACGTCCATGCTGTGGTCAAACACAGCAAAGACCCCGTCCGACTCAAGTGTGTCAAACAAGGTGAGGTTTTTCAGCTTTCACACCAACTTTCCCGTATATCTTGCTTTTTTTCTCTCTCTCCTTTTTTGGGAAAACCGTTAGCTTTTTTTTTTTTTTTTTAGCACGCTTTTGTGTTTTGACAGCATTGCTATTGTCTCCCAAAACTGAGTCTCAAGGCTATTGCTCGATGCTTTGAGCAAACTAGGTGGAGAAAATGAACTTTTGCGGGTGTTTTTTGTTGCTACAAGTGTTCTGTACTCAGATATTCTCATTTTCTGCACAGCCGTTGTTGTAAAATGGTGTTTTAGACGTGTTTTGGTTGTGTTGGCAGGTCCTGTTGCTATGTGTGTGTACTGTAGTTTGGCCAATAAGGGGGTGTGTTACATTTGAGGCAGTCAGAAAACACACATTCCAGAGTGTTACCTGTAAAAGTATTGATCTTGAATGGGTTTCAGCCTAGTAGATAACTCATAATAACAAATATACAACACCATAATGATGATGGACTCACTGTAATATTTCTAAATGTCATGCAGCCACAGGTTAAGAGAATAGAATATCCAACAGCCTGGTAATAAACATGGGATTAGATCAGATTAGATTGCATTTGTTGTTATTGACTCCTCTCAGATATTTTATCACAAGCCACGTCTGTTTGTTTCACATGCATAATAGGAAATAAAACAAAAATAAAGTACAGCACACTATTATAAACATGCATGGTCACTAGAAATAACAGTATTATGTATCAATGAGTTGTCATTTTGGCAGATTTTCTTCGCCCCTTTACAATAAATCACAATTAGTTAGCCAATATAAGAAATTTGAATACATTATCTTGAGTTCTGGAAAATTGTAATGGATATTTTCACTATTTTCAGTCATTTTAATGACCAAATGATTCATAGTTTCAAAATAATAGCCAATCAATCTTTAATTGATTAATAATGAATAACCATTAGTTGCAGCAGTAGATGTAGAATTTTTCGGATGTGGCATCAGCCCAAGTGTAACCTCCAGACTACTTGAGGTTACAAGTTTGCTTTCTTTCTTGATGGAGAAAATTACACTACATTTGCTGTTTGACCTTTGAATCACATATTATTATTATTAATTTTTTTTTTTTGCAAAGCAGACATTTAAGTATGCAATATTTATTATCCAATTAGTGCCACATTGAGTGGACCAAATTGGATTTGGAAAGGATATTGTACAAATATTAGAGCAAATCCTCAAGTCCCTATTTCAACATTATGGTAGCGTCATGGAAAATGAGTAAACATAAAGTATGATAAGGTCACTGTAAGCTTATTATTGACCGCAACAGACACAGAAGTCACCTCAGGAATGTTATAGCGGAGGTTTTCTACCGGGAAGTGCAGTGGATTGCCTAAGTGAGTGCTGTGGTTTCACTGGAAGGATATGAAGCCAATATTGTGCTGTCCGATGACTTCACAGCTGTCGGAGAAAACTTTGAATTGCAACACAAGCTGTGCCCAGGACACCCGTGTTGACGCTAATATTCTTTTTTAAAAAGCTGTGTAAATTTGCTTAACCCCAGCTGATGAAGTTTCTGCTTGTCAACTTTGTCCACTAGACGTGAAACTCTTACACGTCCCGGCCTCACTTCTCCGGCCGTCTGTGTCTTTGATCCTTGGCAGCTAATGACACTGGTGTCTTGCATTGTGAGCTGAGAGAGGGGGATCTGTGGTCTCATTTTGGGGTAAAAAATCTACAAAACCCTGTAAGAGGCTTTGGATCAAAGTCTTAGTGTGTGTGTTTGTATATGTATGTGTGTGTGTGTGTGTGTGTGTGTGTTTGAGCATCACACCAAGGATTTATTCAAAAGGCAGCCAAGCCCATATCAAACTAATGTGTTTCTTTTTTTCATGAAATATTTATATCCCCCAGTGATTGCTGAAGTGATTGATATTCTCCCCCTGCTGCTCAGCTCGTGTTTGCTCGATTGGATGTTTTTAGTGTCAAGTTGTTTGTAATATGATTGAAATGTGCATTAAGTAAATATTATGCGAGAAAACATTTTTATTTATTTATTTATTTATTTTGCAGTGTCCTTACAGCAGTGTGTTCAGTCACAGATATTTTTACTGTCAGCAGAGGCACATCAAACACTTTACAGTCTGTTTCAACAGATTCCTTATTGAAGGAGAGAGAGAGAGAGCTTCAATTAAGTGCACAGCATTATCATAGAAAGCCAGGACTGTCCACTCGTTCTGCTATATTGTAGTCTCATGTTTTAATAATGAGTGGGTAGATAAATCGGACGTATCGTGCTATTTGTGATTTTTCTGTTATTTTTCAACTGTTATAATGCCGAAAGTCTATGTTAAATATGATCAAAGTTCCAACACTTTAGGTGAATGTATGTAGAAATGCAGGGTTTCAGGCTGCTATGAACACTTAGTTACCTCAGCTTCCTCTTCGTGGTGACATCAGATTGTTTGCACATGCCCTTAAACAGCCATCCATTTTGTAGCCTTTGTTGCTAAGGTTGTCGCTAAGGTTGTTCACATTGTCCGCTTGCATATTTCGGATCTTATTTTGGCTCGAAAGTGTACGGATGTATTTGAGAAGTTTCCATTTCAAGTAAAGAACGACTTATACTGTGGATATCAGCTGAGACACAGCTTCCGGGAGCTAACCAATCAGAACAGAGTGGCCTCATCGGGAGGGGGGCGGGGCCTTAAAGAGACAGAAGCTCAAACGGCCTGTTTCAGACAGAGGCTGAACTGAGGGGCTGCATAAAGGGCCAGGATAAGATAAATAAGGATTTTTTTGAACTATAAATCATACAAAGATATACCAGTAGAGCCCCAGAATATAAATGTAGACCTGGAAACGTGCATGATACTCCCCTTTAAAAATTGTTGTTTATAGTACTTAAATAATATAGAAAACATAGCTCGGTGCCGTCATATAACGGGTGGGTCTGATCTTTCTTTTATCTCAGACTTTACTGTCAACAACTAAATAACCGGTCTATTATAACTGCAAAAACACGCTTAAACTCTGAGAATATTGGTAGAGCTGAAGTCTCAGTCATGTTTCAAGCAAAGAATGCAAACATTTTCTGGTTCCAGGTATTCAAATTAGAGGATTTCCTGCTTTTCTTATGGTAGTCTTATGGTAGAAAACGGAATATCTTTGGGTTTTAGACCAATATTGGGATTAAATGGGGAATCTGAAGAAATCACCTTGGGTTCTGGGAAATTATGATGGACGTTTTTCACCATTTATTTTCATAAAGAAAATAATGAATCAATTAGAATATAATTAGAAGATTAATCGATAATGAAAATAATCATTAGTCACAATGATTGTCCTCAAGCCACTTTCAAGTGTGTGTATGACAACACTGACCCATCCTTCTCTTATAATCCCAACAACATAGATGAAAGTCACATCAAAAATGTTCAAATGGAGATTTGCACCAGCTTCTAACTTCTTCTACATAAATTACTGTTAGTGACTATTACTCAAGACTTCCTGAAGGTTAAATTGTTTTTTCAACTGAGGTTTTTCTCCATGTTGTTCGGTCTTAATGTTGTTTTTCCACTCAGCTTTTTTGGTTTGGTAAGAAAAAATTTAGATAAATATTGGGTTTTGTTAGAACTGTTAGACCTTATCACAGTAAGCAGAAAAAAATGTAATTTTCTCAGTCAGTATTGGGTGTACTTGAAAAACTGTTGCATTTATCCGCACAAATAATACTCAAGGATAAAATAACATCCAGCGATAATGAAGGGGTCTCACTCTTTTATATTCGGAGCGGCGTTTGTTTACATCACCTGTGTGCTCGATGTTAGGCGAAGGTTTTGTCAAACTCGGCTGGAAACGAAACCTTCGCTCACAGGTGCCTGATATGAGTGTTGAATTGAACCGGGGTTACTTGAGAGAAAAACGTGTTCAGCTGTGCACTTGTAAGGACTAAAACTTCTGGACTTCTTGCATGTCAAACTTCTGCCTGTTTCCAATTTTACCAATCTGAAAATGAGCCTTTTGTGGTGGTAAAATGTATTTACCTCACCTCTCTTGCATGACTGATATATTTGCAATTGAGGATACTTCTACTTTGTCCTTTATTGACAGGAGCCACTGTAAGTAGACAAACACCAGCCTTCAAACATAAAACCTTTCAGCTTAAAATGGACCAGCTACACACCAATGAAACGGCCATAAATTTTGCTTTGTTGTTCCTTTTTTAGCTTCCGGTCAAGGAGCGGGGTCACTGACCAGTTTACATGCATGGTCGATCTCCAAAGGTTGTTCATGGCCTTTTTGAATAATACATCAAGTTCTCCTTTGCAGTGGTCCAATGCTTCACTAATGTCACAACTCTTTGCTGTCCCTTTCTCTTGGGATACCTCTGGATATTGGGATATTTTTCATGACGTCTGAAATGCCACGACTATCTCATTTTACACTCACACACATGCTCACATACAGTACTAGCTGTTTTATTAGTCTCCTAGGCGAGGATTAGATTAGATTGCCACAGCAATCAGACCTCCCCTGTAGGACATAATTAGGATCTCTACAAAACGCTGATGGGTATGTAAGTGAATTCTCATTAGAGTTAGACATTATGGATAATTCAAGGATGGGACTGAGACTACTTCCTGTGGCTGCTGTGGCCACTGTAGAATTGATTTCAGTAACAGTCACAGTTAAAGCATTGATATACTTGTTTGCTTACATGGCTGTTTGTTACCTTACATAAAAGGTATACAGATTATAAATTTGGGATAAAGAGAACACTGGCATTGGGTTGGTATTTGGTATCAGCAGATTAGTGTATCATAATATTATGATATTGGGACAGAAAAGTCAGATTGGTGGATTTGTAGTATTCTGAGTTTCCCTCAGATTGATAGTGCACGTTTGCAATTGACACCCTTAAATGCAAATATGTCATTTTGTTGCCATGTTGCCAATGGCCCGTGGGGATGTCTTCAATTTGCTTGTTTTGTCTGACAAACAGTCGAGGATCTTAAGATATTCAATTGACTGTTATATATGTCAAAGAAAAACAGCAAATGCTCACATTTAAGAAGCTGGAACAGGAGAATTTTTGGTACTTTTGCTTGAAAAATGACTGAAATGATCGATTATCAAAATAGTTTTATAAATAAATATTATTTATAATATTTTCTGTCGATCGATTAATCAAATAATAGTTGCTGCTCTAAACAAGACATACCTACAAGATGCAATTAAGACCATAAATGGAACTAAGAGCAACAACAGTGGTGGAAAATGGAAGGAAACTACTAAAACTTGTTGCTGTTGCCCCTTTTTCGACTGCAATTTTAACATTAACAGCATAGAAAAGTGTTGACGTTATGTTTTTTGTGAGCAAAATAGGACATTGTAAATGAAGATATTCTGGTGTTGGTGTTTCCCTTATTTATAGTCCAGTGAATGTACTTTTTTAATCCTCCAGGCAAACACAAAGTACGCAGGCAAGTATGGGAATATTACTGCTTGTGTCTCAGCCACTTGCTTACACATGCAAGTTTGTAAAAAGCAAATAAATCATGAGCCTTAAAAATAATTCGCTCTTCCCTTAGTTTTAAGGCCTTTTTAAACAGAGCTGGCAAAATTTGTTGCATCACTAATATCGACATCCACCGCAATGCAAATTTAAGACATTTTCCCCTTTTATGTGAGGGACAAGATCACGGTGAAACAGTCTGAATACGTCTTGGAGATGCATGTTCTGGTGTGTCGCTCTGAGCTTTGGCCATGTGTAGGTGGACAGAGGAGAATCTTGCCTGGACCCACTGTCATAAGAATCTGTAACTTCAATCTGCTGAGATGAATTTGGTCGACAGTCATATAATCCACATAGACAGAGGCTGTGGCGATTGTGACTGCTTGAGGTTTTAGTCATGAAAATATTTGAACTACTTGTCGTCACTAGCTATAGGCTACACGTGGCCTTTTCAAGCATCTATTTATAAGAGCAGGTGTGTTATTTTACTGCTAACTTGGTCCAAAGTGCCAACATCTGTATGTAGTTTCTATTTTATTTGACTTTATCAAACAGCTGCCAGACAATAAAGTGAACCTCTCTTGTTGTTACTGTACGTTGCCATAAAGCTGCTGTGATATGTGATGAAACCTGTTGCGATTGGCTGAAGCTATCAACCTTGAAGTTAATAAAAGCCGCATTTTGGTAGAGGGAAATCTGTATGTCTTTTTTCATTCAGTGATATGTTTTCAATGACATGCAAATTAATGAATCTCTTAACCTTAGATGATCTGCATGAAGAGCAAACACTGACCTTCTCTTTGTATGCGTACCTTTCACTGAGCGTAATTGGTTTATGAATTCCTAAATAATGTTGCCGAAGCCTTCAGATGAATCAGTTTTGCTTCGTACCCCTTGACCCTTTTCCACCATCTATCTCGCACGCATACTCGCACTCAATTGCAACAGTTCTGTTTCCTATTTCAGCTCCAGTGAAGGATTAATGCAGCCAGCTACGGAGGCTGTCACTACATCTTTCGCCGCCGCTGTAGCTCTTACTGTAGTTGTGCTCTAGAACTGAGAAGTGTATTCTGATTGAGCCTCGCTGAGTGGTGTTAGGTGTAGGTACGAGCAGACTCTTCCAGGTTAGCCATAGGCAATCAGTGTGCTCGCTGGGTGTTAGCTGGTGTTGGGGAAAGTCATTACAGCAGCCTGAGCAACGGGGAGCTTTAGCTAGGCAGAAATGGCAGTAAGTGTTACAGTACCTTTCCAATTTTAAAAAGCTAACAGTGCGGCTCTAGGGATGGCAGTCTGCAGGTCCAATACTTTGGTCCAGAGAAAAATATCTTGACTTACTGAATGGATTGCTATAAAGTTTTGTACAGACATTCATAGTCCAGAGTCAGACTTTGGGGATCCTCTCACTTTTCATCTTACACCATCATCAGGTTAAATTTTATGGCAAAATACCTGCAAAACTAATGACATTCTGATCAGCCTCAGCTGTACTTTGTGTTTAGTGCTAATTAGCACATGTTAGCATGCTAAGACCCTAACCAGGTTGATGAACATGGTAGACATACCTGCTAAGTATTAGCATGATAACATTGTCATTGACTGACTTTTCTAGCTAGTTACATTAACATTCCAACATGCTAACATGTTAAACATTCAATAGTTTTTAACTTCTTTAAATATAACACGTTTAAATGTTTTTGCTAGACACAGTTTTGGACTTGGGTTCATTAAAAGTAGTCACTGCAAAGTTTACACCAAAGATCACACATGGCAGCCTGATGAAGGATTTCTTTTCTTTATGTGGTCACCTTTTGAGAATTTAATGCAATAACCTACACTGCAATCATTTTCAGTATCTCTGGAGTTGGGAAGAGTGGAATTTGTGGTTTACTAAAGTCACAGTAACCCTTAAAATATTTTTTAATGACCATTGTAAACCTGCATGTTCACCCTTTCATCCCAAAGTCGAGCCTTGTCAAAACTGAGTTCAACCCATGTTGGGAGCAGTGTAATGAAGCCATACCTGGTAATAGACATTCTGATATGTTCAGATTGCAAACATCTGAAATGTATTAAACTTAAAGCGCAACTGGAAACTTCCTGAGCAAAAGAAAAAAGAAGACTCTTATATCCTATGTATGTTTATTTTTTGCGTGGGTGTGCTTTTCAATTTATAACTGACAGTGGAGGCAGGAAACAGTGGGAGAGACATAGCGGGGAATGATCACATGTGACAAATTTCCCACACAATATGCAAACCCAGTGTTTTACAGTAATGTAATATGTACCAGGCCTGGAATTAAGTCATTTTTAGGGCAAAGGCCACTTTGACCTTTTATAAATACAAATGTATTGGGACATCGCAACCAAAATGTGGAGCAAAACCAATGGTGCAATAACAATAAATGATAATTATACTGTGTGAAGACAAAACAGTATTTAATCAACAATTAGGAGTCAGAAAAACAGTACTAAGTTTATTATTATTATTTGTAGCGTTAATGTTGCTAGGCTAGTGGGTGGCTTAAAGTCTGTTGTTAGTGAGTGTGTTAAAGTCAGTCAATCCTAAAAGTGTTTTGTTAGTCCAGTTTAACCTGCAGGAGTTCCTGAAGGCTTGTGTAACTTGCGACAGAGGAAATAAATTCATGAAGAGTGAAAATGAGTCCAAAGTGTCTTCAGACATCTCTACTGCAGAAATGGAATATGTCAAGCTGCCAGATACCACTTTCACAGACAAGTGTCACAGCAGTCTTATAAATGGAGAAAATCATTTTTGAACTGGTAGGAGAGTGTGTAACTGGTAAACTTTAAAATGCAACGTGTATCAATACTTACACTGTACAGTGTTTTAGCTGCTTGTGCTTATCACATAACTGTTAGCTAATGTTAGCTAGCGGGTTAGCTGTTAATGTTTGTGTTAATGTTACACACATATTTGAGGAAGTGGGAGAAATCTTGCGCTACTGTTGATGTCCAGCCTGATGACGGAGACACTGGGAAACGTTGAGTCTGTTTATTTGCTGCGTTGCATGTAGTTTTAAATGATGCATGCCAAACTGGCCATGTGGGTAGTTAATTTTAGAAGGGGCATTACAGCCAAACTTTGGGGTATCCACGGCAATTCTTGCCCTGATGTACCACCAAGACGCCTTTTTTGATGTTCTAGCTCAGTCTTGCCTCTTCCTCTCCAAGAAACAGTTTTGTATGTTTTGCTTTAATGCTGTAAAGTTTTGCTGGTATGTGTGGTATCTGTGTACTGGAGTCAGACCTGCTTTATAAGATTTAAACTGGCTTTATTGTTGACGTTTCAACCAAAACCGGTGCTTGCCTGAGAATTTGGTTGAAACTTGTCCAATAAAACTAATCTAATAAAGAAAGTCCGGATCCATTTTATTGCACTGATCTTTGTATACAGCATCTGTCCCACTTTGGGATTTTCGCATGTGCACTCAACTACCTTTTGCCATTTCATTTCATTTCTGTGCAGTGACCAAATAACCCACAGAATATTTATTAGTGGAGATTGTCTTTTCTGTTGTAGCCCTGTTTTGGATTAAAAGAAGAATCGTGACATTACACGTTCTTGCTCTTCTCTCAAGTCACGAATACAGTACATGACCTCAGCACTTGCATAATGATGTCTCTCGTCTTCTTTGAACATCTTACTAATAATGTTCATACGATGGTTGAGTCACTGTCTTGTGAACTGCATGCTGTATAGCTGGGAGTCCTATATTAGAGCAGATATGTAGTCATTTATACACCCTTAGCTAGTGTCAGCAAGGTTAAGGTCAGCCTTACTGCAATCAAAGATGAAACTGTTTTGCAGACAGGAATTCCCAGCATAAAAACCCATACAACAAAAGAACAATTCATAAGACAGCACTGCACACGTTATCCAGTACAGCTCAAGGGAAAACCAGTATGTTATGACACTATCTAATCAATGGACCGTGCCCAAGTAATGGAATGACTGATGTGAGTGATGATGAGTTCGGACTGGTCACCGGTCCGTTGGGGGTTTGAAAGATGGGACAGGGCAATCCCCGAGAATTTGTGTTGAGTCAGACACACACTGTTGCGTGGGAGTGCGGCAATGATTCTCAGTGCAGTCAGACTCATCTGTCTTCTTGTCAGGGTCCCATTGAGAGTGTTAAGTTGCACCAGCAAATGCAGCACAGAAAGTGCGATACACACACAGACACACGCTTAAAGAGCTGCTGCTATTCTCCAATGTCTGTGTGTGTGTGTGTGTGTGTGTGTGTGTGTGTGTGTATCAGTACATCCCCGGGGCCCGAGCACCACTTACCACATGCTGTCCAATCATGCTTGACAGAGGTTTGGTGGAGAGATCCTGTTGTCGTTGCCTCTGTTACACTGTCTGACTGCCAGGCTCACCTCTGGGGAAAGGTAATGATGGCACACACACACACACACACACACACAAGCTTACTCACACACATAACTGTCTTTCCCTCCTTGTCAACATCAGCCATCTGTTGTGGCAAGTGGAAGTATTCCAAGGATGGAGGAGAAATGGGAAGGGTGCAAACTTTTATGTGTGTGTGTATACTGTACTTGTGAGGTGTGTTGTGAGGTGCTTGTGCTTATTTGTGCTTCTGTGGCATTGAATTAAGATTAACTAGATGTTTAAAGCAATCAATAAAACTGTCTCTTCATTGGAAGTAAAGTGCAATTTTTCCCTTTAAACAGTGAAAGAGGATGAAATAACTCTTTTATGACCTTCTCCATTATCTAAGTTTCTATAAATGAATGGTGTCTGGAGCTGCCAAAGAGCATAAAGAAACAGAAAAAAACAGAAAGGAGCCCTTTACGGTTTAATTATATCAAATTGTAGATGAATGAGAGACCCTGTGCACATATTTGTTTTGGAGTCCATTTCTGTTTCTCTCAAGGCGACTGACTAATCCTCCCTTTTGTCTGTGTTCTTTGTGTGACCGCCCAGGTTTATTTAAGTGAATGTACAGTATGTCATTCAGGTTGCTATTTTCGTAAAGTAAGCAGCTCTCGGTTGCTTTGTCCATTTAAAAAGCTTTAATGAATGGACCCACTACTACAGCTCGTCGCATATGAGCCAAACATACAGTATGTAACCTTTGTTATACTGTTTAAGCGCACTTGATGTGTGCAAGGATCTGCTCTTCATGCTGGGTTTAAATTTAAAGCTACTTACAGCTGGATCAATGGCTGCATTTAACAATTATTTTCTTTATTGAATAATTCGGTATTAAAATTGGTTGAAGTAATTCATCATTTAGTCTGTAAAATATCTAAAAATAACGACAAATGGCCATCAGATGTTGGCATAACCCAAATTATGTCTTCAAAGGTCTTATTTTGTTTGATCAATTGTTAAAACAAGAGTCTACAGCCATGCTAACAGTTCTTTTAGGCTGTACATAGGCACAGCAGTGCTTTGAGCTTAATGATGACCTGCTGGTGTTAAGCAGGCATAATGTTCACCATCTTAGCTTAGCATGTAAGCATGCTAACATTTGCCGATTAGCACTAAACATAAAGTAGAAAAGTTATTAGCTTTGCAGGTATTTGGTCATAAAGAGTTATTGTAATTCATCCTGGGGGGAACATGAATGAGCACCTTATTCATGTCTGCCCATCCAATACTTGTCGAGACATTTCACCCAATTCCACATATGTCACCCTCATGGTGGCACTAAAAGAAAATTCAGGGGAACTCCAAAGCATGTAGGATTATTCTTCTGGGGACCATGAATATGCAACAATTCTTGACAATCCTTTTGATAGTTGTTGAGATATTTCAGTCTGGACCATCCCTATAGCCTTGCCTGGTTTTTGTCTTCTACAGCATACATATTTGCTCTATAACTCACTTCACCTGTGTTCTCCTTTGAGAAAAAGAAATCAGAAACCAATTTATATTTTATATTTTTGGTTTCATGATGGTTCCCCCTATCTTTGCATTCATCATTCATCTACTTAGTTGTCCGTCGAAAGCAGTAATGTTAACACTCTGTCATAGGCAGAGCGACGGTCACACTGAGCCTGATTGCATCCTGCTACACAAGACAAGAGCCACAGACTTTGAACAACAACCCACATTAGCTTTCCTGCTAAAGTCTCCTTCTTATCTGACTTGCGAACATGAACACACATCTTGTCCTGCACCTTAGCTTGTTGAACAGGCCACCGAACAAACGTTCACTGGGGAAAAGTGCTCCGCTAACTTCTGTTAGCAGGCTAGATAGCTAATTAGTTGCTCAGCTGCAGCTCATTAAACAGCATGTTAACATACCAGCAAATGTCACTCTGTTTAGATGCTGTTGTCGTTCTTACTGTTCAATACCAGCGCTAACAAAACACTGCCCACACAACCATCTGCCCATGGCTTTAAGATACAGCACAAAATGGTTTGCTTCTGTCTCTCATTCTCATGCTATTTGTTGAAGTATTTTAACTTAGAAATGGTAATAAATTAAACTAGTTAAGTTAATTTCCTGCTGTACGACTAATACGTTAATTAACAAGTCGTTTCAACACTTAGGCAGATTCTCTGATTAAAAACAGGTGTTATATTTTATTATGTGAAAAACTCTCCAGATGGCCCAACATATTTAATTCAAAGTAATTTTGAACTAATGGTTCTGGCATTGTTGGTGTGTGAAATGAAGGAGGATTAAACTTCTCATTCATGTTTTTTTAGGGATGCATATCAAACTCACCCACTCTGTCTGAATAGCGGCACTATTCACACGACGGCCACACTTTTAAGCCTTGTCAGGAGGACGACTGTTTACCTGCGCAGATGGGAGAGGTGGTGGAAGAGAGAGCTTGTGTATCGTGATGATTGATGATTTTGGCAATCCGATAATTACCAAAGCTGTTTTTTGCAGTGAGAAGCTGTGAATTTGAATGAATAATAGGCAAAGCCAGTGTAAGACTTCTCTGTTTTGCTAGAGCTTGTATCCTTTTAGCTGATGTTTTTGTAACTGACATTGACACTTATAAGCTGTTAGCGTGTATGTAGCGTATTTTAAGCACTGTTTAGTAAGTTATTTATTTGCTGTGTACTGTATATGTACATAGTTTCACATAGACTCCTGGGATGTGTCATTTTTGTTTTACAGGAATGCTCGTTTGTCATTAAATATCTCCTTGTGGTGCTTTTTTTCAACAAGTTTCAATGACACCAACTTCGTCCCAGAGATAAGGCGATTCTTCTTATCTTTGCAACAAATCAATGCTGTCATCTTTAGTCAGGTTTTTTTTTTTCTTGCAGTCTTGTTTTCAGCCTCTCTCTGGCCTCCTCTCTATCAAAAACCAATCAAAGTCCCAAATAGGAATAGTCCAGACCTATAGCTGCCCGGTAGGCAAATGATGAAGCAAGAGCAAACATCAGTTTGTGGTTGTGAAGCTGTGATGAATCACAAAGTGGCTATGGATTGCTGTTGTGCAACTTGCAAATTTTTTTAGGTGCACCCCCTGGGTTCCATAAGATTTTATAGAGAGAGAGATATTGTAAGATTTCATATTTCATGTTGGAAAAAGTTAATATTTCTACACCCTCAAACTGCCAGTGGTATGAATATAAATGAGAACTAAATGGGATATTTTGGAGCGAAGGCATTTGGGAGGGTGAAATTGGCTGACCTGCTCACAGAGAGAAGGGAATATTAAGCAAACTCCTCAGCCCACACTAGTTGTTGCTGATTCACCAAAAAGGGGGAACAATCAATACAGAGCGATTAAAGCCTTTCTGAGAGCCTCGGTGGTTGGTCTGTCCTTCCCCGCCTATCTCTTGGCAAGGATCAAATTGTCTTGTCTTCTTATTCTACATGGATGAGTGTGTGTGTGTGTGTGTGTGAGAGAGAGAGAGAGAGAGTGTTTGCATTTGTAACCATCTCGGTATGTGTGTTTCTGAGTGGATTAGGTTTGGACCGAGATGGATTTTTTAAGGCTCCTTGGGTTCGTTAAACGGTGAGCGAGGAATGACAAAAGACACATTGCTTACCTTGAGCAAGGCACAACACTTGTTACGCTTAAGTCCACCGGATCCGGCTGAGTTCATAATATAGTTTAACAATTATTGAATACATGTTTGCAGCTCATTTAGGTGTGGCAACAGATACTTTGTGGCTGTACTTAAAGAGGACTAATTACAAACACGAAAAACAACATTTGCTGCATGTGAGTTAAGACGAAGACAGCAACAAATAACATGTATTATTAGATGTAAATTTTAATGGCAATACATACAGGTATTGACACTTTCACAAGTGAAGTTCAAACTTTCGTGTCTCTGAAGCATGAAATTTCTTGTGAATGTATAAACAGTAAATGCCTGTAGTGAATTTCAGACTTTTTAACTTTAAAACTGTTGCAACTTGAGTTTAAATTATTTCAATCCAAAGGAAGTTTTCTTAAAAGTCACCTTACAATTTCCCATCGACACATCGCGAGTAAGACATGAGCTAGATATTTCACAATGTCGAAGAGCTCCTGAGGAGCCTGGCATTTATGTATCTAATATTATCAAATTTAGTGGAAGTTATCACAACTTACAACATATTCAGGATCGTAGGTACATGGCAGTGGTGAAAAGTGTAATTACACAATTATATATCATCTTAAGAGGCTTGATTACTATAAAAGTTGCCTGACCAAGAACTCAGAAGAGGCACAGTAGAAGAAGAAGATGCATAAACAAACTCTAATGAGTGTAAATATACTGCACAGTTCGCTTTGGCTCCAATTGATTCCCATTTAAAAAGCATCAACTTCTTTCTAGAAACACTTAAGTCAATATTTTTTTCCAACAAGTCATTATGGTGTCAATCACTAAATTCAGGCAATCTAATAAGTGTGCTGGTGGTCATTTTGGAAATTATTGCTTCATTAATAAGATTTGGAGACTTATAGCTTTGATGTCTGCTGTGTGGGTGTTGATCGACCACTGAGATTGACAGTTTGCTTATCTGCTGCTCTCCCCGGCTAGCGCTGAGTCGAACTATTGTCACAATATTTCGATAAGCTTAATGTTATTTGATTACGATACATGCCCCGTTAGCACAATTTAGCCAAAGTAGCTAATGTTAGCCCAAGTGTGCACAGCTCACTTTGGTCCTAGGTAGCGTGGCGTGTTTCCAGAGTGTGAAAGGCAACATGGCTCCAGTGCAAACAAACATCTACGTCCATCTTTATATGCAGTCTATGGATTGGACCCCTAAACTAGCCAGTAAAACCAAGGACATCTATCTTTTAAGACATGAGGGAAGCTGAAAAAAAAATGTTGTGGTTAAGTGCAGAAAACAAAAATAGACAAGAACAATGTCTGCCTGATATATTGATCTAACTGTGATGTCTGTACATGTGGTGTCAGAAGCAAGAGTTGCAAGCCAGAACCGACAGAGAAATGGTTTCTGACCAGATAAGGATTCTGCAATAAGACTAAACAAGACACTGATTTACTGCTAGAAAGTATCGATCCTACAAGGAATGATGAGACACATTATTAGCATACCCTAAGTGTATGCACTGACCACATCTGTCTCACTCTGCTGTCTCTCACTGAGGATTCATGTCCTTGAGGCCGGTATTGTCTGCGGATAGCTTTGACTTCTTCTTTTGGGATTCCTGTCAAGCCTCACACTAGCCTTTAGCTTGCTTTTACAAACCTCCATCCACCCCACCCCTCCCTGTTGGTTTCGCCTGCAGCGAGGTCACCTCCAGCTGCTTTAAGCCAGCTCACATCGTCACTCCTGGGAGGTTTTTTTTTTTTTTTTTTACATATGCAGCAGTGTCTCGCACTTGCTTTTCTTTTCCCTTACTCTGTCTCTCCCTCTTTCCCCATTCACACACTCATTTCATTCCTCTCTCCGCCGGGAACCGAGAGAGGCACGTTTAAATAGGTTCGGGAGATGAAGAGACCCGGCCTGTCTGTCCCCGCGCTCGCGCACATTATTCATGCTTTCCTAACTGTCAGCGAGACAGCGAGGGACCTTCTGAAAGACAGCCTGGCCATGAGAGAGAGAGAGAGAGAGAGTGAGAGAGAGAGAGAGGAGAGAGGAGAGAGAGACACACCTGATGCTCAGTAGATGCAGAGAAAGGAGGGGAAGGAGGAAGGGAGGGAAGGAAAGAGAGTTGACAGACGGAGAGAGGAGAAAGGTTGGCACTCTGCTTTTTTTCACACTGTTCTGGTTTTAATTCGATTGACAACCATAGTAGTGCTGTTTTCTGCGTCAGATGAACGACACATCTTTGGGCATCAGCTTATGCTTCCTTTAACACCAGATCCTTCAACTGATCATGTTTTTTTTTAATTTTACCTTTGCTTTCTTTTCAGTCGTACCTGATTTAAATTTACATTAGATTTCACTTCACTGAATACGGTGATTATTTTATTCCAATGAAAAGCCTCTTCAAAGACAACAGAGGACACGGTAATAAGATTATCTGTTTGACAGATGAGGCATAGTTTAATTTGCTTTAAAAATAATGAAAATTTTCACATATAATTTAGAAAATACATCTTTTATTTTTTTTTCCCTCCACCAGACAAAGCTGAAAGGAGATTAAGTTGTCACTTCGGTCTGATTTTCTGCTAGTAAGAACGTTATTCTCATTAATGCTTTTAAATGCTTCTGCGGCACATTTGCTTTGGCTTGTTTATGTAATTATCACAACAAAAACAGGTTTTGTCTGAATATCATAAGAAAACTTGACAAACTGACTGATTCTCAAATGACTCTAAAAAAAAAATGGATTGAAGAGTAAATTATGCAGCTTAAATGAAATAAGCTGACTCTGAGGATTTAATGTTTGATTGCCTTTTTGATAATTAACATCTGGAATCCAATTTATATTGAAACCGCTTATGAAAAATAGCCAATAATGTCATACAGTAAGCAGAATTGCGGAAAAGTGATGATACTTTGTAATATTGACGTTGTGTTATGTGACTACACGATTTCCAATTATGGGTTTGTTTACTTCAGTTTGTACTTCAGATTTGATTAAAAAAAAATACACATATTTGTGTTTTGGGGAGGAAATTAACACACAAACAGGACTACAATTTGTTGTAAGGCTGATAATTAGTATATTTATTGTCACAGTAACCAAGAAACTACCAGTTACATCCAGCCAACTGCCTCCCATCGACCTCAGTCAGCTGCAACACCACAGTGAGTGAAAATTAGCCAGCAAGCAAGCAGGAAGGTCAAAATAAATACATGAATAAATGGTTGAAACATAAACTTCTGACACTCTAAGTTGTACCAGTACAAGTGCAAACTAGACCAAATCCACTGAAACAGAGACTCAATCAGTCCTGTAAAATAACATTTAGTTTCACTTGATTTCAAACTACCCCACCACTCATTTTTGTGTTATTTGGTCATCATAACCACAGGAGTACTTTTCTAAAAGACTCCCCCATAAACCCAATAAATACTGTATGAAAGCACGAATAGTCAGACCCAAAATACTGTCACATTTTTATTTTGAGTAAAAGAAGTCTGTTCTTGATTTAGACAATGGTCTGATAATGTTCAATGTAACTGTAGATGTCAATGAGATCAAATTTATGTGTCAGTTTCTTATTTTTTTAGGCAAGTAAGAAGTGCTTTCACACTTGGCATACACTCAATGAGATCATCTTTTATTATTTGGCAAGTGTTTGGACTACTAATCTGTCAAATGCGTCAGACTTTTACAGCAGTCAGACCCTTTATTCTAAATCTAAATCATGGCGCTCTTGACGGTCGTCTCTCGACAGAAACGACGCTTTTACGACCGTGAAGAGTGTCACAGGTCACTGTCGTGTCAGTGATGACAATATGATGGATTGATACAGTGTGTGATTGGATAGTTTATCGCCATGGCAATACTCCCCAACTCCCTCACAATCCAAGAAAACAAGGATGAAGTGGAGGAAGTGCTGGGAATGAATATACTGTCCAATATGAACCACCCAGCAGCCTTGCCAGAAGCCGCAGGAGGGAAAAGGTTAATCTTGTGACCTCGCGTTTAATAATTTTTCTGTCTCTCTACTTACTTTACTGTGAAGCTATAAACTCACAGCATGGTGTGACGCGGTTTCTTTTTCATGTGCGAGTGTTTCGATATGTCAGACTTCAAAGTTAGTCCAAGCTAATCGAACCCAAATGTACTGTAGTGTTGAAAGATAAGTCGAACAATGAGACACAAAAATAATAGAAAAAATAATTTTGATTAATGATTAATTGTTTGTAATTTATCAGGAAAAAAGTGCCAAATTTTCCTGATTGCATCTTACATTTTAGGATTTGATTATCTGCTGGAAGACATTTTTTTCACTATTTTCTGACATTTTATAGGCCAAACAATCAATGGATCAATAAAAAGAATGGTTTAGTTATACAAATCAGAAACAAAAACCAAACAATACACTGGGTGAAGCTTTGTAACTTGAAAAATTGTTAAATGGTTTCATTAAGCTTTACTGAAGTTGTTGCTTTTACAAGTAGATGTGACATACAGTACTGAACATTACCAACAGACACATACACACAATGATTGATGAAGTTGACAGTGGTACAGTATATGCAAAATCAGTTGTTTGGCTCTTCGTTGCATAGGTGGTCTGTAACATGTAGAAGAATCTTTGGCTTTCGGCCGTACTGTACCGCGGCCGCTCTCTATTCTAAATAACCAGTGGCTCTTGGCTGTTATTTTTTCCCCTGCGTTCGGTTTCTTTAAACATTGATTTTATGCTTCAGGAGCTTCACTCACACCAAAAATATGTTGTCCAAAATATGCCCCCTTTGACTTTATCCTTCCAGCTCGGTTGAATCAGACATTCTGTGCTCGGCGTTTGTAGCAGAAAGCCAAACTTAGACCCGACTGTTGATTGAAAACTTATCCAGCTCAGGGCTACCACTGCTATCTGCGTTCAGTCCAGGTTTCTACTTAACTTTTAAAAAAACTCATATCTCTACATTTCAGGCAAGTCAAAAGTGCATTAGCAGATAGCGATGAGAGGTGAAGAGAAGACGAGGAGAGTGGAGAATGTAGAGCAGACACACACTTTCCCCCCCCCTACAAGTTCTCATTGCCCCGGGGCAGCAGCGACATCCCGCGCCGGTTTATATACCACAGGGAGGTACGAATGGAACCAGGCGACCATCAGGGCATCACATCATCCTCCTCTCTTCCACAGTTCCTGCAGAATCACTGTTATTCACCACAAGGTATGCAGTAATTAGACTGAGGTCAGGGGAGTGTGTGCCCTCTCTCCCTCCCGTCCCAGTGTAACATCCTTTTTAAGAAGTGGGACGGCAAGTGTTGCCTCCAACAATTAACAAAAACTCCCCGGTTCTTCACTCCTTTCACTCATGCCCCGCTGTTTACACTCCACCTTCATTAACATCCCATTTTCTGACTCCCTCAACTCGTTCTTTCATTCTATTCTTCCTTTTGATTATTTTCTTTGAATTTAAAGGCAATGGGGAAAAACAGACTTTAATGAAATGAGGAGAATGAAAAGAAAATTGAAGGCACAGTCACCCTCCTCCTGTTCTTGCCTCGCTCTCAGACTTACAACTGACTCCTCGGGCATAAATGTAGGATTTGTGTAATTTCGTCTTTTCAGCGGAACTACATTCAAAGGTCAATGTTTACAACTCTCCTGTTGCCGGTCTAGAATTAACCCCTACCTAACACACACACATTCATGCACGCAGTTGACCGGAGTTCATGCACTGAATAACAAGCTTTTTTTTCCATTATCTCACCAGAAAACATAATTTCACCCACTTTATTTAATGAGTCTTTTGTTTGCTTTCTCAGCACGCTCAAGTTCTTTTAGATTCTCGTGTCACTCGGGGCAAACAGCATATTTTTTCCTCCAGGGTGGACATCACATGTTCTTTGGATACATTATATGCGACATACACCGATCAGCCACAACATTAATATTATGTAGGTCCAACTCATGCCACCAAAACAGCTCTGACCCATCGAGGCACCATCTCCACAAGACCTCTGAAGGTATCTGGCACCAAGATGTTAACAACAGATCCTTTAAGTCCTGTAAATTGCGAGGTGGGGCCTCCATGGATCGGACTGGATTGAGATCTGGGTAATTTGGAGGCCAAGGCAACACCTTGAACTCATGTTTCTCAAACCATTCCCCTCCAATTTTTGCAGTGTGGCAAATCTGCTTGGAGTTTGAGTTTGACAGTTTTACCATCCGCAGCCATTCAGATTAAGCATACATAAGAACATTGTTAGAAATGGTACATTACATTTAAATAACACAACCGCGACACACAAGTCCATTTGTACGTCTCAAATACCTCTCCACCTGTTCTCTCTCCACTTGTCCATGCTGGTGTCAGAGTCACATAGTGAAATCAATAGTGGAAGAGTCCAAGTTGAATCCTTGAGGGGTGGCAGAGGGCTGAATCAAGTGTGGTAGAAGTAGAAGGGGGGGTTTGTTAGAAGAGGATAGAATAACACACTGCATATATCTGGTGATTATATCCATACTGCAATATATATCACAGAAAAAAAGATCAATATCATGCAGCCCTGATACTGACCACTGCAAACCAGGAACATAACACAAGAGCTGCTGTTCTGGGGATGCTCCGACTGTCATCTATCCATCACAATTTAGCTTCTGTCAAAGTCGCTCAGATCCTTACATTCGCCCATTTTCCCTGCTTCCAACACATTAACTTCAAGAACTGACGGTTCACTTTCTGCCTAATATATCCCTTCCCTTGACAGGTGCCATTATAACGAGATAATCAATGTTATTCACTTCATCTGTCAGTGGTTTTAACGTCCTGGCTGATCGGTGTATACTATATATATAACTGTAGGCTTCAAAAAACATGTTTTGTCATTTAAAAAAAGGTTCGTAATAATGCAGTTAAAGATAAGAAATATACAGTGCCCTCTCTTAAAAAGTGAAGTCTGACTGCTGTGATGGAATTCAATGCAGCTCCCTTGTAATACTTTCTTCTTTGAGCTCGTTAAACTGTCCAGTAGCCTCTGGCTCCAGTCCAATGCCTTTATTAGCCGCTCCTTAAATCCACAGACTGACTACTATATGAGTCTCCCCTGGTTCCTGTGGCACACCGTATGCTACATGAGTTCAGCTCTGGCCAGGCCGTTCTTCCAGCCATTATGATGAATGATGGGCCTCTATTATCCTAACTTGAAAGCATCCATTGTTATCCTAATTAGGCGTGGCAAATGAGAGCTGCATCGCTAAGCTTCTTTTCTATCTCTGCACTCGTTTTTCTACATCTGCTCCCTCTGTTGCTTTCGTACCTTCTCTCAGTCCGCTTCCCTCCTCTCTTCCTGTGCCAGTATACATTGTGGGTGTAGTCATCCGCTCCGTGCAACACCCAGACGTCATGCAGAGTCGGAGTCGTGTGGTGTTTTGTGTTGTATCTGTGGCAGAATGCTGCAGGAAGCAGGAAAAGACTTGGCACAAAGTTTGGGTTCCCCCCAAATGGGAGTGTATTGTCAGCTGCAGCTTTGCTGCTCCTGAAAAGACGCCCGGCTAAAGAGCAAAGCCACCCTGCATGTAGCTGTGTGGACATAAAGCGGAGTAGTTTTGATTCTCTTCTGCATGGGAGAGAATGGGTCCATTAGAGCCTAATGCTTGCGATTGAATGTGCAAGATAGACTGAAAACTGTTCATTCATACCACCTGCTCCATCTGCCCAGGCACCCCTTTAACAGTATCTGCCAAAATTGACATATTTGACAGCTGAATAGCTCCGTGTTTGGAGAATATAGCCTTCATCACCGCCTTCCTTTGACTGTTTCTTAAGGTATTATATTTAGTATATAGTGTTATTATATCCATATAGAGATACCTGAGTGAAGGGTTTGAATGGGATTTGAACAGCTTCTCTTCAGCTGTAGCACGAACAAGGTGCTGAAGTTCAGATGAGGTTTTTCAACTGACAGCTGCACTTTCTGTCACTGAAATACACACAAAACTTTAATAAAAGAGTTCAACATCTGAAAAAAAAAGCTGGCTGACATATGTTGTCATATTAGTAATTTGTGTGATCCACAGATAGCTTGCGGATCTCTTGCTGTGCAGTTCCAGTGTTTTGACAGAGTAACTTTTTTTGAAACCTGCCATACCCAAAAGCAAACAAATACAGGATTGGGAAAATGATCTGTCTGTGAATCAGTCTCAGTCACAATCCTGCTAATTGGTACCAAGTGGCAACTACCTCTGCTTGAGGATGAAGCGGAAGTACCTTAAAGTGAGACGCAAAGTGTCGGTAGAGTAGTCTTCAAAAAAACAGAAAGGGACTGGAGCACACTGATTAATTTGCAGCCTTTAATTGTGCAAACAGTTCCAGTCCCAGTCCGGTCTGCTGTCCTAAACCGAGAAGTGCCTGATTCAGCTGCTTTTTGTTGGAAGATGGGTGGAGAACCTTGTTTCTGTCAGTAGAGTAGTGTTCGCTTCGGTCCGAGATAGTGGGGTGTGTTTCCGGAGCTGGAAAGGCAACGCCCCGCACTCCGTATTTGGAAGATCCTGGCTCCAAACGAACAAGTTGGCGCCAACCATAAGCAGCAACTCTGGACTTCAAACTGGCTCCAGTGCAAACCAACGGGTGACGTCACACCTCGCTACGTCCATCTTTATACACAGTCGATGATTGGTACATCCTTGCTACACTGTATAATGGGGCAACACTCCTGGTTGAATGCCAGTAACTTAATTGGGTCCCAGGGTTAAATTGGACCCTTGTTTGCTGCGAGGTGGCCGTGAGCCTGCAGTTCGGGCTTCTAAAGGAGAATGTGAGTGTTTAATTAATTAGGAGGACACTATCAGCCAGCAGCACTGTAAATAGATCCACTCAGCGGCACATTACTGAGCTGACATCTACACACTCAAATGCCAGCTGATGGTGAAAATATCGAGAGTAATTCTCTGTAGCAGTTTGGAGCCCGGCATCACTTTACTATTACCTCCCTTTTCAGCCTGGACACAATACTGCACTGGAGGCCTTTGATGTGGTTCCAGCTCCTTCATGACCGTTAACTTTTGGCCCTGGATGAATCGGCATAGTTAATGTCTCTGTGTCGCTTTCAAAGACACACAATTCAGGCTGTTTAATGTTCACACACAGTAAAACTGTTGCATCGAATCCATATATATACATATATATATATATGCACTATGCATGCCCACCATTGTGGTATTGCATGCCAACTGTTCTGATTTCTAGTTTCTCTATATTGTCAGAAACAATTCGGCCTTTTCTATTACACCTACCTTCATCTACCTGACTGGTACACACTGAATATGCCCTCTTCAGTTAAATCATACAATGACCGTCTGTGCAGAGAGGCACTAAGACATTTCTAAATGCTTCGAAACAGAACGCTCTCCTCTCTCTACGGTATGCCTTTCATGAGCGCTGGAGGATGAATACAAGTCTTGGCCTCTTGTCATCACACATTACAATCTTATGTTGATCTTGCACCGTGCACCTTTACAGTTACACACTAGTTTGCGTACAGTGTATGCGTGCAAGACTTTTAGATGCTTTGGGATTTTGTATTCAAGGAAATAAACTGAAGAAAACATATTCCCTAGAATCATTTGCACACTGTGTACGTCTTATAAACACTACACTGCTCTGCCTGATGCAAATGACACAGTCATAGTCATTCTTACATTTTAACAACATGTTATTAGTATGCCAAGGATGCTGTGTGTAGTGTGTGTGTGTGTGTGTGTGTGTGTTTTGACTCTTACTTTCACATTCTCTTGCTCTAACATTCAAATCCCCTCATCTTACAACCGCGGTGCCCTTATCAACATGCCAACAGTGTAAGTTAATCCCTGTGCAAATAAACACAACACTCTTTCTCTCTCCATCCCTCTATCCCTCTTTTTCGCACCCCCCCCCAATTCATCCTAGCAAACGAGCTTCCTTCCAGTGATGTGTATAAAGTAGCAGGGAGAGTACAGACTTGGCACATGGACTGTACAGCCCTGGCCCGCGGTACTAATGAGGTCAAACAGATATACACAGTTCCCCAAACAGCTCCGTCCAAGACATTCCAGCACAGCACTGTGCAGCCCGGAGGCATTTCTGCTCATCGTAGAAAAGCCATGTTTACTGTGGTTCGGCAAATTACCACAGAAGCTTGGCCTTAGGCGTGTCGAGACTCATGTCGTAACACAGTTAAGGAAGTCGAAAATTTTGTCCCCGTAAGTTATCAGAGCCTCCTCCTACTACTACTACTGCTACTACACCCACAGGGCAGAGTAATGGTCACTTTATGCACATAAAACTCTTTATTCAAGAACCGTACTAAACTGTTTATAGCCAGCTGATGTTGACTGCCAAACTCTACAGCTCCCAGTCTTTCTCGGTGCTTTGTTTGAGCTTGAAAGTATCTAGACAAGCTTGCTGTTTTGGCTGTAAAACTGGATGCAGTCGGTAGTTGTATCTTATAGATATCTGGCTGTCATTTGAAATGCAAATTCTTCTTTGTCTTCTTTGTGTTATTGTTAAATTAACAGACTGTGTACTTGCAGAAGAAACACACTTACCCTTTGTGGAGTTCGGCGTATTAGCATGCAGACACTTAATAGTGGTAAAAACAGTATTTATTCAGATTAGTTCAATTCCTTTGATTTTTTTGTCTCGCTGCTGAATATGATGCTTTTCTAGGGAAGAAGTTAGATGTTATTTTTCCACAGATGTTTATTTCCACCTGTCACATAGTCACACAGAGCTTATCCCAGCATGCAGCGGGCAAGAGGTGAGGTACACTGTGGACAGGTTGACAAGTACTCACAATCAAATTCACAACATTTAGTTTAACCTGCATGTTCCTGGACTGTGAGAGGAAACCAGAACATGTCAAAGAAACCTCACTTAGATATGCAAACTCCACACGGAGTTATTATATATAATAATCTGCAGATTATTTTGTTGATTACTTGATTAATATAAAATGTCAGAGAGTCATTTAAAATGTCATAATAATAATAATATAATATATAATTTCCCACAGCCCAAGGTGGCCTTCAAATGTCTTTTTTTTGTCCAACCAACAGTCAAAAACCCCAAAGATATTCAGTGTAGCAGCAAACATTTGTTATTTTTGCTTAAAAAATGACTAAAACGATTAAAAAACTATCAAAATAGTTGCTGATTCATTTTCTATCGATCGACTTGTTGATAAATTCAATGATTCTTGCTGCTCTAACAACCTTTAGCCAGCATAAATCATATCATAATTCACAGCAATGGACTGTAGTTACTCATGTGAGGTATTTGGACGACTGTTCAAAGTAAATAAAGAAATTCAAGCTCAAAGGCGGCTTGTCAGAGCTTTCAGTCGTCACATAAGTGTGGAACTTCAGTCCCGTGTAACAAGTGGTTGTACAGTACGGAGGGAGATTGTAACCCCTGTTTCTGTTCACGGGGGGGGGGGGGGGGGGGGGGGGGGGGGGGGTCTTTTGCGTCAAATGTGATTGGCCTCCTTATTCTTTTTCTGACCTTTGACTGACTCCCTGCTCCAATCGATGCCGTAACCGGTATAAATCGACTCATGTCTGTTTCTGGTTCGCTCAGTATTTTGCAAGGATCCTTGCCATTTCACTGACGTAGGGTTCGGTCCCATGATGAAAGCTGAGCTCCATTTGCTGAATGATGACCGTGAGATAAGTTTGAAAGCTCCTAAAGCTAGTAATTTAATCTTTACACATAGATTGTTTTGTTCTATATACTTTTTCCCAAAGGTCAAGAATAAAGTTCCATACATTATCTTTATCTATAGCCATGTTTATTTAACTGACCCTCCAAGCTTCAGGCAACTGTCCTTCCTTATCTAAGTGTTAGTCCAGTGTAAGCTATTGTTCATATCTATGTTCTAACTTCTCAATACAAACTTTCCAACCTTTGATGAAGGACAACAGTCTGTGATGATGCGACGACGAGGCGTTCACTGTTCAAATTAGACGCCGCCGCTTCTGCTGCTGCTTGAATTCAAATTTCTAACCGAAAAAGTTCAGTCACAGCAAGGCAAGTTTCAAATAAAATATCTGATGTTGCTAAATGACACCTTAGCATGAGCTGTAAACCGAGGATCAGTCCAGAGGAGTGTCACGTCCCCCTCCTCCTTCCCTCTTTGGAGTTAAAGGGAGTCACGGCCACTGGAATGTAAAGAATGCAGCTGGAGCAAAAACAATGGAAAGTAAGCGCTTATGACAGATGTGCATCTCATCTAAGCTTTAGAGAAAACCATTCATGCAGTATATTGTTTCTCTTCTCTATCCAAAGAATAAGACTGAGGAGAATTTACATGACAGCAGCAGCACCACAAATGCCTGTAACAAATATGTGTTGAGGTTAATATCAATGAAATAAGCAAAATTCCTCCTTCTGCTTCTAATGCACTTTTCATATTTTCAAGGTTTTTTTTTTTTTTTGCTGCCTCATGTCTTAAGTCTTCCAGTAATGAATCTCTAAAATCTGGTCTCTGAGCCAGGAGTTAATGATGAGTCATTTTTAAACAGGCTGTTGAGATTTAATGAGGCTTAACAGATTGCACATTGAATCAAAGTTTTGGGAGTTTTTTTTCTTTTTCTTTTAAACTTTGCCATCTCTTTCATATAAATAATGTGACCCAGATTACGAGGGGATCACCTGCCCCTGTGGGATTTATAAAAAAAAAAAAAATCATGTGGCATCCAAGGACGGGAGGGACTGTTTGTTCGGATGTACAAACAAAAAAATGCAGCCTGCTCTCACTTAAACTGTAACTTTTTGTGACCAATTTTTGTATAAAGATTTAAGATAACAAATAGAAATCAAATACAAATCTGTAACTTTTGGACAAGTTTGCATCGAGCGAACAAGTTTTTCATTTCCTGAGAGCAAAACAAATACTGTTGTTCCATCAGTGTATTAGCTCCTGTATTCATCCCGTGCAGCAGGTTTTTATTTAAAACAGTTGACATCCTGCTGTTTCTTGACTTCTTGTGCCCCAACGGAGGTCAGCTGAGGCAAGTGGGGTGCTGCTCGGCACCTAAATGGATTGAGAAATCAATAAAGTTTCGATTTGAAATATGATGGTCTATGAAGGTAATTCTCAGCTACCTCCTCTGATCACACCAAAGCATCCAAGGTTTACTTTCCAACACATTTCCATATGTGCAGTGAGAAACAAGACCGTTTTTGTATTCACATTTAAAATAAACAATAACTGATCTGGAGGCGCATGGGGTATGAGTAGCGCCAGGAAAGCTGCGCCTAAACTGTGTTATAATAAAGATCCAGAAGACTAATCCATGCGGAAGGGAGAAGATGAACTGGAAGCAAGTGGAAGTTTAAAAGATTTGAGAGATCTGACGTGTTTGTTAGTTATAAGAAGCGCAAACAATCAAATCAACCAAACCCCCGAAGAAGGCCGGAGACAAAGAGAATAAAGAACTACAAGGAGACGGTAATGAACAGTTGAATGTTATTCCGCTAGAGAACATACTGTCGATGCTGGTAACAGTCGAACATAAAGTGAAATCCCCTTGAAACTAAAGTTGAATCACTTGACGAGAAAATGGAATCTATTGTCTCTGATGCGCACAATCAAGGCTCAGTGTATTGACTCACAAGAAAAGAGAATCAATTCTTTGGAAGGAAAAAAAAAACCAGCTTGAATACTCGGAGGATGAGTTTGATGCTCGAGAAAACAGAATAAGAAGAAACAACATTCGAATCCTCAGTCTACCAGAAGAGGAAGAAGGAGACAGTTTAACACATTGTCTGGTCGATTGGTCGTTATCGGGAGCGAAAATAGCTTCGGTGGATTTGGAACGGCGCCACAGGATCGATGTCAAGCAGAAGAAAAGCCAAATATCCACACACATGATAATCCTGAAGTTATGGAACTACCAGACCAAAGTCAACATACTAAAAACACATAGGTGACAAAAAAAATCAAGATCCGAGACCAGATGATCGGCTTTGTTCAGGACCTGTCCGCTAAAATCGAGGAGAAGACGCAAGGATTATCTTCCAGTCAGACAAGGATTGGATAAACGTGGGATTAAACCTCGGCTACGCTATCCGGCGGCACTGTGGGTACGGGAGAGAGGGCACAGAGAGAGAGAAGTTGCAATTTACAAATGCAGGAGAAGCTTAAACTATGCTGAAAATAAGTTTCCCAAGCGGAGACTCCAGCCCTGGTGCATAATGTGCAGCGCCACGGACAGCAGATAAGAAAGTGACAGGACTGAGCCGAGCTGAACGGGTAAGCGTAGTGCAGTGACCTATAGACACTGAGATGCCATTCTTACTGTCCTTATACCTTTCCTCTCCTTTTTTTAAAAATCCCAAGCAAGACATACTATTATTATTACTATTATGAGATGGACAAATGATAATTTATCACCATTATTATTCTGTTTGGCATTAGGCTTCATCTCCGTGGGACCTTTCAACCTTTAAGTACATTTCATCTGTGTGTGGGTGTGTGTGTGTGTGGGTACGTGTGCATATGTGTGCAGGTGTGGGTGGTGGAGTGAGTAGCGGATAGAGCACGTGCATGTGTGCATGTGTGATGAGTATGTGGGGAGGCGGGTTAGTAGGTCAGGAGGGGGATGAGGATGAGAGTTAGAAGGATGGGGTGCATATAGGAGGAGAGGAAGGGGAGCAAGTTTAGAGGAGGTGAAGAGTGCGGGAGGATAGTGGGATTTAGTCAGGGGAGGAGGAAGGAGAAAGAGAAAAGCCACTATGAGTGTTAAAATACAAGGCCTCTCTATTGTTAATGGAATAAAAAAATAATATATAATAATAAATAAATAAAGAGGGAAGTGCCCCCCTTTTTTTCATTATTTTTTTATTAACCTTATTTTTTGGGACGGGGGGTAGTAGGAGCTGTACATGGTGTCTCCATAAAAATAGTAATATTAAGATCTGCAGGATTAGACACATTAGAAATGGAGCTCAAAGATCCTACAAAGGCAGCGTGCCTTATAGTAATTTTATGTTTTATTGTTAAATGTCAGCTCACTTGAAGAACCTTTTTTTAATACTCATATGGTAGTAAATCTAGGAAAAGTACATTTAGATTCTTCATTTGTATTAACTAATAAAATCCAGTGTGTACACAATGGTACAAAAAAACATAAGGTTTTGGCTTATAAAGTCTTTCTTCCAGTGTTTTCCTACAAGAACTACATTTTAAAAAAAGGGGAAACTGGATATTTGAAGAGAGTAGTAGTGACTGGTGACTCAAAAATGTAGGGAGGACGGGAGGAAAACCAACCCACAGCGTCATGTTATTTTACACTAGTTGGCTATTTATCTCTACTTTCTTATGTTAAAAAGGAGCACATGGAACACCAACATAATTTACAGCATAACCTGTTGAATTATAGCAACTCATATATATTTTTAAACAAAGAAGCACTGATTTTAACCCTGGAGAGGTTCAGATGTGTCATTTTACCAACAAAGTTAACTGCAAATGTATAGTATTGTTCTATTGTGACAACAGATTTACGTTCTCATCAAAAACAGACAACATATCACATGATTTACACGTGTTTCCTGTGTATTTTCTATATATAAAGTACCACAGAGCTTATAATCTGATACTGGTTAGAGATCAGTGTTGAATACTAGAAAGACTGAGCATTAAAAACATTCACAGATCTAAAAGTGTAGGTTCACATCAAAAAGTATTAATGCATGTATCAAATACATGAGTTACACACTCTTATCTGTATGCACGATATACAAAAAATAAGCTACAAAGCTGACATGTTAACACTGTTATTCTAGTTACTTTCAGTATTTAAAAAGTCTTTAATTCTAATTACTTTAAGCTTATTACTCAATATACGGCTCAGCTTAAAAATTATTTATTTATTAAAAATGAACTCATTCACAAATATAATCTCTGTTACATTAAAAGCAGGTAAGTCTGGAGAATCCCCCCGTCAGATTTAAGACCTATAAGCTTAATTAATTGTGATAATAAAATATTAAATAAACTAAGCAATCGAGAAGCAAAGGTTTGTTGTTTCTTTTTGTTGTTTGAATGTAGGACAGGTGGACAATAATGCCACCAAGGACATAATAATTGAGTGGTCAGTGTCAGTCCATCTGTTTATTATGTTTTTCGATTAATTGTTTGGTCTATAAAATGTCAGAAAAACTTCTAATCTAATGATCAGACACCTGACTAATAATTTAAACTCTTATAGAGGAACTGTCATCATTTGTCACAATGTACATAGTTTATATGTCTCTGCAAACCTTCCAGGAAGCAAAACTCTGACATTTATCTCACATGGTGACAAAAGTTATTCTGATTTAACTTTGGATGCTGATGGCTGATCAGGTTGCCACATGGGATCAAGCTTGCGGCATGCCTATGACTGATTAGCTCTCTTCTGGCCCAGATGGCCTCACCAGGGCAACAAAGTGGCAAGAAGCCCTGGGACCCGAGAACGATCCATTCTGTCTCCAGTCCCCCCACAGATGGGCGGATTAATCACCAGTCCGACAAGAGACAACTACAGGCCGTAAACTCATTAATAAGTGCTCAGCAGCTGGTGTAAACAGTCACCTTATTTCACATCCTCTTATTTTTTTTCTCCTTTGTTGACTTATTTGTGTATTTCTTTTCTTAAATGCCGGTATTGTTTACTTTGTTCCCAGGGTTTCAAGGCTGTGAAACATCCAAGAATGATTGCATTGATTCAGGATAAGCAATCTGCAACTCGGGAGCAGCTGTGTCAGAATAAAAATCTACTCGCACAACTTATCTGGCGTCTCGCTCTCCGTGCTGCGACCCCCCTATCTCCTGTTCTCACTCAGGAGTAAAACAATGAGACGGTCTCTGGGATTTAGCTACGAGGAAATCTGTGTGAGCTGCAGGGTTTGTTGTGCCGTTGTTTATGTGCCGTTCGGCCTGGGAAGAAGCGCGCAAACCATTCATTCCCTGCCTTGCATTTTCTTATTGGCTTAAAGCAATTAAAATCTCTTTGCGACAGGAACAGCACTGTCCAATTCAAGTTGAGAGAATGGAGACAAAGGACTGTGTCTTACTGCTCGGTAGTAAATAAGGAGACTTACCTACTGAGTAAGGCAAAAAAGATTGAAGGCGCTGCACTGAATGCAGAGTGGTGCCGCTACCAGGGAGAAAAAATACTTTTTATTCAGAGCTGCTTAGTACTTTTCTATCGCTATACACCTGTGAAAGCCTCGGCGTAAATGCACGTTAATAGATCGTATAAATACCTGAAAATATTGGAAGGGTGTAGTGCAATTCTCTCCCACGAAATTACGGCCTTGGTGGTGTTTAGATGTTTTGTTGACGATGATTGAACATGCCGCCTGTGTTGACCAAGGTAGCCTCGGCATATGGTTTCCATCAGATTGTATCATTATTATTATTATTATTATGCTCATTAAATCATTCAGTGACACAAAGTATCATGCCCTGTTTTAATGTCTGAAAAGAAGAGAGTGTTCCTGTCAAAATGGATAGACTTCACTATGGGATGAGGGCAATCTGTCACAATGTATTTGTATTAATAGGCGTTTGCCATTCCTGCGAAGGTCTTTGACACAAAAAAATGCACCTTGCAGTTTTGAAAAGGATGTTTATTTTGGTGGTTAATGGTGTTTCTTTGAGTATACTAGTCATTAAACCTGCATTGGTTGTATATTGGTTATAAATGGCAGCGAAACAGCTTGACCTCCAGTGCATAGAAATGACAAAAGGTGATTTTTTTATTATATAATAGTGACAATCTCAATAATGACAATATGTACATGTACGTAACAATCAAAAACATGTGTTGCACATGTGTGCACATGTGTATGCTCCCTAATTCATGGCAATGATGTATGTATGTGCATAATATTTATAGGTGCGTGCGTCCGTACACATGCATGCAAAGTCTGTATCAGTATGCATGTATGTTTATCTGTATGTATCTGTTCTTCTATCTGTGTGTACATGTCGGACTGTACAGACAACACTCATATTTTTACCAACCTGGATAGTTTGTGATGCTTTATGCCAAATGATGACAAAACAGTGACAGAGATAAGCGTTTTAATATCAGCAACTCCAGTTTTCTCTTGACAGAAGAGTCAGGGAGACAGTTTGTTTTTCATCCCGAAGTTTCAGATTGTCTTTTTTTTTGTGTGCAGAGTTTCCTTCCAGTGTCCACCAGAATTTCCTTTGTGCAAATACGTACAATGTCAAGTCCCACGTTTACCCGAGAGACTCTGTTTAAGCTGGCGGCTCCTGACTGGAAAAAGAAAAGCTCACTGATTGTCAGACAATTAGAGAAAATTAAGAGTGCACTTTGGAATCTCGGTTCAGTGATAAAATGGTGATTCAGTTGCTGTTCAGCTGGCAGAACAGTGAGGAGAGGTAATTATCACACTGCCAAGCACTGGGAGAAGCAGGGCTCTGGTTCATGGATGACCTCTAAAGCATTCTGCGTTAAACTCGTCTTGTTTTTCGGTGCTTCAAGCTCAACGTTGAGGTCAAAAGTTAAGCTTGATGTGACTTAACAGTGTTGATTACATTTTTTTTTTTCAAAAGACAAGACCCCTTTCATGTTTTTGAATAATCTCAGGTTATGCTGATTTCTGCAGGTTTTCCTGGAGAAAAAAAAAAATCTAATTATTTCTATTACAGTTAATATGACAGACTGCAAATAGAGCAAATCTTTGGGGTCTCATTTAGGGAGGATGAGATGATCTTCTCTGTTGCAGCCACTTCTTGTGATTAAGGCTGATGAGAAAGGTCTATTTTAGCTTAAAATCCATACGGATTTTTTTTAGCCACACTATCAGCTCAGCTCTGTGGATGGCAATGTCGGTCAGTCTGTCAGTTTGGTCAATACTGAAATATCTCAACAACCTTTTGACGGATTGCCATGAAATTTTGTGCAGTCATTCATGACCTTCAGAGGATAAAGCCTACTGACTTTGGTGATCCCCTGACTTATCAGCTAATGCCACAGAAAGGTCAACGCTTTCACTTATCCAGTGAAATATCACTACATTTACTGGATGAATTGGCACAAGACATTCATGGTTCCCAGAGGATGTATCACAATGACTTTGGTCATCATCTAGAGCCATTATGAGGTTCACATTTTGGTTTTAAGTGAAATATCTTAACATCTATTGAGCGAATTGCAATGAAATTTGGTACAAACATGGTTGTTATCCTCAGGATTAATTGTATCAACTTTTTCTGTAGCACCATCATCAGGTCAAAATATGTCCAGTTATTTAGTTTATGACTAAATACCTGCAAAAATAATGACATTCCCATCAGCGGTACATAGTGTTCCCATAGTGTTTGTGCTAATTAAGAAATGTTAGCATGCTAATATGTTAAACTAGGATAGCAAACATGGCTCATCAGCATGTTTGCATTGTCATTATAAGCATGTTAGCATGCTGACGTTAACATTTAGCTCAAAGCACCACTGTGCCCGAGTACACAGAGCTGCTATCCTGGCTCTAGACTCGTAGTCTTCTTGTAATTACGGCTGATTAGGCAGGTCTATTGTAGCTTAAAATGTTTTTAAACTTTTATTTTTCCATAGAAAGTCAAATGAGCTTGCTCCCTTTTTTTTTTTTTTTTCATCAAAACCTGGATTCACAATTACGCCTGGGAGCCTTCCAGCAAGACCACGCTGCTGGCCCCTTTCTGTCTGTGGCACAGTTGTGTCCTTTGGAAGTGAAATTTGGGTTGGGATTCAATCAAGTAGAGGTGCTGTTCTCAGCAGATCTGATTTGGAGAAAGTAGTGCATTCCTAATTTCATCTGACACACACACACACAGAGGCAAGCAGGCAGGCCTTGGCTCTAAAGAAAGTGAGAATGGAAAGGTAGACGTTTCTTAGAAGCTCGCAGTGAAAAGTTTTCTGAATAATGTCAAATGGCTGCGGGCTGTTATCGTTCGATGAATACTGCATTTCCGTAACCTTTGCTGTGGCTACTGTTTCGCCGGGTTGAAAGAAGGTCATACTCCAAAAAGTGTCTTTTTTTTTTACCACACAAACACAGCTACAAACACTTCTATCTCTTCATTTGAAAGCCTGAGAAATCACCAGCACACCCCTCAGGTCATTCGGTTGTTATTTGGATTTTCTCTCTCTCTCTTGCTGTCTTTTCCAGCTTTTAGAAACATCCTTCAAGACTGTGACAAGACTCCTTTCTCACACGTGCGGATAACACATTCACCTCGAAATGGAGCGAATATTTAGCTACACACAAGAAAAGTCATAGGAGTTGTGGCGATCCAGTCCTCATCTCCGCATTTAAGTTTCATTTTTATCTCTAAATCCTGTTACTTCTGTCAGTAGAGCAGAAGATTTCAAGGTCTCTGCTAGTCCCTTTTTATCGAGTAAATGTTGAATAATGCAAGAACTAAATTCAAAGGTCAGCACAATGTTTCACAGAGCAGTGATGGATACATATCCTCATGACGCATTTGTAAGTCTGCTTGTATGTTTTCTCATTTGACATGCCTCATTGCAGCTTTCCTGGGAGAGTATATGGTAGTAGGAGAGAGATCACATTGCAGTAGAGGGGAAATTTGTGGTTTTCATAATTAGGGGATTGAGAGTTGATATTGTAACGTATGGAAACAAGGTCTAAGCATCTGTAGAACGTTTTCTGACTCACCAAGCAGCTGGCACTATTACTCAACTGCTTCTGGCCCGTGTCATAGCATGGCAAATCGTTTTAACTCGCTGGTAGAAGTGCTTTTTTAGTGCTGCCGAAACAGATGGGTGTTAGACACATGCACACACACACACACACACACACACACATATATATATATATATATATATAAGCCATACAGATTATGCAAGCTCACACCAACCCACTCACATTCTCTCTGGGGGGGAATCACATGACAGACCTGTGTAACCGCAACCTTAGCTTGACCCCTGTTGACATCACTGAACACGAGCTTGTCTCAGCCTGTGTCAGAAGATACTTCAGTGTGTCATCAGACCTTCACACACACACACACACACACACACACACACACACACACACACACACACACACACACCAGGAATGAAGATCATAACCTTCTTTTGCTTCTTGATTTTTTTCTTGTTTTCTCTCTCAGTTTGCTGAAAAGAATACACATGCTGGAAGTGATTTTTTTTCTATCCGCTTTTTTCCCCTCATTCCGCCGTCAGCCCCTGCGTCCGCTTTATGAACAGCAACCTCTTTCTTATTTGAGCTGCGGAGAAGAAATCTCCCTCTATTTCCTGTGAAATTCTCAGAGATAATCCGTGTTTGTACTCATGTCTGCAAAAGTAATTTAATGTTCAAATTCTACAAATTTATATTCTTAAAAATCCTGTTTTCGGCATGTTGTCATGGATCATAAAAGACATACAAGCTAGACAAGACAAAATGAAAAAAGTTGTCTTCACAAACAACAGACATCTGTATTCAAATTTTGCACTAAGCTGCTCAGAATTCATTTTGCATCCACTCCCTCCCCCCCCAAAGCTCTGTCATCTGGTGTATTGCCTGCTGCACACACACACTCACACAGACACACACACACAAATACACATATCTGTTAAATAACTATGCTTTCAGCGGTAATGTTTTCTTGCTAAGCAAACACTTCAGTATTTGCTTTGCACTCCAACCATAACCGCTCCCTCGAGATCCCTCCGAGGCATCTGAATCTAAACGCTTATGTCTCACTCTCTCCGTCGCTGCCTCTTGCATACAGCACGGTCAGCCATCTCCATTCATTTCCATAATATTGCGCCTTTGCGTGTCAGCATGTTTGTACATATATCACCGCATCATCTGTTAGAGCTGTGGGGGTTAGAAGTGATAGGAGGCTCTCATCGCATCTTGACTTCACAAGTAGTTTCCTGCAGTGTTGGGATGAGATGCCGCTCAAATATCCAACTGTTACTCGGCGTGTGTACACTATGTGTGTTTATTGTGTGTGTGTGTGTGTGTGTGTGTCTGATGGATGCCGACGTGCGCCAGATGTTGCCATTTGCATAGCTCCTAATGGACTGTTATAGCTCGGTGTTTGGGCAAAGGAGAGGCTTTTAGCTCGCGCTGGTGTATGAAGTGACACACGCTTTTATATGCACAGATAATTCTTTGTAGTGGATGTGCGAGTGTGTGGAGGTGCACAAGGTTTGTGTGTGTTAGAGGTATAAATATTAACCAATTTGTCACAGAAAACCCATACAGGAGTCAGAGATACGGTGTCGTTGATACAAAACCACCACCAAACTAAATTATGTGTAAGTTTATCTGAGTAAAAACTCTACAAAAACAGCAAAGCAACTTTGCATCTGTGTCCATTTTTCTGTCACTGTATTTCTTGCTAGGTTGCTAGCTAGCTATGTAGGATAATAATGTCAGCTTCTATAGGTGACTTGTTTCTGCAGCCAGGTCTGGAACCAGGTTTGCTAAAGTGGCACAGTGAAATTCATTTGCATACCTTCGCAAAACAGGTGAGCCTCTAAGCTCAGTGCAGTAGACCCGAGCTTAGCCTCTGTCCCGGCTGTCCCTGTTAGCATTTCTCATGCTATCGCTAATTGTAGCTTATCGTTAGAGAAGCAGAGACTTTTAATCACTCTACTCCACTCTTTAAAGAATACAAATTAAGTGAAATATCTGTGCTATCAATATTATCGGCTTTGGCTCGATTCCCGGCTCCTCCAGTCCACATGTCGAAGTGTCCTCGGGCAAGATACTGAACCACAGATTGCTTGTGAATGTGTGTGTGTGTGAATGATTAGTTCCTACTGATGAGCACCTTGCATAGGTGCCAACCTGCGCCATCATCGTATGAATGTGTGTGTGAATGTATGAATGTGGCTTGTAGTGTAAAAGTGAGTGAGACTAGAAAGGTGCTATATAAGTGCAGTCCATTTACCATGAGGGGGACAGATTGTGGTCCGCACTTCTTCCTTCTTACATCCAGCCATCATATGGCATCCTGCATAGGACCATGGACTGTATGCATACAGCCATCACCACAGTCTCAGCACTGGTCCAGTCCAGCAGATGACAGCAACACCACAAAAAAGGAGCGCTCTATAGTATGACTGTATGGTAAAACTAAACTGTAGGCTGCACTGTTGTATATTAGCATTGCTGTAACTATCACAGAAGCAGAAGGCCTTAAGGCATTAAGCAGAAAAGCAGAATGTGAAGACAGTATTGTTATTACAGTATGTTTATGAAAAACTGGAATGATTACATTCATGTTTAGCATTGAAGGATGGGTTTGCAATTTTTCATGTCTGTCTTAAAATAATATTCAGGTGCCGAGATAAACATTAAAACAGATTTTTCTTGCTGTAATCATCCCTCCTGTTCATACTGACCATCAGAAGATCCCTTCATAATACACAGTCCTTATTCAGTGCAAAAAAAGTATTTAAAAGTTTATCTGAAGCTAATATGAAGTCTCAGCAGTCAAAACGAGTCAAACTAAGTACATACCTTTTTTAGTGCCAAATTCCCAGTTTTGTTTATTATCCTTCCACCGCAGCTCAACAGCAAAACACTGTCCAGGGAATCAAAAAGAGGGAATTTTATTCTAAGCAGAAAATAACTTTGGAAGATATCCACTTGATTTAACTAACTTGGACTGCTGACACATCATATTAGCTTCAGATAAACCTTTAAGTACATTTTTTTTAACAAAATGAGCACTGTGGATTTTGGCCACCATCACTTTACACTGTAAGCACATTTGAAGGGGATCTTTTAATAGCCAGCATTAGCAGGAAGAACGATTACCGCGAGCAAAAACCTCTTTTATAGCTCATACGGGCACCTGACTGTTGTTTTAAGACAGACTCGGAAAAAGTCTGAACCTATCCTTTGAGGTTGAATTTGAATGTTTACATTTATTTTTTTCTATATCCAACGTTTGTTTTGTTTGCTAGAGGTTCTGCTTGGTGAGAAAAGAGTAAGTATCGTAGCCAAGCTGAGCTGTTGGACGGAGCGTGTTTCTGGCTTTTTTCTGATGAAACTGCTGAGTATATAGTACATTCTTCTATTGTTGGAGTCAAAGCTCAGCGCACCAAGCTAAACAACAACGTTGCTAGACTGTAAACAGAAGCCAGGTAAATAATCACCGACCACCACTGCCAAAAGCTGCCCTGTGTATCACTGCCCATTGTTTGCTATTGTCGCGGTAGCAGTAGGCATTTTTTCTAAACTTTAGATAAAAAGTGAAGGTTTTTACTTAAATGAGTCGAATCATATAAAACCAGTTTGTTTATCATGTTCAAATTGATCTTAATTGATTTGCATCAGATTGGGGGGGGGGCATGTATCTAAATATGCACCTTTTTAGTGTGTGTTTGTTTTCATATATGTGTGTGTGTGTGCACTCATGTCGATCCTACATCTCCTCCCACAGATGAGCGCTTGCTCCACTCTCATCGCCATGGTTACTACCTGGGAGGGCGGGAAAGAGGGGAGGAGGGGAGGGGTCTCATCATCTTTATGAGTAATTAATCACCCAGTAGGATGAATCCTGGTCATCTAATTACAGACAAATTAGATGGAAGTAATGCCTGAGCGGGATATGAAGGCTATGACTGGCTAATGCGATTTCTCGCAATCTCTGCTGCCTGTGTTACAATCCAGCGAGTACAGCTGCGTAAGCCTCGTCCAAATATTATTTTTTACAAGTTGTAATGTAGAAAACTGGAAGAAATGACGAGGAAAAAGCAAATGTTGATGTATTTGCCCTCGGTATTATAACATCACTTTAGGCCAAAATCTCTTTTTGTGATAGAAAAATGATCCAATTTCAGGGCAGAAGTGGCTTTGGGCAGTCTGAAATGTCATTTAATATGAAATATCTGCCCACCTCAACATCCCATTGTGGGTTTTTTGGCAATTACTCGAGCATTAGCCAAGCACTTTTTGTTATTTTTATCTTCAGGCAGCATGAAATATGGTAAACATCTGGAAAAGAGAACATTAACAACCTCCTCAATACTAATCAATTCCTAAACAACTTCCTCTTATTTTTCTTATGGGTGCAATTCCTTTTTCTCTTTGTCTGTTCAGGAAATGAATTTATGCATCCTAACCTTTCTCCGGGATGAATTCATATTTTACTTTTTGTGACATTTCAAAAGTTGGCCCCTAAAACGTGCATGACAGTTAGGTGGGAAATGAGAGTAAAAAGTTCACTCTCAGCCTCCAGGTGCTTTAGCTCTCACACACACACACACACACACACACACACACACACACACACACACACTCATCACTCATAACCTATCCTCTGACATTTCTTCTCTCCCTACAGTTCAGCTCTTCATGGAAACTTGTTTTCAACTTTTAAGTCCTTACCTCACGTCTCTGGATCTATACATCCTTCCATCGCTTTCTGCCGGTATGGAAGCTTTATCGGGAGCCGAGGAGGAGGAGGTTCGCCCGTTTGTCGGCGTTTAATAAGCGAGTTAGCGCGTCAAGGAGGCAGTCAAAGGCTCTGCGGGTGTAGCAAAGGGCACCGGCAATTACAGCAGGATCGAGGGCCGCGTCTTCTCCTTCTGGAGAAAGAGTAAGGCTGTGTTTGTGTGTGTGTGTGTGTGTGTGTGTGTTTTTGAGAACATGTGAAAAGACTTGTGTGTGAATAGATGCAATTTGCTATGCTTTTGTTTGTAGATGTGTGTGCCAGAGTGTGTGTGTGTGTGTGTGTGTGTGTGTGTGCGTTCAACATGCCAGACACTCAGCTATGCTCATCCCACTGTGAAAGCCCTGCAGAAACAGGGCAAAACGCCCACTCTCTCTCACTAAGAATAGTTTGCAGCTTCAACAATATGCAGTGCAATCAGTGTACAGTTGTTTCTCGGTGCAAAGAGGAAATCAAACTTGTTTGGTCGACGGTTTTGCATCTGGAGGAGGACGCTCGTGTTGTTTGCTGTTGTGTGGTTGTGTTGATGGTGAGACGTGCAACGTTATGAGACTGTTCTCACTTCACTTCAGCACTGAACATGTAGTTGATGTAGAAAACTCCTGCAAAGAGTTGAAGCTGGCTCAACATTTGCTGTTTTTCCTTGTGATCGAAGCTGAAACAGTTGTAAAATCCTTCCTTATATTATTATAAATTGCTGTGCAGTGTTTTGGCACCTCATAAGCCTTCAGGCTCATTTTTTGTTAATGCAGGGCTGTTTTAGGTCTGAATGTCACCTCAGGAGGAACATTGTGTTGGATGGATGATCCCACAAACTGTGACTTTGACACAAGAGACGACTGTTTGCATCTCCTCTCCTACCAAGTGTCCATATCTGGTTTTGACCACAATCAACTAAACTAAACAAAACTCAACTAAACTAAACTAAACCAAACCTAACCCTAACCATGGAGGTGGCAGATAAAACTTTTTGTAATGGTCTTTGTGTCACTTTGGGAAGGTACTGACAAACTTTGTTATCATAAAGGAGTGTGATGATGACCCTCCAGGGATTAATAAAGTTTATTTGTCTTTTTTTTTCTACCAACACACCCAAAACTTTTTATTTCCTGCTGCCAGAAAACGCTGTAAACAAGCTCCTCTTGCAACAAACGCAGATCAGAACATCTAATCTCTTCTAGTAATAGAATTTGAAGAGAAAACTTGGGAGAAAATGCATAAGACCTGCTATTTATGCACAATGAGTCTCTCTTAGTACATTCAATAAAAGCTGCAAGTGGCTGCATTGCAAATGATGTTTTGAGCCAAATTCTTTTCTGACTGTTTGATGCACCCTTTTAAATAAACAAAAAATACAAACTAGGGTTTTGGCGATGTGGCCAAATAGAAAAATTAAAAATCTATTTTTTTTTTCCAGCTTTGGGTAGATTCATGATTTGAATGTAGCAGCTATCATCTATGTTAGTTTTTTTGACTAATTATACGCTTTTTGTGCATACTGTAATAACTTGATTTTTCACATTTTACACATCATACAAAAACAAACAGCCCAGCCCTTCTACAAACCATAATGATATGGATACCTACAACACCTGTTCCTGTTCACCAGCTGCATCCTCTCCCACTCCCCCCCCCCCCCCCCCCCCCCCAGATATCCTAGTGGTCCATCAGTGAATGTAACCGGTCGCTTCTCACTGTCATAAACAGAGTAATAAGCCCAAAAATTCCACATTTTGTAGTTTTCAGCACATCGAAGCTTGAAACGACTCTCATTAAATCACTTTTATTTGGATACGTTAACCAGGAAGCTCAAGGTAAAAATGAGAGGATACTTCTGATATTGACTTCTCTGTCACAGATACACTTTCCACTCATTTAAAATGAATCAACATAATTGAATCTAGTCTTCCTGAGCTCATGTCTGCAATTCTTCTGCGGTATATTGAGCAGTGCTTCCTTTATCCAATAGACAATTATTCAAGCGCTACAACATCTGACTTTGCTGTCCTTGGCAGATCTAAATGAAAAATAGATGTCATTACGCCTCTAATGCTAAAATTGAAAACTCTGAGAATATGGAAAATTGTCTCGCTCTGAAGACTGAATCGTCAGGTGAATATATTAGTATAGTTTTTTTTTTTTTAGCTATGATTGCCTCAAGCATTCATCTTAGTGAAAATGAAGCTGATTTGTTTTCAGAAGAAAAGTGCACGTATGCTCGCTCACAACTCAAGAAGCTCCATTTGTGCGTAACGAGCACTCGGGGATATGAAGCGCTGTCAAAGGGAATGTCAAGTGTCATTTGTCTTGAATATACATGACGCCTACCTTCGCCGTGATAAACAACACAGCCGTAACTCCTCCCAGACCATCAGAGAGAGGATCCACTTTACCGCAATTCTCTCAGGTGGAGGATTACGGGCCTACGGGGACTCTCCGTCTCGGAGACAGTTGGCTTGTGTCTGGATGAAGCCTCGAGGCGCTTCGATGCTGAAGGTGACCTGAGGAGCAGACTGAGGAAAAAAAAGACTACCGCTGCTGCTGCTGCTGCTGCTGCAACGAAGCCAAAGCATCTCTGCCCACATATTGTTCATGTAGCGGAAAACCTTGAAGTTATTTATGTGTATATAAATAAGTAGGTGCATTTGTGTTTTTACTCTGTTGCTAGTTTATTGCTAAAACCAATGCATTCTAATACAACTGCCACGAACACATTACTGCTTTAATGTAGCGTATAATGTTCAGTTTTTCTTGAAACTGTTTTATAGACGTGTTGATTCACGTCGTTCATTATTGACCTTGAGGAAACAAGGTAGTTAAACAAAAAGTCCACTTACTGGAACTTTTATGCACCAACTTGAGCAAACTGCGTCCACCACAATATGTTCCCGAAAGCCGTTAAACATTCCAGTAAACTGACTTCTTTGTCAACTTTATGGTTTTTTTTTTGAGTCTGCAGTTCTGTTGAATCACATTGTTTTATCCTGTGAGGTGAAAATCTGATTTTAAAATGAGAGTTTTTAGCACAAACACAGTAGTTCAACCATTTGTTATTTATAATAATAATAATAATTCTCTCTCATGTTTTCTCTGAGCAGCGTTTTCTGCACTCTACATGTTACAAAAACTGCCATTTTTATGTGGAAATTGGTTAAAAAAAAACAAAAGAAAGCAAAAAACCCTCCCAAGGAAAAGCATACATCAGTGTGTGTGTACAGAGGTTAATTCATATGTCAGCAGTTCCCAAATGATGTGCTTTGTTTATAAAAGTCTACTGTAAACTCTGTGTATAAACCCATATATGTCATGAGCTTGCGTGTGCAGATGTGAAACACTGCGTTCGGTGGGGAGTTCAGAGGTTATCTGGATGGAGAGGTGAGTGCTGAGCAAGCGTCTGGTAGCTTTTTTTTTTTTTTTTTCTCCGCCGCCGCCGCCGCTGGGAGATGAATAATCTCAGCGTTGCGCGGCTGCGAATATAAGCTGCTCATTTGTGAACTAATTGCGCCGTCACCACCGTATCCAAGGAGCCTCAGAGCACCAGGCGCCGACTATTTATGAGTAATTAGGATACAGATGTCGCACGAGCGGCGGGAAACACTTGCTTCAGGTAATTGAACCCGACAAGTTTGACACAAAAGGAAATGAAGACCGTGTCTGGGATCTAGGAGTCAGATTGAGACGTAGAGCCTGAAAAATAACTCTTTTTTTTATAGGTGTGTGTCGTTTTTTTTTCCAGCGGAGGGGTTTTATACTGGATTTACTGTGCAGCCCATTGACTTTGAAAGGAGGACACCTGAGATATGTTGCCTGAAGCTACATGTGGGGAGTCACCTCTACATTTCCTGGACTTACACGCTTGTTTGTATCCGAGCATAAAGGAAGTCACTAGAAGGCCAGCGAGAGGATGAAGTCTTATTTATATCAGAAGTGATTATTTCACTGTTAGAAATTCACTTTTTTTTTTTTGCACAGACATCAGTATCAAACTTTAAAAAAAATCTTTTTTTTTTTTTTTTTTTCCTTTGGATGAGAAAAAGACATCAAAGCCCTTTTGGAGGATGAAGGAGAGAGCTCTGCATTATCACATCCACTCTGTTTTACTCTATAAAGACACCACTTTCAGAGATCCTGAATAATTAAGGCCGTCTAAGAGTAGCTCTCTAATAAAAGGTAGAGGTCTCTCTCTCTCTCTCTGTGTGTGTGTGTGTGTGTTGAAACAGCAGCACTCTCTCAACTTTCTCTTAGCTTTTTTCCAAACTTCGATCTCGGAGCTAATGGACACGTTCAGCCTTTTGTTAAGTTACACAATCGTGCTGTCATTGCCTATTTGCAGCGCAGGTACAGTAGTCAAAATTGTTTAGTAGAGCGAGTTGATAGTTTGAATAAAATTGCTGTTTTTATAGAGTTAAAGGCATTGTTCCCCCCCACACAGCTGCATTTGACAGACTGTGATTAGTGTCCTCCATGCTGGCCTTATTGTAAAGGACTCAAGACGTAATCCTCAAGTAATGAGAAATGGACACAGGGTAGCTAAATAAAACGTCCCTCTCTCTACAACACGCTCGCACTGATATACAAATATATAAATCAAGCCACAGCTATGATTCTCTCGCTCATGCGTTCAGATAAAAACAAGCTCTCAGTTTTTCCAGGTGGTTCAGGATTCTGAGAAATTTCTTTTTTCGGTTTGTTCTCCACTAACCAGTCTGCCGCCGTAAAGACCTGTGACTTTGTAAATCTGGACTTTCATGCTTGCATTTGAAGAAAAAGCGGTTCATTCTTTTTCTCTGAAACCTCCCATAATCCTGCACTGAAAAAACTGTGTTTCATATCACGAGGGTCTTGGTGGACCCAGATCCTAGCGGTTTTATGTTTCCAGTCAAGTGATTTTCTTTGATTCATTGTGTGCAAGCTGTATATAAGATTGTGCAGGTGCATAATGTTCCGTGTTTTATGTCTGAAAATACTTTAAAATATTTAAATCCAATATCTGCTCAAAGCTTTTCATTCAGTGTTAGATTTTAACCTCGCTGGAAAGAAATGATTGTAAATGATTTGTTACTTCAACCCCCCCAGTTAGCTTTTATTGGCAGTATAGAAACATTATTTATTTATAACACACTATGAAGTTGTTGTAAGCAGATTTAAGTACATTTTAAGTGTTTATTCCTGTATTTGTCTACAATTATAACCCCCAAAAATGAAGCATCTGTAACTTTTGCACAAACATAACGAATGGTTGATGATGATGATATCACACAAAAAAATCCTACCGGTATCTAATAAAACATTGCTGGTGGGTTTAAAACCGTTTATAAATGTGTTAAAAACTCACAAAGACATGTTGAGGACTGTTGTCTGGTTGAAGGTTCAGTCTTTATTGGAAATAACTCAAAGCCCACTCTCAGGGCTTTCAGATGCATCTCACGGCCTTCATCACTGAATGGTGATGAAGGTTTGCTCAGTTGTCATGGAGAGTAGAAGAAGTATTTATAAAGATGAATAAATCATCATTTTTATGAATATAATGTATAATTAAAAGGCATCATATTTCATATTGATATAAAATATTTCATGTGATTACAAAGGTTATATTACATTGTCAATCCTTCATTTACTTTATATACTTGTTATGAAATACATTAATAGACAAATGTCCTTTTATCTGCTTACAACTACATTATATTGTGTCATAGTGTTTATTATTGACTTAGTGGGTCAAAATAAAATATTACCCAAATCAGGTGTTTTATTTTGGGAGCTATTGGCTCTTTATCCATCAGCAATGAATCACTCTCCTCTTATTCTGTACAATAATGGATGCAAAACCCAATTTCAAGTCTTACAGTTACAGTGAGTTTGTCTTATCAAGCTGGATCTCCATAATCTGAGCTTGTCAGTCCCCATAGATGGCAGTCTCGAGCTGCAGTCAGATGCAGCCCCCTCCCACCCAGTCACCCTCCACCCCCATCCCCTTTTGCATCAGGAAGACACAGACATGTAGACTTTGAATACACACACCGACACTTTCCATCTCTCATGCTTACACAGCCCTCTTTTTTACACCAGCACACACCTGCATGCAAAAATAGCATTCACCTAAAAATGGAAAGAAATGGGACGTGAAACACGAGGCAGAAGAAATGTTTTGCCTCCGCTAAGTCAGTGGCCAGAGTACAAGTCGGAGACGAGGAGTGGTTATGGGTCTTAAACAGACTCTCAACTTCACATAAATGTTTAATCTTGTGCGTTAACAACTTGTGTTCAAATCTGATTGGTCACTATAAGAGGAAACGATGTTGACAGGAACAATCAATCCCTGTGAAAGAAAGTGGGTCTGGCCAGGGTGCATACTTTGGTGTTTCACAACAAATAAATGACTCTTCTTCCAGCCTCTACTGTAGCTTTTATGAGACGCAGCTACATAAAAAATCATGACACCCCCCTCCCTAATGACCTAGCAAACATCTGCACCCTGCTGCTGTGTCCTTGAATATGACACAGAAGCCTGAATATTGACTCTATGGTGCAGTTCCTTTTCTTATACCTGAGTTGTGTCACTGGGGGCAAAATTTAAAAAAAACAAAAAAAAACACAAATCTCTTCTCCACAGGATCAATAGTGTGTTACAGACAAAAATGATTTCACAATCTTTTAATATTTGAAACAATGAGCCAGGGGGATTCAGGTAAAAAGGCAGAATCACATGAAATATGAATGTGCAGTGAAGGAGGGCATTTCAAATTTACAAAAAGCCTTTATTATACTCTGACCTTCTCCTTTGTTTAAGAGTGTGAAGCAGCGTTGTAATCCTGTTCTAACAGGGGGAAAAATCTTTTTAATTGCACAGAGCAGAGTTAGTCTTGCTTTTTAAACTGATTTCATATCTTGCATGTGTGTATTACAGGTAGACGTGGTTCAAGAAAACAAAAAAAAACATAATGTCATTGAACCTAACTCGAACACTATGGAGGCTCGAAACCGACAAAAGGCTATAAAAGGTTATCAGATGAGTCAAAAATATGACTGAATATGTCAATAAATAATAGTTAGCTTAATGATTAGAATAAAGTGCAAAGCTTTTTACTTTCATTTAACCTCCAATCAGTTGGTTAACAATCTTTGTATTTTCTTTCCTTTACCCATAATCATTTGATAGACTAAATTAAAACTTGAAACCATTTTTTTCTACTTTTCAATTTATTCTATCTTGGCTCACAAACTAAGAGGACTGTGTAGGTGTGATAGCTAGCTATTGCTTATTCTTTTCTATAGTAGCTAATCACACTGAGCACCAGCCTTTAAAGTTAGCTACCTAGCTGCAGCTAACTTTCATCCAAAAACCACACTAGCTAATGCAGGTAATGCTAATTATTCCACATACTGCGTTCTGCTGTTGCATCACTGAATAAACTCTTTTGACAATAGCTAAAGCATTTCAGCAAGCCAAACAACATTTTTATTTCATTTACCCTCAATTGAATAAATTAAAACTTTATTTATTGTACTCTTGAATTCATTCTATACTTGGTCTTGCAGCACCAATCGAGAGAACAGTGTGGGTAGACTACTTGAAAACACCACTAGCAAAACACACTGAGCACCAGTCTTTTCAGCTAGCTACCTAGCTGCAGCTAATTTTCATCATAAAACCAGCTCATGCAGGTAATGCTAATTATCCTTATACCTCATACTGCTATAGCATCACTGCATAAACTCTGACAGTAGCTAAAGCATTTCACTGTGCAGATCAAAGCAAACCAAGTTAGCTTTGATAAAATTAAGCTAATGAGTTAGCTTTCATAAAGTTAAGCCAATGAAAGTTTAGCTACTGTTTGTATGTACGCTAGCTAGCTAGCTAGCTAGAGCAGATGGAGTACTAAATGAAAATGATCTAATACTCAATAAATACATTTAAAGGTTTCATTTATTTTATCAAATTATTAGATGTTCAGGAGAAAGTATTTTTTTACACTACTTTTTAAATGTTTAACCCATCATGTTTTCCTGTGTTCCCCATTCCTCCTGTGTTCCATGTCCCCGGTTTGTCTCTGTCTCTGTTTGTGTGTGTGTGTGTGTGTGTGTTCCTCCCGCTTACCTGGATCCTACACACCTGCCTGCAATCAGCACATCACCTCCTCAGCCAACACAACTGTCATACACCCACTCATTACGTCTCCCGAATATACTGTATACCCTGGCATTTCATCACCAGATTGTTGCTTCTGTTAGTGTGGTAGCTATACTCTGGCTCACTTTGCTATTTTTTGATATTCTCCAAGTTTGTTTCCTCGTGTTTGCAACTGATTAACGTCTGTTTGTCTCCCGTGCTTCAGGATCCCTGCCAGCCTGCTTGCCAGCCTGTCTGCTCATCCGCCTGCTCATTCGTTCTCCCTCACAACCTCCCGTCAACCACACCACCTTGCCAACTCCATTCCTCCTGCCCTCTCCAGCCATCCCCGGTCATCTCGTCCCCTTTTGAAGTACATTACAATAAATCCCTCAAACGTCATCTGCCTCTGAGTCTCTGCACTCGGGTTCACCTGCTCCGCCCCACATAACATAACCAATTTCAGTTTTTTGAATTCTCTGATAACCTTTTACTGCCATGTGTCCATTTTAGGGCTCCATAGCACACTCCAACAAATAAAATAGGCATATTGGTTTCAGCTCCATAAATGGCAAGCAATATTTTTCACCCTCTTTACTTTAGCTGTTGACACTGCAGCCCCCTGGGGCATGGGGGGGGGTGGCGGCGAGGACTTGTATTCCCATTGCGGTATATTGCAAGCATGTGTCAATGGCATTGACACTAATGTAATGTGATTGGTTCTTTCTAATGAGGTGAAATGAGATGGCATTTCACTTGACAATCAATCATGAGCCAAATACCCATTTGTAAGACTGTCTGGGACTCCGTTTGTCGATGGTTAACAACAGACGGCTGGTTAATGATACACTAGAATGTGTGCAGTCCGCTGTTGACATGTTTAATGTGTTTTTACATGGCTTAACAATCACTGTAGGATAAATACTAAATATGGCTGAAGTGGTGTAATTCACATTTGATTGTAGCACATTTGAAGTAAGTTTGAGAAAGAGAAGATTATTTTAACCAATTTTATTCTCATTGTGTTTGACTGTGTTATGATATTGTAGTCTTGTTTTTAATGGACTATTAAGTGATTATCCTCACCTTTTAAAAAAAAACAACATACCAGTCAAAAAGTTTGGACACACCTTCCCATTCACTTGAATAAGAAAATGTGTCCAAATTTGTATTTGAACAATGATTAATGAATGATTTTCTTAGTTACAAATTATTAGTTAAATCCACAAGAAAATAAGGTCCATGTAGCCCACACCAGTGTCACCATCACTTCTACTGTCCCAATATGTATTAAATTTACAGCATTGAATACATATTTAATAAATAAATATTCATTTTTCAAAATACAGAACAATTTTTTGGGGTTTTACAAATCTGGTTGTTGTTCATGAGTTTGTTTTCAGCGTTGTCAGTGGATGACTTATTAGCGTCTTGGCTCTTCGTGGCTCTGCACTTCATTACTCTATTCAGAAACTCTCTCTCTCTCTCTCTCTCTCTCTCTATATATATATATATATATCTTCTTGTCAGTCATGTCTGCCGCCATATTATTTATGCCTTGCCACCTCCGTCACCATAATGCGTTTCACCTTGTGTTTGAACAGTGCTGACTTGAACGAGCCACTTTGCGTGCGCACATGTGTGTGCATGTGTGTGTGTGTGTGTGTGAAGTGGAGTGTGTAGGGTTAAACGGGGCTGAGGTTGATCCTGTCTGCCCCAAGTTGGCCTGGCTCTCCACTCTCCTCTGCCCACTGGAGCTGAAAATAGGACTGGGGCTGCAGGCTCTCTCCCTCTGCACAGCTCACTGCTGGAGCACAGCACTGGACAACTTTGGATTCTCAACATATCAGCACACTCGCTACTAGGCGCGCGGTATCCACTGATATTAAAATTTAGGAGCTGATACGTGCTCTTTAGTTATCTGATCGGCGGAGAAGGATGCTGATCCAAGTGTCAGTCACTTTATGCTGCTTCTTTTCTGTGACATAATGTTATTCTATTAATAAAACTTCACCAGGAAGATTGTGAAAAAAGCACATATTTGATGAAGTTATGGGGTAAAATATGCACTGACTTAATACAAAGCTCAACTAAATGATAAATGGCAATAAAATAGAAAATACAGTATGCTACATAACCTGGGAAAGAGGATATACACAGTTTGGGCTGCGACTACTGAGTATTTTTATTACTTTTATGATAAATTACTTGTTTTTTTAAATTAAATTATTAAGTGTTTGGTCTATAAAATGTCAGACAATATCATTTCAATAAGCAGAAATCAGTTGGAAGTGTGTAACAATATTTATTGATGTTAGTGACAAAGATTTTTGGTGATTAGACTCCAATGATGGAAGCATGTTCATACAGCGTAGGCCCTTATGAAGACAGATATCCAGGATCCCCCTGGAGTCTAGATGCTGATGGTGGTTTGGAGCTAGCAGGTGGTTGATGGAAATCTTAGGATGAGTCTCCCTGGACATCATGGTATAGTCTGAAAGACAGAACGGCAGCAATATTTAATGAGCGGCATCAAGAGACTGATTGGCTTGAGGAACGTGGGCAGAAATATCATTTGTCAGATACGCTGACGTCAGAATTGTGAACGGAGGGGTTTTTTGACAGTGTGGGAAAAGCGGATGTAATTGAGAGAAACAGAACAGGAGGAAATAGCAGACATTCACCCGCGGCGAAGTAAAGGCAGTACACGAGGGAAAAGATCTTCTTTCTTGAACTTTCGCCAAAGCTTCACCACAATATCCCAGAGGTGACGTCTCGAAACTGCTTGTTTTGTCTAACCAACAGATGGATATAAAACAGTGGAAAGCAGCAAATTCTTCCATTTTCAGAGGCTGGAACCAGGAAACGTTTGGAATTTTTACTGGATAAAAGACTTAAATGATTATTCAATTATCAAAATAGGTGCCCATTATTTTTCTGTCCACTGACTAATTGATTAAGCATTTCAGCTCCGGTTTTATCTAAGATTTTGGAAAAAAAAACCCACAAATGCAACTTCCCAGAGCTGTTTTCTCAACAATAAATAAAAACTAAAAGTATTTTTACTTTGCTGTGTAATGAAATGAGATGGAGAAGTGGTAAGTTAAAGGTACGTTTGGTCACTAGTAGCACTATGAAGTAATGTTTTTGTGAGTTTTGTATCATGCTCTACTTGTTCTCAAGGTGACACGACACATATTCCCGCGGACAGTGTCTTACTATTCCACTTAATGATATTTGGTAGTAGCAATTCGTCAATAAAAGTCAGGGAAGAAGAATATTGCAAGCGAGCAAACAGGAATGTAAACAATGCAGGTTTCAAAATATTCAGAAATCGACTCTGCGGAGGAGGAAGGAAATACATTCAATCCATTTGTTAGGCCTCAGTGGAGTTTGGTGAGAAACACTGGATGTTTTTCACATTACCGTGTTTGTTTACAAGAAAACTCCACAGGGTACCTTTAAATGATAAACTGATTATTAGATGTGTTGTTGCTAATTCATTTCCCGTCAGTTACCTCATCATTTCAGCGCACGCACACACACACACACATCTCGCTGACAGACTCAGAATAGGTGAACGGATAAACAGAGGTCTAGTATGATTCAGCTTATTAAAACAGAATGATGTTCAGTCTGCATGGCTCAGCCCTTATAATGACAGTGACTTTCACAAATTGTCGCTTTTGAGCATTTCCACATGCCAGGAGGCATTTTTGCTCCTGCTGAAAAAGATCTGTACTGCAGCAGAGTGTGTGGCACTGAGGCAACAATATTGTGACAGCTCTGAGGACGCATCCCAGTACAACAACTACTCTCCCTATTTTGCTCTATTTCTCTATAGCCTGTCTCTATGGCACTTGAGCGTATGTTAAGCCTCTTAATACTAGTAGAAATGAGAGCATATGTTGCCCCCCCGTTTATCACCCTGCACTTGAAATGTATTTACTCTGTTTGTACCTAGACAGCAGCCAGCAACAGTCAAACTAATTAACGCTTTTTCCTTAATTGTTGCGTGCTTGACGACGTTCCTTGAGGCCCTTAAGCTAATGACGGTCACCTGCAGATCGGTAGTGATTTGATCACATACCTGATAGCGAGCCACATTAAAGCACAGCAGACACAGCCCATTGGATAATTAGATGGGTAACTCAATTTGAGGAAAGATGGTAATCAAAACAATCTGCTGAGATAAGGAATAATGTCAGATATGAAAGTTACCTTTCAATGTATTCATCAATTTCCCTTATGAAAATTTTGTAATCAGGGATTTAGGTGCTTGATTAATTGATCAGTTGATTGACAGAAAATGTGTCGTTTTTGCCAATCTAATAATCTTAGAAGTAATTTATCAAGCAGAAATGCCAAAAGTTTCATGGCTCCAGCCTCCCGAAAAAATAGTATTTGCTGCTGTTCTGTGGTTTTATATAATTGTAAATTGAATATATTTGGAATTGTGACTACTGGTTGGACGAAAAAGCATTTAATGGATTATGAAAAATATAATACAACGCGCTCAACTCACAATAATAATACAGAGTGCTGTAAAGGATTAATCACCAATGAAAGTGATTGTTAGTTGCAGGCCTATATGCATTGCAGGCTATCCTTTGTGCATGTGCCTCTTCCATATATGTTGACAGGCCTATGAGATATTTTAAAGCCCTTAATACTGTATCTGTATGCTCCGCACACCCACCCATCAATGAATCATCTCAACCAGTCCCTCTCTCTCGCCTGTGTGTCACTTCACCTCATTTGTTTGCTTTGTTTCAGGGGACTGTGTAGTGTTGACTGTCTGTCTGCTCACTTTTAGCACTCGCACCGGCTTTGTTTTGTCTGCGACAAGTCGCATCACCATGCAAGCCTCTTGCCAATAGTCATACCTAACACGAGTGATACAAGAACGCTGGCATCAATTAGGCAAAACACGACAAGAGCATGGCAGCACATCAATATTTATTTCATCTGCATATAAATGAGATTGGGTTTTAGGGAGCCATTTGCTGATGAACCTCTCAGCGGACACCACTCTTGTTATGAAAGAGAGGGGTGGGGGGGGTGGGGGGGGGGGGGTGAGACAGGGGGAGCTCTGCAGGAGGAGCAGAAAAAAGGCATGGTATAATAAGATTCAGGGAAGAAGAAAATTTCAAGGCTGAAGGTGTTTGTCCTCAATGAGGCGGCTCGATTTGCTATCTTGCAGCTTAGGCATCATTTCGTTTGTAACTGAAACTGACGCACCGCCCCGTCTGTAAACATTTCTGAAGAAGAGACTAATTCAGAGAGGTTAGAGGTCAACTCCTGGCAGCTCACTGGCCCAGACACTGGAAGTAATATCATGGGGGTTTGACAGTGATGCTGATGAACTGTGGAGCAAGAAGTCATGTCTGTGGAGAGCTCTGGGCTGCAGACTCAATCGCATGTCATGCTGCGTGTTCCCGCTTGGCCTCGGGGCAGCTGGGGCCACGGCTGCAGCCACAGTCAGCATGGGGTATCTCTGGGAGACTGTGTGAATTTGAATTTGTGTCCCCGCCTGAGACTGCAAAAGGAGTATAAGAAGTTGTTTGTACAAAAGGAGATGTTGATATACCAGTTGATGGAGCTGTCTATGGAAGTTTGAGTCTTTTGCAGCCTTCAGCTATTTGAACTACGTGAACCGGCATGCAACAGTGATGGGACATGACAGGTGGAATTTCCCCTAGTGGTGCCTAGAAAAGAACAGAAAAAACTGAACTATACAAAAATGTGCAAAAATAAAACTTGAGATTACTGTATATAGAAATGCTCCCTTTAAGACAAAAGCCAGGGCTTCAACCTGCTCTTAACGCTTTGTTTGCGATGTTTTTCTACCTTACCAATGAGCTGACATTGGCTCGTTGTGCATGCCCACAAACAACTATCCGTAGCCTTTGTTGCTCAGGTTGTTGCAAAGGTTTTTCCATGTGTTGTTTGTGTTGTCCACTCTCACATTTCAGATCGGATTTCTAAAATGCTGGAACATCTATGGATGATTTGAGAAGTTGACATTTTAAGTAAAGAACAAGAAAAAGTACTGAAATCCTACGTAGCCTTTGGAGCCGGCGGAAGTCTCCTGAGGAGCACAATTTGTTCTGATTGGGCAGCTTCCAACAGCTGAACAAATTGGGCTCCTCAGTACGGGGGCCTTAAAGAGACAGGAGCTAAAACGGCCTATTTCAGACGGAGGCTGAACTTTGTTGGCAATGTCACCTAGCTGGACTGGCTAAGTAATGACAAATTTGTCAAAATAGCTAAATGCAAGCTAGCTATGTACCTAGCTAGCCTGTACAACATACTAATTCACCTCACAAGAAGTTACAGTTATTGACACACATGCCTATGAAGGATGTTAGTAGCTAGTTAGTTAAGTACTAGTCGGTCATCGACTACCTTGTCTCACTGGAAAACAAAATTAATTTTTAATGTTGGGGTCTGATGAACATAATGAAGTCTTGATAAGGTGGAGGACTGAGAAGCAAGACCTCTTCAAAGGAAAGAGGAACACTGCCATTAAAAGTTTTGAGTGAGTAAAACTTGAGTCTGTCTGCCAAAATGTGATGAAAGGAGCATTTGTCATTAGCTAATTGTTGGGTTCCCATTAGGAAGTTTGTGGTGGATAATGGGCTGAGGGGCAAAGTGCAACCAGCCTGGGTAAAAGAGAAGTGAGAGAACCTAAAGCAGAAATACAAAGTCAATTACAGGAGTTTTGTGTATGCATTTGATTAGCCATTCAGTATGCGTTAGTATCATTAACTTCTCTTGTTATCTAATTTGCAGTATCTGAAATGTCCTAGATCAGGGTTCAGCACAGAGGGAGGGGAGGCAACAGCAGCCTCCTGGAAAAGGTATGGGGTGATGGATGCAGCACTGGGCAGCAAGCCATCCATCACACCACCAGTGCTTATCTCTTCGGCAAGCCAGGAGACTGTTGTAGTCTCAACTCCCTCTGTTGCTGATCCAGTCATTCAGGATGACTGTACACCATTAAGAAAGAGAAGGAGGGAGGAGGGCCAGGTAGTAAACGATCTAAAACAGATGGAGAAAAGAGAGGAAAAGAATTCAGGGCAAGAGAGGAGGAGAGGCGGGTAGAAAGTTTTTTGGCATTACTGGATGCACTAGTTAAAAAGTAAAGTTTTGTTTTTGTTTTTTTATTTAACAGTTAATTAATTTGCATTTGCTGTTGTCTAATCAACTAACCTATCTATTCTTATGTCCTCAGTCACTCAAAATACTGTATACTGTGTACTGAGTGTTGAATAATTGTTGACAGGGGTAGCTTGGCCCCATCGTTCGTGTTATCTCCTGCTTCAACATCTTCCTCACCAGGCTCCATAATATCTCCGTTGCCTAGGCAGAGGTTGTGAAGGATGGTGCTATAGGTGACGACAACAGGTGCAAAAGCGTGGCTTACTTCAAGAAACTTGAAGAAGATGGAACGCCAGTAGGTCTTCATCATCCCAAAAGAGCGCTCTATGATGCACCTGGCCCTGGACAGCTTGTTTTTGTATCTGGCCAGCACAGCATTCAGGACAGGCATTTGATAGAGCGTCATCAGACAGATGGGGGCAGTCAGATAGGGGTAACCACCATCACCCAGAATGCATCTTCCCTCTGGTGGGTAGAGCTGCTGGGTATAGACTGTTTTTCAGCACACGGGCATCATGGACAGACCAAGAGAAACCACTGCACACATCTATGAACTTGCCGCGACGGTCACAGATGGCCTGAAGCTGTATGGATGTGAATAGCTTCCTATTAAAATAACAGCTAGCATCCTCTGCAGGGGGCTTAATCTGGATGTGGCAGCCATCAATGGCACCGACTGCGACATGAAATGCTGGAGAGCTTGCTAACCGGGCAAAAACAACACCCACTTCCTCGATCTGGTCTGGTTGAGGAAACCGGAAAATCCTCTTCAGGACCCCAACTACTGCCCGGCTGACCTTATGCATTATCCTGTAGTCTTGAGGATGTCAAAAGCCCTTGAGAATAGTCTATAAGAAGCTGCATGGGCAAGCCAGTATAGGAGTACAAGGACTTGAAGCTCTTTTTCCCATCCATGTTCAGCTGTGTAAGTGCACCTCTAAGTGCTGCTATGGACTCTCTTGTCAGGTGAAGGTCAGGGTGGAGGTTGGACACAACATCAAAATAGAGCTGCAGGATGGACACGTTCAGGTTCAAGTGGCAGTATGTTGTAGGGTGGACATGCTACGAATATGAGAAATAAAGGGATCCGATGTAATGCAAAATCCTCCTTTGAATTCCTGTAAAATCCTTTTCTGACTGTTAGCTGTTTTATATTGGTACAACTGTTTTATATTTTATAACTATTCTCAGTCCTGCCAACAGTGTTAGGGTGGTGCTAGAGCAGCTACACTTCATTTCATACATGGTTTATTTACAGTTTGAGATACAAAAACACTACACTATATTAGGACTGCAACGATCTGATTAGACACTGTCACGTATCATAAAGTTTTGCAAAAATGTATACGCTTACACAACAGAATTGGCAAGTATGTTACACTGCAAATAAAAGTAGGTTAAATGTAAAGCTGCTTCATGTGCAGACAGAATATTGTGGCAGCAGCTGCATATCTGCATGAAAATATATTCAACAACAAAAAAAACATCTGCCAGCAACAGAGAGCTATGTGTGAAAGGGGGCAACATGCTTACTGGTGACCAGTTGAATAGATAGTAATAATATGAATAGGAACAGTTTAAGTGAACAAAATAATCATTAAGATAACAACAAAAGGACATAACTATGAAAATAACAATCACAGAGAAATACATATGTAATTTTACTGTAATGTTAACTGTTATGACAAAGAAGTGTGTCCCAATTATATGCATACTGCATGCAACAGCACGTATTTTGTAATAGCAGCTGCAGTACGTACTAAAAGTAAAAAAGAAAAAGTGATTTGGAACGCAGCAACAGTGTTTCTCTTTTCATTTGTTGTAATCCTTCAAACTGAGGTCAATTTCCTGAGCTAATCCTTCAGCCGAACTGAAACTGGCCTCAAGTTTCTGGGATGAAAACTTCTGAGCATTTTGTCACTTTCACCTACACACATAAGAGTGTTGGGTCTTTTGTCATTACTGCCAGATGAATGCATGGCACCGACCGCTGCTGAGGTCGTAATTAACCTCATCTCACATGCAGAAAAGTCAATGTGATGCTTTGAACAGTAATCATTGGGAAAGTAGACAGTGCAAACATGGCCCTGTTGAATTTCTTTAGTCACTCTTGCTGTATTTCAGGCCTTTACACATAATTGTTTGCCCTCAGAATTTATAAGCCTTAGCTGATCAAGCATTTCATTATGTTTTTATGAATTTGCTCATAAAAACAGAATGAAAACAACATACATAAAAAATGCATCAAATATTGGCGAAAAAAACCCAACGCTATACACTTTTATGATTAGGACGAGTTAAGAAAGAATCCAAATAAGCTCATAATAATTTTTTCACTGGCTCTTCGACTATTTTATCTCCAACAGTTTAGATGAGACAGCAGGATACTGCATCCAACACTACATTCCTCTTGTCCATCTGGATCCCCCCAAAATACCAAATGGCATCAATGGAAATAACATGAGTGTCAGTCGGGAGACAGCAACGAAATACCACAGTTTACAGACAGAAGACAGGGCAACGGTCCATCTGCTGGGTCAAGAACCATCATATGAGAACGAGGTTATGAGAAAATACATAAGGGGATGTGATTGTTTGTTGGAGGAAACTTGGACAAAAACTTCATAATTCCAAGTCTGTGAGAGGAGATATTCACAACAGTGTGTCTTGCTATCCTTATTGGACTGAGGGCATACAGTAGTTGGCTTCGAGTTATGGGCTTTTTTAGCAGCCTTTTATGTGTGCCAGCACCAGTGCTTTGAATCCAGCGCAGACAGCCATGGGCAGCCTGTGATGGGGATGTTTCCAGTGGGGTGACACAGGAGAATTTGATATGGTTGACCGCTTGCATTGCTGGGGCTGAGCTGAGAAAGCTGACCTGGATGAGCCAGTAGTAACTTTACTCACAAGGGTACATGTAGGCGAACACTAAGACTATCCAGTGACCAGTATGAAAAAAGTGGTAATATGTTAAACAGGCAGGTAAAAAATGAAATGATTCATGGGGTTTCATCTACACTTACCTATTGAAGCTGAATTTTATTATATTAAATGCAAGTACGCAAAAGACATGGACCAAACCATCACCCCAGCATTCTGAGGTGATGGTTTTGGATACTCAGTGAATGTTACATAATATTCCCTCTCCTTTAAGCCCCTGTTTGCTCTCCACCAACTCCTGAGAAAAATACAGTATCTCTTTCTTTAACTGCCAAATATGTTCACCAGCTAGTCGCTAACTTTGTCTGTCTGTCGTTTGGTGCTGGGCAGGTCGTGTACAGTAGATTTATGTTTTACTGAAAACAGCTGCTTGCTGTGGCTGGAAAAGGCATTGAGACTGAACCAAATCAGTAAAGGTATGGGCTGTAAAACCAAAACAACAAGCTGAAGCTTCTCTGTGGGTTCGTAACTACAAGTAACCCCTCTCACATTACACACACGAATGAGGTTTTTTTTAAATAAGTTTTTGTAGCCGAAAATCCTTAAAACTGTGTCAAAGAATTTTTTACATCAAATCTTAAGCCAAGTTAAGACCATAATTGAACATAGCTTCATTCCTGTGCAAATGTGAAGCAGCTGATTTACATGATGCAACTTCAAACTATGCAGATGACATTTCACTTAGGACTATGTCCCAGAAACAGGGTGCTTAATAATGCACCGTAGGCATTCACACTTCTGAATGCATTTCCCTTTGTAAAACCTCCTCCGCACACCAAAAAGACTGCGTGTTGAGTGGTCCCTGTACAACAGTGGAGAGCTTTAGACGGATTCATGTTGAAATCCTGGTGAGATCTGACCTGACAAGGGTCCCTCTTGGAGTTTGATTACCTCAGATGATCTACACACAGTGCGGCTTCTAGTCTGCGCTGCACTCCAAATGTTCTTATCCAGAGGCTGGAAAGCTTGCGTGGCCGTTTGTGTGTGTGTGTGTGTATTTGTGAGTGGTTTTGGAGTCACGGTTGGGTACGTTTTTGGTACCGCAGAAAAAAGAAGGGTAAAAAATAGCATGTTGGTTTTTTTTGGAAAACCTAAACATCCAAAAATGGCTCATTAGCTGTAACTATTACTGAAGCAGTTAGTTGTGCTGCAGTGAAAAAGGAAAACATTTCTCTTTCTTGCAAGGAGTCAGGACACATGTTGACAGCTGTTTTATGATGTTTTGTGGTATAACTGTATATAAAGTAGTTTAAACTAGCTCCACCTCCAGCAGCTACAACAGTAACATGCTGCTCTAACACTAATGCTTCATTCTTATTAATCTAAAGTCATATATAATAATATGTAAGTAATGATATAAAATAATATATCAGTCAGATGGATGAAACCCCTACTTTTACTGCAATACTTTTTAACTATATTTTTCTCTTTCAGAAGTGGTTCTTACGACATGCTGTCTGACCACGTCAGAAATCAAATCTGTATATAGTTGTTTGGAATGTCTTCACTCAAAGACGGTGTGAAAAGCCGACCATCACAGGGAGGGGAGGGGGACAGTCGTCACAGAGAGGGGAGGGGAATGGGGAAATGTGGTATTGTTTCACTACAGAGATAATGGAGCATATTTTAATAATAGCGTTGCACTCAGTCAGTGTTATGAGTCTCTTGTTTGTCATTCTGACGGTGATGACACTACAGGGTAACCAGGGTAACCACGCTACCTTGGGTAAGCCGGCTAGCCTACATCCATGAACATGCGACAGCTAAGTGTACCGCTGTCAAAACATTCCAGGTAGCGCTAGAATTATTGTTCCACACGTCAGAGTAAGTGGATTATAAACTATTTTGACAGTAATTGTTCGGGTCACGGATCATACCAAACCGAGGAAAGTCACGCACCGAACCAAACATCCTTTACTTAATGGTTCGGGACGAATACACATACTGTTACACCCCTAGTTTTCTTGCAATGTATTGGTTTATCCATGAAGGGCATTCTGCTGGGGGATGTTAACTCAGAAACAGTTCTCTGCTTTGCTCAGTAAGCTGTCATCTGGAGTCGGGCTGCCAAATGCAATTGGGCGAAAAGGCCTTTGAAGTGTGCCGTGATTGGCTGTGTGTGGCGGCTATTTTGACAGCGCAGGTTGTGACGGCGAGGTTGAAGCAACAGTAACTCTGTAGGTCACACTGTGCTGGCTTTCCTTAAGTCTCTGATGTAAAAGTGTGTGTGTGTGTGTGTGCGATTGTGCGTGAGTCAGTGAGAAAGAACTAGTAAATCACTTTAAACCTGAGTGTGTGTGCGAGTGTGTGAAGAGAGAAAGGCTTGATGGATTACTTTCAGCTCCTGTGAATGCAGCGTGCATGTGTGTGTGTGTATGTGGTTGTTTGTGTGTGACATCACACAGCCGACATCTCCCTGTGCATCTCAGTACAGCCCTCCTGCAGTTTAAAATTAAATTTCAAGCAAATATTTCATTGACATCTCTCCTCTGAGCCTCACATTGTCACAGTTCATTAAAACGTAATTGAAAAGGAATATTCAACAGCTTACTTTGCACATACACCACTTTACCCCATTACATTTGCTACAGAAACATTTACATAGAATATCATCTCAGCTCTGTTTGCACTCAGAAAGCTACATGAGCCGCTTACACGGCTGCCTTATCATTTCCCATAATTCATCTGTGCCAGCACAAATAAACATAGCAGGGAATGTGGGATATGCAAAGCGTGATTCAGCAGCAACATTTTTAATCTTTCTTCCATCAGCTTCTATTACTAGCGCTGCCAAGCTCAGCGGACCGCAGCGCTCCTGGGCTCTGATTGGGTTAGTTCAATTAAATTGGGCCCCAGTAAGGTGTAATGAGAACTGTGCTGTATCAGTGACAATATGTAGAAGTAAGCTCAGTGGCAGCCATTATGGTTTGGCTATTAACTGGCGAGCCATTAATATCAATAAACCCTGTTTTCATGCAACTGTGTCAGAATCGCCCTGATTCGTCCATCACTCAGTTCAACCAGACACCTCATATCGTTGGTCAGGCTTCAGTGAGATGGTAATGTACTACAGCATAAACAAGGCCGTGTGTTCTGTTCCTGTCGAGAAACAAGGTCTGCAAGGATTTAAAGTCCCCCCTCCCCCTCCCCCCCCCACTCAAAAATCTGTTTACTTATTGTTCCTACAGTTGGATTGGTTTCACTGTGCCGAATGATGTATGTGCAGAGTTTGACAACGCAAGGCTGTTTTCACATTCATCTGCTGAAGGGAAAACTTTGCTCACCTTAAATCTGGACTTCTTTTTAGCGATGTCACCATGTCCCCAAATCTCAAAATTAATTTGGTACAGCAGTGTTATTTTTTTTGACAGGAAAGGTTGCCAAAACCACAAAAATAAGACCCAAAACGTAATGAACCAGAATCATCCTTTAGTAATATCTTTACAAGCAAAAGATGGTTTCAGTGAGATAGAAACACCACTCTGGATAGTTTTTATGCTATTTAACTATTCCTTCAATTCTTTGTAGACCATCATTACAAGCTTTGACTCTTATATTTATTTAAAAAATGAAATTTAAATCACAATAGCCATTAGATATTTTGTTCTGCCCTGCTAAATGGAGCTGTGTAAAGGCTAAGGAGTCCTAAATGGCTCTATCATGGGATAACACTAATTACAGGATGTGGGCCCTGCCTTTAAATGAAAGCCAAATTAAGAAACAAAATATTGATTTCCTTCCCTGGTCCCTTCCCTAGAAGCTCTTAGATTCGCTCACAGAGGCAGAAACCTCCATAGCCAGTCATGTTGTCCTGCCCTTGTCTAGTTTATTTTCATGTCCCGTTTGTCTGTTTTATTCTCCAATCATCATGCATCAAGGCTTCAGAGGTTCAGTGTAGGGATCCACATTTTCTTACAGCTACTGTAAACTTGGTGTTACAGTTAAAGAGGTTTCTTATTTTGTTTAAAGGTGCACTATGTAAGAATTGGGCAGAATTTTAGTTTAAAACATCCAAAAATTAAGTAGTAATTAAAAATTATTAACAGAATGTGAAGAAGTAACAGTTATGACGTTACATCAAAGATCTATACGTATTGTGTTGCAGAGATATCCACTCAAGTTAGCATGCTAACCAGCTAGCCTCGGCATGTCCTGTCTTGTAATACCACTTTGTACCTTAAGAGGCAATAGTGAGTCACTGTAGCATCCAGTCTACCCTCAGTCCAATACGTCACTTTATTGAGTTTTAATATTTTTTAATTCATTGAGAAAGTCACCATTTAGACTCACAATATGTGACACAGTTGTGCCAAGTTGCCACTGCTGCAGCTGCTGGCTGGCGTGATCAGCTGATCTGATGAACTGATCTGTGCAGCTCTTTGGTCATTTACAGCTGGCTCTAATGTCTCCGTAGCATTTTGATATCTTAATGCCATAGAACAGATTCACTGTAAATAGTAAGCTGTCTGGTGATATGTTTCCCCCTATTTGTTTGGATCATGTGGCCAATTCTTACACATTGCACCTTTAATTCTTGAAATCTTCCATCTCTGTATGTTGTCTTTGCCCTCAGGAAATTGACAGATATAGAAATACCCAGATATAGAAGACGGAAGTACATTATGTTAATCGTAACATTGTGTGAGATTTGCTCCACTGGGTCTCTGAGTGCTGTCTTTACTGTGACAGAAGTAATATTGTTGTCAAGGCAACCAAATTGCTAAGCACTGAGTTTGTCCGCTTGGCCTTTTTACCACTCTGTCCATATGCCTGAAAGGCTCTGTCTGTCTTCAAACTGTGAAACCGTCGCAGTGGTGCGATACAGCCAAATGACATGTTCTTGAGGAGACACTGACAGGAGATGGCGGGAGATGGATCCTTGTCATGTTAAGTGAGGGGAGTTTTCCTCTTGAGTGAGCTTACTGGCACAGTGACATTAGCATGTTCAGTTTGGATGCACTACTCCACCAGTCGACAAAGGTGAGGCTATTTCACACTCTCTTGGACTTCAAAGCTGCTGTGTGGGAACAGCCTCAATGTGCTCGCTCTGTTTGCGGTGTCTCCCTGTTGTTGATTCCTCACCGGACGGGCATACCCATGGCAGTCTGCATCTCCCCTTTTGAAATCTTAATCAATGTTCTCATTCCTCTTTAACCCTCAAAATGCCCTCTTCTTTAGCGTCTTACCCTCTGCTCTTCCCAGTGTGGTCACACCAGAAATTGTTTGCATGTCGTCACAAAATAATGGTTCTGGAAGCTTGGTGTAATGACTATTTGCAGGTGATGCTGTAGCTACAGTACAGTCACTTGTAGCTAGTTTTGTTTGTGGCAAAATGGATATGAAGAGGAAAGCTTTATTGCAATTGCTTATCATTTGGCAAAGTGGGTTTGTATAAAATAGGATGGTACAACACAAGTTATATGATAGTTTCCTCCATTTTTTACTCCCAATGTTCTCTAAAACTCCTTCCGAAAAATTCACAAAATTAAACTGCATGAATTTACTTTGCCTCTACAAGTTAAGTTTTGAATTTTGGTTGGCTGGCTGGCTGGGTGGCTGGATGGTTGGTTGGTTAGTTGGGTGGTTGGTTGGGTTGGTTGGTTGGCTGGCTGGCTGACTGGCTGGGTGGCTGGATGGTTGGTTGGTTGGTTGGGTGGTTGGTTGGGTTGGTTGGTTGGCTGGCTGGCTGACTGGCAGGGTGGCTGGATGGTTGGTTGGTTGGTTGGGTGGTTGGTTGGGTTGGTTGGTTGGCTGACTGGCTGGGTAGCTGGATGGTTGGTTGATTGGTTGGTGAACTACTGTGGCTAGTGAGCTAACCAGTCAGAAACATGTCAATAAATGTTGCTGTGACTGATCCATTAAGCCCTTGCCACACCAGAAAGTAGCACAGCAAAGTTCATCCATGCATCCTTGAGAATTATGTGTTATCAATTCATAGAAGTTTAGTAATTTAGTGGCTACTCGCAATTGGTTGGTTGATTGGTTGGTTCGGTTGGTTAGTTGGTTTGGTTGGTTCATTGGTTGATTCATGAACTACTGTAGCTAGTGAGCTAACCAGTCAGAAAGTCAGTCACAAAAAGCCAATTACCTTGCTAATTCACAAAACTAAACTACAGAAATTTACTTTGTCTTTACAAGGAAAGTTTTGAAATTTTGCTGTATAAATGTTGCTGCGACTGATTCCTTAAGGCATTGTCAACCCAGAAAGCATCAACTCTTATCTTGTAACTGTCTACAAACCATGCCTCTCTCGTGGAGCAGTTTACACACCAGCTGAGGAGGGCTAAATAAAAGTTGATGAAACAACACAGCTAATAAGCTACGATAGCTTCCTGTCTGCTGGGTTCTAGCTCTGCATTGAGGTCAGTGCTGTCAAGATGGTTTGTTATTGCTCAGTTGCGCAATTGAACTCGATGCAAAAGGTTCACACAGATTTACTTTGCTCCTGTGAAATGAATTGATTTCACTGCAGTTTTAATCGTGTGTGACAGGGCCTTTACTCTCCCAGTCTGTGCCTTGCACTGAGATGAGCAGCCTTTAGTGTCAGACATGTATTGTATGTGACTGCAGGACTTTTACAGACCTGTTTGTGTTATCAGTCCATCTGAACTCATTCCCACTGGCTGTATCAGGCAAACAAATTCCTTCCAGTAGCTCACCGAATCTGCTGACACTACAAATGTGCAAATAAATGACCCCATTTGAGGATTATTATGTTTCTTCTACAAATATAGAAACAAGGAGAAAGGGGAGAAGAAAGGTGTGATGAGAAATAGCCTGAAAGAGGAGAATGTGAAAAACAGCGGAATGAATTGACAAAGAGAATAGCAGAGAGGACTGAAAGGAAGGAGAGACAAGTTTGGTGAGTCATTACACAGCCGTGTTCAAACAGTGACTGCTTTTGAAGTTTAATTCTATTTGATGCATTATTGGCTGGCCACACGGCAGTAATTTTTAGTGCTGCTGGAATAGTTGAGAAAGTTAAAAGCTTGAGTGGGTGGCATGATGCAGCTCTAAGTGGTAAGGAGCAGATCCAGGAGTTGAGACAATAACTTAATGGCATTAGCGGCAGAGAGGATTCAGACTTCCCAGGCGAGCTGGAAGGTACTGGAAACTCAACAAGTGTTAATTGTGTTGGTCAACTCGCATTTTATCATCTTCATTTCTTGGTTTGGACGTTGACTTTCAAACAATTGCAACAGTGTTTCGTCACAGACAAAAAAGGGTCCAAATATGCAACACCAGTCTCCCCGAGGCATTACCTTTGATGTGTGATTGACAGGTAATTAGGCGGATTCGCTAGTTAAAAGTTGAGAGAAGCAAACTTGCCAATTTATGTTTAGTTTTTAACAATGCATGAAAACTCTGTATTTGTCAGAATCTTTCACCATAAAACTTTGAAGAAACTTCATATGCTTTGCACTGTGCATCACATAGGTACAGACAGGTTTGGAAAAATATACTCTTACTTGATAAAGTTGCCTGAAAGTTTCCTTAGACCTGTGGCTATTTGGTCTGCTGCCCGGGCTGCTGTGGACTCTTACAGTGTTTATGAATTATTAAAAAATAGAAACAAGAGCTGGGAGTCCCAAGCAGAGTTTAAATGTGCAAAGGTTAGGTTTGAGGTGTAGCTGCAGACATTGAGGGGGAGCAACACGGACTTTGGGGTGAGGTTGGACTGCGCAAAGGGCAGCCTTTATGCATCAAGTGTACAACAGGAGGGAAAACAAGAAAATGGTTGTTGAGGAGATTCAGAGGCTAGACAAAGCAACTAGATGTGCAGCCAAAGCAGATTCAGTGGGTGATTTGATCAATTGTAGAAACTCATCTGGAGTGAGGAGTACAAGGGCAGGCAGCATTGATGTTGGGTGCAACCTCTAGTGTACCTCCATCCTCTCAAAATCTTGCCCCATGTGCTCTTTGTGTTCAGGCACAGCTTCTCTTCAAGGTGTAAAACAAGCCTCACTCAAGAACAATATACAGTCCATGTGGTCAAGTCAAGTCCATGTGGGCAGCAAATTTAGCTCAGCCTAAGCAGAGACAAGGTGAATATGTGGCCTGTTTAATCAGCCGAATATTCTGACTTCACAGCTTTGGAAACTCACATGTAGTTTAATGTAGCGATAGAGTGTGGTGTTACCTGTTTGGCCCTTCAGTTTATTTATGATAGCACAGCCTGACGTTTGATATGAAGGCCAATGACTGGTCAAGACATCATTTAGTATCTGGCTCCTGTAGGAATCCTAGCTTAACCTTTGGCACATGAGTATGATAAATAGCCTGCTGTGCGGATTGATGTTTCTTTCTTCAGATATCCACCCTTGAACACCCAAAACTACACAGAACTTGTATTTACTAAAAGCTTTCCTATGGACCATTGAAAGTAAGATCACCCAAAATAGCTTCAAATTGCTTCCTACATGCATTTAGTCACACTAACAATGAAAAATTTAAAAGTAAAAGTAAATGCAACAATTCTCCATTACTTAAAGTGGCTATATAAATGGAAATAACAATAACAATCACAGATCTATCCAGGAGGGGCGTATAAAGTCAAAATGGTGACTAGTAACAGCAGTAATGTTCACTTTTGTGTGCAAATGTCTTTTTAATGAGAGAAATCCATCAAAATCATGACACAATGTGGATTTAAGGCGCTGTACCCACACCTACCTTGTATTAAAATTCGATCTGCATCTGAATATCTAACCAGAGTACAGATTAACATTGAAGTGCATGAAGTGAAAGTATAATCACACACAGAGTACATCAACATTGTCTTTCCCTTCGCATGCAGACTCCCACTATGGATATCAGTCATTAATTCTACATGTAGACCATCAGTGCTCGCCCAATTCTGTGCCTGCATGCAAATCACAGCTGGTGCTCACCCAATAGCCCAGATGCATGCAAATGAGTTTGCTCAGTGAAGGTAGCATCTTGTGTAATCACGTGCTTTATGCAAAATCAGGTTGAAATGAAGTTCAGCCAACTTTTTGATTGAGCAGAGTTATTCTAGCGAAAGACCGAATGCGTGACGTGTAAAAACCTTCATTAAGCTTGAAGACAAAGACTGTGCCTTTTATAGTCCTATCAATCCGTATATTCGCCTGTTTATACAGTACTTGGAACAAAAACTAGATCATCAAAAAAGCGTGATCACACTTTGATAGGTGGAAATGGAGCCATATGTGTTTGAATGTGAGGCAGGTTCAGTAATGTGTGAACCGCTCTCCCATGCTGTTCCCCATCAATCCGATGCTTAGCGCGGCTACTGGAAGGCACGGCAGCACGTGAAAGACATATTCCATTTCCTGCTACGGCGGCACTATCAGTGTCCCATTCCCGGGTTAAAATGGACCAGGCCTCCCCCGCCAGGAGACAGATGCTGCACATCAGAAACGTGCACACATACTAACACATAAAGAGGCAGCTGGTGGGCTGAGTGAATTTCCATGGCAATGGGTGAGCTAGGGCTGGTCAGCATAAAGCAACAGAAGGAAGGTATGCAACGTAAATCACCTGTGGGACTTGGAGAGCTGGAGAGACCGTGTAGGTATGTGTTTCAGCTCCGTTGCCTGAAATTGCAGGAATTGGGAAGTGCGGTGTCTTTAAATGCAAAAACATGTACCCAGAAACAGGTAGTGGAGGGAGTTTGTGGTCAGGTGCACAGGGTATACATGCACTGATGACTGGCGTCTTTCCTACACCTTAAAAAACCAGAGCTTTTCCATGTTTCCATCTTGTATCGCTTACATTACAGCAAGCCCTTTTACAAACCATGCTGCAGTGTTTTTTCGACATTATAATGTGTTTCTCAGGCGTCCTTTGGCTTGCAGTCTTTTCTCTATGTTATATAAATCAATTAACAGGCTCTTGAAATTTGCTCAAGTTGTGTTCTGCACAGTGAACACAACTCACTCAAGTTTAATGACTGGTATTGCTGCTCTCCAAAAAGAATGAATGGAAATCAGTAGCTATTTGAAGTGGTTATAAAATACATCCAAATTTCCAAAGTGTTCAGCAAAAAAAAACAAAAAACATCAACAGTACACATAATTTGAAGTTGAGTGGTTAAAAGTTGCAAAAACAGACAACGTTGATGTGTCATTTGTTGAAACTTTCATACATTTTTAACTACTTAATGAAAAACCTCATTTCAACTAGACTAACTTGTTCTTGCCTAAACCCAGCTGTTTGCCAACAGTTTCCTGTGATGATCAGCGAAAGAAAAATGTCAATTTATGCCGCTCTCATAAACCAATTTGTGGTGCAGGAACAAAAAAAGAAAAAGTCCCAACAGCATTTAATTCCAGTCTTTTTGTGTGCATGTGCATGTAAATCCATCTGAAAGCCAGTTGGTTTTATGAATTCCGGCACTTTCACCACAGAGCTGGCATCATACATGTTCATTGAAGACTAATCAACAGAGCGCAGTGTGTGTCTGGTGAATCTGGCAAGGTTTTAAGCCCATCCTGATCTTTTAATTAGTCTGATTATCCAAACAGCTGTGTGCTGGCTCTCCATCTGACTTTAACGCACACACACAAACACACACACAGCGTGATAACGCTACATATGTGGCTGCCGACGGGCGCCCTCAGAGCGGGGTGTGATAAATATTGTCAGCGAGACTCTGATGACGGCGCTCCAAGCTCTGACTGACTGTCAGAGCCGCGCTCGCCATGCTGGGTTTTTCTTGATAAAGTAAAAAAGCTTCAGCAGGAGACTTTGAAGACTCGGCTGTTGCAACACTACTGAAGTCTTTGTTCAATACTTTGTGTGTGTTTGTGTTCCATATTTGTGTTTGTGGCCTGCATTTATGCCCATCATGATGACCTTGTGGGCTTATTTTGAATCACTGAACTCCTTTTGAGCTTTTCTTTGCATGAGAGTTCAGTCAAGTCTTAAATGTTAGTTGACTTTTTATACGCTATCAATGCAGGAAATAGTTAGATGTTGCAATATAATGCACTTATTTTCTTTTATAAACTTGGTTTTTGATCAGAAAATAAGTATTAAAAGGAGGCGATCACTCACAGGATCAACGAGCCCCGGGTTGTCTGATGTCTCCAGCATAAACAGACAGGATACTGAGTTATAACTGACCAGCGCGTTCAGGTGCGCGCGGTTGTTTTGTAGCAGCCTGATGTAATTTGTTTTACAAGGTAAACACACGGCCTTGCGTAACGGCGATGCACTTTGGCGCAGCACTTCTCAAAGCCAAGGCTGCAGATTTAGCAACAAATCTGTCCTGCTGGCTTCAGACGGCTGCAGCCCGGGAACATAATGGACTGAAGGAGAAGGTTTCATTACAGTATAAAGCAGCTGTGACAACAGATACTGTAAGAATCAATAATATTAATTTATAGATGCATGCAGAGCGAGTCACAGATTTGCGCTGTCGCCACATTAAAAATGTATTTTGTGATTCATTTTTAAAGACATTACTGGTTGGAGAGTGTTGAATGATAAGGTTTATTTATATTATAAGCATTATTAGTTAATTAATATTATTATTAAAATGCATTTCCTGCAAGTATCTAGATTGCTATTTTTAGCTCATCAAAGTGGAAGCAGAGGAATTTAAAATAATTGCTGATCATTTGAAGTTGTCATTATTTTGTCGCTAAATCCAGGATGAATATTAAATACTTATATTAACATATGAGATTTTTCTTCTTAATATCGGTTGTTAAAAGCTAAAGAAGTGGAATAACAAATAAATTCTGGTCATCGTTTTGAACAATAGTCTCTTTAAGGTTGAGCGGGGCTTCACTTGACTTCTCATCTCGCACTGATAGCCAGCTCTTCTCAGTGAACTGGACTAGTTTGTGCCAGGTTAGGGTTCTAGCACCTCTATCCCCCAGAGGAACCAGCTGCTCTCTTGTTTTTTGACTCCGTACAGGCTGTTCTTTCTCTCTCTCTGCCTCCCTGTGGATTTTACATGACACCTGCTGAGCTTAAATGGTGTATTCTCTTCTTCGGTTTTCATTCACCCATCTGTTTAGGAAACAGTTATCATGCCTGCTTGTGGCTTTAAACATGCTAGAAATGTTGCCTGATTGCAAGAATGAGTTGTTTCATAACACTAAAATGCTTTTTATGTCTCGCATGCGCCGTTCCTGTTACCTTTCTTCAAGGTCTATCAGAACTGAATAATAGTAATGAACGTTTTGCATTATGCATTTTTCGAGATTGATCGTCTTATGCACCAGCGAGTAGATTTCCCCTATGTATTGTCAATCCGTCGCCCTTAACATTTCCCCCCTTTTCTTCTCCGTCTCCATCGTCTCCTGATTCATCTGGGAACAATAACTAAACAAAGGGCGCTCTGACGCTAGCGAAGCTATCAAGATTGAGGTTAGCGAAACCTATTCAGAAAACAACCCGTGAAGTACAAGATGGCAAGGTGAAAGATTTTTGCAGGGAAGAAAAGAAAAACCAATGATACTCATTGATCAAACACAATAGTCTATTTTGCTCTCAGGTTCTCAGTCAATAGTAGCAGAAGCATTGTCTCTAAAAACCTGTGGCAGCTCGAGAGAAGCTTAACATTTAAACACATTAGAAGAGTGGCATTTCATGTCCTTGATAATCTTATTTAAATCATATTAAACTTCTCCTTTTGTAACTGATTTAGCACCGTATTTTAAACAGTAGGAGAAATGTACATGTTGGGAATGTGGATGGGATGGTTCGGCTCACGTTTTTTGGGGGGGGCATGGCTTAAAAAGTTTAGATTGGAGATATTTATCTTGCAAAAATGCCAAACATTTGTTATCTATCTTTGTAAATTGGATTTTTGACTGCTGGTTGGACAAAACAAGCTATTTCAAGACTGGGCAAGGGCTCTTGGAAACAGTGATGGGCGTTTTTCACTATTTTATGACATTTTATAGACTAATCAATTTATTGAAAAACAAATCAACAGATAATTGAAATTATCATCACTTGCAGCCATATATCTGAAACACAAACACTCAAAGAACATGTCTTATTTATTACTCAGATGTCAAAAGCATAGTCTTTCAGATTTTCTTGTTTTTTATTGCTTTAAAAGCCCAGATAACGGCCAACAAATAAGACATTGTTCACTCCCGTTTCGATATAGCAGCCATTAAAAGTCGAGCTGTGTGTTTGTTTGACTTTCAAATGTGTATACAAGCTTAAGGAGGACAGGAAGAGATAAACGGAAAGACTGCATGACCAGAACAGGCCACATTTGCACCACAGAAGAGTCACCAGGCTCGAGGGGGGAAACCGCCGACGTCCGTGTCCAAACGCAGAATAAACAAACAGCGACTTAATTAGTAGGAATGTTGTTCTGCAGGAGTGAGATTTGGTTGAAACATAATGTTTAGTTCCACCACGTGGTTGTCAAAGGTCAGAGCCAGGCCATGTGGATGCCGTAAACCAAAAAGGGGGGAGGTGTCTACTGTGGGCGAGGGATGGCTTTTTAATCTTAAAAAAAAAAAAAAAAAAGGAGGCATATGAAGCAGATGCAGTGCCTCGTGTCGCACGTCGGGGGCGCTGTAGGACCTGAGAATCTGGAGGGATCTAGGGATCTCGGTGCGTTAGGTCCCCACAGTCAGAGCTGCTTGAACGGTCGCTCTCCTCACTCACTCACACACACACTCACACACACACACACACACACACTCTCTCTCTTTCTTGCACACACACTTCTTCTCTTCCCCTCCTCTTTCCCCACACACACACACTCCTTCTCTCTCTCTCTTCTTCTCTCTCTTTTTGCCTCGGTGTCTCTCGGTCACTCACTCCGCCGCTCTCTCCCGTTTCATCTCTCCACCGTGAAGTGCACACACACACATACACAGAGAGAGAGATAGATAGAGAGAGAGAGAGAGAGAGAGAGAGAGAGGTGATTCGGCTCCCAGTGACTAGACTGGGGGCAAACACAGACAGAGTTGGGGGGACCTGAGGGACAGGACAGCACAGGGTTTTGATTGCAGCGGGAAAAGATCCGGCGCAAGATTTTTCCTACAAAACGGAGATTATTTGCATCACAAAACCTGTGGAAAGAGGACACTGACACTACCGGCTGCACCGCCGCTGTCCGCGCAAGAGGTGCCATTTAGTGCTGTTTATGTGTATGAGTGTTTGTGTGTGTGTGTGTGTGCGTGATTCTGAGTCTGCTCACCTTTTCACTATGCAGATTCATTGCTTTACCTTCTTTTCTCATGCAAATGTAAAAAAAAAAAAAAAAAATGTGTCTGGTCGTGGCTGCTCCGCGTCTTTTTTGACGGAGCCGGTGTCTGTAAATTCAGGTTTGCATGATCATAACGCAACGCTCCATTAATTAGTTCAGCTCTGCTAGATTAGTGCATGTTAGTGTGAGTGTGCGCGCGTTTGTGTATGTGCGCACGTATCCAGAACTGTCTAGCGCACACACACACACACACACGGCATGATGAACCAGAATGTGCTAAATAATAGATCTTCACCCCCCCCCTCCAATATGACAGAAAACTTCCAAACTAGGTTATCCTTGAATTAATGTATGAAATGATATCTCCAGCAGTTTCATCCACCTTCTGTGTCTGAGCGCTTTTCTAGTCAGTTTGCATGTGTGGATGCATCTGTGCGGTGCATGTGTGCTCTCCTCAACATATCATGCTTGGATGTCATTGCCTCAGGATCACAGGGAGGGAGGGGGGGGGGGGAAGAGCAAGGATGTGTATGTGGGGAGAGTGGGTGGAGGGGGCTAAATGCTATTTGGCACCGTGCCAAGTTGCTGCTTTAAAGAGGATGTTGAAGGTTAGACTGATGTCTTCTCAGACCCGCTCCGTCTGTCTCCTTGCTTCTTTACTTCTATGCACAGGAGTAACAAGAATGACAAGTGTGTTTATTAAAACGGCACCGTGAGGAGTCCCTTAAGTAACGTCAGTGGAGCACCCCCCCCCCCCACCCACCCACTTCCACCACCCTTCAATCTCCACTTTCCTCTCAGCTGTCCTGTCCTGCCTCCATTTGAAATGTGATTATATGAGTGTGTGGCAGAGTAGATGGATGATGGAGTATTTGTTGGGAAAGGAGGGGAGGGGAGGGGTTGAGTTGATGCTTGTTTTAGCTTTCTGCCCCCCCCCCCCCCCCCACCCCCATGGGATTTGCCCTTTTCTTCCATCTCTCTTATCCCCTACCTCCATGTATGTCTGTCGCTCCTTCCATCACTTTTTTTTTTTTTCCTCTCTCTCTCTTCTGTCCTGCTGAGCCAGCGAGATTTACTGGTTCAGAGTGGGAGTCCATTCACAGAACTGGGAGAAAGAGAGAGAGAGAGAGATCAGGTGAGAGAGTGAGGGAAAGGAGAATGGCAGCGGAAAAAACAACCTCCCCCGGGGGGGGGGGGGGACGAGTCCGCGGGTGATTTATGTGTAGGCATTCCTCCACACGTGTTTGGCCACCGCTCCAATTAACACCTCCACCAATCCATGGCTGCTACTTGACAAGATGCAAGAATCCGAGCGGGGGGGGGGGGGGGGGCAAGAGTGTATTCATTAGCGTGCGCGCCGTGTTTGTTTGCGGGATTTTAGCAAATTCAAATTGTTTACTGTGGCTTTTCAGAGAGATTTCTGGGTCATTTGTCGCCGCAGTATTTTTTTTAAGCTTCCTCTGCTCGCTCTGGAAGTTTAGAGGACTGCAGAATTTATTGCGCACAGAAAAACAGCTTCTTCTCTGGATAATTTACAAAACACATCCAGCTGACCCCGTTTTCCTCGATCTATTTCTTAAGTTCTACAGGAAGACACGATTACACAGCCTTCTCATTGTCAAGACTGATTGATTTGAGGTGTGATTCTGACTTTTACTGTCCCTTGTGTTCCTCCAGGGGGCGTGATAGACAAGGACCTGCGCCACTACCTCAACCTGCGCTTCCAGAAAGGCTCGGTGGACCACGAGCTGCAGCAGATCATCCGGGACAACCTCTACCTCCGCACCGTCCCCTGTGAGTTACCTTGTCTCTCTCCTTTCTGAGTGAAACGTGTCTGGTATCTTTTTCTTCTCACCATGGCTGAAAAGCGGGCAATAAAGCCCCAGACCTCCGAAGGCCCAAAAACTAAAGGTTCACTGTTGGTTGGTGGTAGTTTGTAATAGAAACTGAAACAATAATTGCTTCAAGGCGAGTCCTGCTTTATTAATTCATCTTAAAGCCCCTGTATTGGTGGTCCGCTTGTCAAAACTTAGCTTGAGGCCCTTTTTTTTGTGGATTTTGTGCTTTCATGATGCATATTCCTAAAAAAAAAAAATCTAATCACAACAAATCCACTGGTACAAAGCAAACCTGGAGTACTGGATGGTGTCTGGACCTCCATGAAAAACCACTAACTGCTAAGCTGCTTTGCATAGTCTGCTGCGTGAACCGGCAAGTACTGGAGTGCAGCAGGATACATACACAAGCAGGTGAATCCAGACATGCTTCTTCTTGCTTCTCATCAACTCTTATCACTCAAAATACTTTTCCAAATCTCAGAGGAGGGCGTGACGAGATACTTGCTTTCCCCTCGTCGTCGTGTCCCGTTGGCTCCGGTCCCGAATCTCCAAACAGTCTGGCCACGGTGGTGATCGATCAACCGCCGGAGGGTTGATTTAGTTGGAATCAGGCTTGTCAGGGAAGTTTGACTCTTTAAAGTCAAGCATCGACTTCAGTCGTCTGTTTCTAATGAGCTGCATTAACTGCATCACAAGTGCACAGTCGAGCGACTGAGCGTTACGTAGACAACCAAAGATAAGATTTAGAGGGCTTTAGGATATTGATAGTTTTGAGTTCAGGATAGTATTTCTAACTGAATCACTGTGCTGTAAGTGTGTGTAGACTTTATCAGGCTTATTAAGCTTCTAACGCTTATATGGGCTTAGACTTACTGATGTTTTAATCCATATTCTTCTGATTCCTGTTTGTCATTTGTTTGCCGAACATATGCTCATTTCCGTCAGTCAATAGGCTGTGATGTGTAAGTCTGTCTGTTTGTGTGTGCACGAGCTATCTGTGTGTGTGTGTGTGTGTGTGTGTGTGTGTGTGTGTGTTAGCTCTGCATTAGCCTAGCCGTGCCATTAGGCACAGCTGTCTGGTGGCCAGCTCTCCCCTGAATCCTTAATGGAGGGGCATTCTTCAAGGCCAGGAGGAGGCGGATTTCACTGGAGCCACTTTCTCTCCCTCTCAGAACAGAATACAGCAGGAGACACACACACACACACATGCACACACGCACATACACACACACACACACAAAAAAAAGAGCTATTTGTTTGCGACAGAGGCGTAATTTTCTCTGATAAACACTCATGGAGCCGATGGCAGAGAGGCATTGGAGATAGAGGGAGAGGTGAACAGTGAGGAGTGAGAACAAATTGGAGAACAAATAGAGGGAGGGAGACACAAAAGGGAATGTGTGTGTGGGGAGGGGGGGGGGGGGGGGGGGGGGGGGGGGGAGGAGGTGTGATGATGGAACACGGACTATGATAACTACGTAAGTAAATGGACTGCAGATAAACTGTTGCAGAGAGAGAGAGAGAGAGAGAAAGAAAGAGAGGTAAGGGGATGTTAACTGGTGCATTAATGAAGCTTCAACAATGGGCCTCAGTGCTGCTGAGAGGAAGAGACTTAGTCATGATTGAGCTGGGGCTTTTTATATCTGAACAACTTGATGATGGATGGATGACAGGGTTCAATGTAGTATTTTTTTTTTATTCCCCACTGGCCCATTTTGGCCAGTAGATCAAAGTTTTACTGGTTCCTTGTATGTTTCCACTGGCCCGGCAGCCTAAAAATGAAAATAACTCTTTTTCCATCATTTTGGTGATTTATTGTACTTAATACATACAACAGTGATGTTCCCTTTTAGATTTGGTTGTTTTCCTTTAGTTATTGATATGTAATGTTGATATATTACACAAATATGCAAAATATATAATTAGGCACATATTAGATCAGTAGTTGAATGGTGTATAAATGTAGGTTTCCTATGTTTTGTGTAAAGCCAGATAGTATGGAATACACAGGGAGAAGAGAATTTATATATGGATGACCTTGATAATAAACTCAAACAAATTAACATTAACAACATCAACATTAACAATGAAATAAATGCTGAGAGATCTGTAGAAATGTACCAACAGTGAACAGTGAGAGAAAGAACATAATGGCTTTTGTTTGTGTTCAGTCTGGGTTAAACCACAGGTTAGGTACTTAAGGTTTAAAGCTGTATTAACTGAAGTTACGCAAACGAGGACAGAGCAACAGTAATATCTGTACTTTAAGAGAGGTTTCTGCTTTAGATGTTGACAAAGCTGGTAGGAGCCACAGAGATGAAGGTTACACCTCAATAATGTCATAAAAAACACTCCTGGTGATCAGCAACAAACATTTAGTTGGTTTTAATGCACATAACTGCGCAGTGAGGATGCTAACTGGCTAGCGAGTGAGCCGAAAAACTGTACAAAACATACCACAGTCGCTGTTTTCCACCCAGCAGTGTTGTTGCTTCCATGAAAGTAGAAAGCCTCTTTTTTTTTGTAGCCTCATAATTTTCTTTAGCTGACATTTCTTTGGAGTTCGGGTGTTGCACCGTATTTGGTGACCCATCAGATTCACCAGTAAGAGCCCAGCCTTCTCCAAGTGTATTTCAGCAAATCAGGACGCATTTCATTGGTCACGTGTCTTGAAAACGATGACATCTCCTAATATGTGCTCACATTGCAAACTCTGATTGGCCGTCACTGGTCCCGGGCCATCGGGACATGGGTTATGATGGACCCTGGATGGAGGGATAACCTTATATAGGGTACACACTGGAAACTGTTCTTTTCTATATGTGGTTCATGTCCTTTTTAGGTTTGTTCTGTTGTGTTGTTGGTAGGTCATGGTTCCTTTCAGTCCACAGCACCTCTGTGGTCTCTGTAGTTGTGGTGCCATTTTTGCTGGAACTCTCTGGAAAAAGACTTCTAGACACCAAAAGACCATCCTGTTCAACTAAAAGGTCAAATGAAAAAATGTAGCGAGTGGAACTAGTACCTGTTGCCAAAAAGATTGATGGTTTGATGAACAGGTGGAAAGATACCAATGATTAGATAAAATGATACCCAGACACAATGATAGATGGTTAGGCACACTGAAAACACAGACTAAAAACGGTCCTGTCGCAGTGACTTTCTCACCGCAGGAACGTTTCCAGGATCCTTTTTAGGAACTCATGAACTCTACCGGTGTTATGATCAGAGCCTTTAAAAAGCCTTTATTCTGGCAATACTTTCTGATGACAGAGGGGAGTTTGTTGTACGGAGTGTTTGAAACTATATTAGGCCTAGAAATCTTATAATCTCAACGTTCAAAACAAAGTCAGGTCAGCTGATGGTCAAACAAATCATTTCTGGCAGTTTGTTTCTTTCCACGTCGGCATGTCTATGCAACATCCTTTCAACCATCACAGTTGTGCAACAGTAAACTGCAAAGTTACATCTCGAACAAAAATTGTGCCTCAGACAAAGATATTGCTTTTCTCAATCTTTTCTTTATCTGCCTATTTTCCTGATATTGACAGTTTTTCAGATTCAGAGGAAATGAAAAGAGGAATCAGAAAAAGGTGGTTTCAGATTTAGTCTCTGAGTTTAGCCCAGTATTGGATTACTGGATTGTAATAATGGACAATCCTGCACCTCATGATTTACATCCAATTGAATCCAATCTTAACCATACTGTAGTTACAGTATGCATATATTGTTGAAAGTAAAAATCTTTGAAAACATTTGCATTGAAGGGCTTTTTCAGCAACGTCCGATATTGACGTTTTTTGTCTGGAGATAAGGTGGTGAGTTCCTGTGAGTTTGCAAGAAAAGCCATTCATGGATAGATGATGTAGAGATTCAGGAAGATGACATCAGACCAGCGTAGGAGAAAAAGAAGGAAAACACTTATTTAAAGTTGAGAAACACGGAGCTATATGGACGCCTGGTGAGATCTATGATAAGTGATAAATCAAAGGCAAGACTAAGGGGAGAGAGAGAACAGAGAATCATAAGTGACAGATCTGAAGTAGTTCATCACAGCAATTTAAACATAACCCTTGAGTGGGAAAGAAAAGACATTTTTTTTGTGTGTGTGTGTGTGTGAGGGGAGGGAGGGGGGGGGGGGGGATGGATTCTGACGGGCACACAGTAAGAGAGTTACTGCCACTCATACCAATCGTGGAGCTTGGATGGAGTCAGCGAGGGCAGCTAAGGCTGTGCCAGCTCTTAGATAAATTGCCTGGTTGAAATCCAAGGTCAGAGCGTTAATAGCCTGAGCCCATGTGAAATCAGGCCTATCGCCTGGTAATCCACATAGATTTGATGGGGGAGATAGAGAGAGGAGAGGAATAAGTGTGTGTAGACTAGTCGTGACTCCTAAGTGGGCTGCAGTGATCAAGAATGGCTGAATTATTTAGGTAAAAATGAACTGGAAAACATGGCAATTAAAACATAGCAATTTTTATAATCTGACTTTCAAATGATTTCAAACACACACTTTTTTTTTTTTTTGCAGCCAGCATGTGTGTGTGTGTGTGTGTGTGCAATACTTTGATTTGAAGACTCCAGAGCCAGGCAGAAAAAAAATATCTGAAAACAGTTTTAAATATTTGAACTCATTTCTGAGCACTTGACTTAGCGTGCATGTATTTAGCGTAAACTCAGACATTTCGAGTAAATAACTCGGAGGTTGGGCACATCAATTGAAAGATTTAAAAAACAAGCGGCCTCTCATGTTTTTCACCCCCAAAACTAAATCAAATATAAATAAGTCCAGCGCCTCTGTTCCAGGAAAATAAATATCTGATAAAGATATCAAGGTCACCGGGATTATATGACTCATCTCTCAAGTTATTAGCCACGAAGTCTTTGTTTCTTTCTTCTGTTTATCCTTGCTTGGTCGCTTTCTTCTTTTTTTTCCTTCAATTCCTTCTTTCACGCAAGCGTATTAATACATTCATATCAGTCTCAGCCTCGCCTCCTCTGTAGCTCTGTGGACACAGTAAAGCACTTACTGACGAGCACTCTGAATAATAAAGCTGATGATGAAGAGGTCAGCTGCAGGTAAGAAGAAGGTGGAGTGATGACACTGAATGTGTTTACATGCATATAAGTTACAATCTGCTTTCTATAAATCCATCCGAAGCCTGATTTAAAAAAACTGAAAATAACACAAAATGGTAAGCTGAACTTTATTTGTAAAATTCAAACATAGTCACCCTGTAGAGAAGAGCTGTGCAGAAGCAGCGTATTGTATCACTGCTACAATTAAACTGCAGCACTGAAAACAACACCAGAGGCAGTGGTGAAATCTGATCACTGATCTGCTGTGTGTATCTACAGATTTACAGCAACTGGGTTACTACAGTGCATGTAAACACACTGTCCGTTCCAAAAAAAACAGTTTTCTTGCTCACGTGTACACATACTGGCAGGCTATGGTGCATGTAGAAAAGCAGGGATGGCTTTTTTACATGGGCGATATGGAGGAAATTAAACGCAGCATATGTAGTTTTATATCACAGTTGAGGGAATCAAGTTGAGGGAACCAGACTGAACTGACAAATCAAGACACTTTGCATCACATTGATGCAAAAGTGCTCTTTGATTTGCATTCATCACCATTTATCTAATACAACTAGAGAAATTATGAACAGTTTATTGACTTTTAACCAATTTTCGTCCCTCTCACAGCATCCAGTGTATCGTTCCTAGCGCCCATCCTTAATGGCCGCCATTAACCACGCACAATGATCCATTTGGGAATATAGGCTCCATTGACTGTAGCCGGGAACGTCCATGTCAGGAAGGCAGGAGTGGTTTGATAGCAGAGGAGGGGCCCTTAAACAGAACGTCCCACTGAACATTCGCTAATGGAGAGTTAAGGTTTATGGAGGGTGTGATTGGATGTTCTCACATCTGTCTTTAAAGTGTGAGAGCGCGTGTCTGTTTCGCCGCTTTTATTCCCTTGTAAGTCCCTACGTTTATGTACATGCGTGTGTGTTTGTGTGCTTTAGCCTTTACATGCATGCACAAACAACATACGCTTTAATAGCAGGAAGTAGCGGTTGAGACTGGGAGTTAATGGGGAGTTTGATGCCCACAGGGGCATTGAGTTTGTGTTAATGGTTGAGGGGAAACTGTGCACAATACTGATGGTGTTTACTAATGAGATAGAGAGAGAGAGACCGCAAGTCCATCTGTCTATCTGCAGTTGTTGGTTTGATCATCCTGGAGTCTCGCAGTATAGAAGGAAATATGAATCTCTGTCTGTCTTCTGCTTTCTATCCTGCTGCTCCGCTGCACTGTCTTTATCTTTATTTACTCCTTTATCAGATATTCTGCCTGTTTTTCTTTCCTTTTCTGTGAATTAATGTGAGCGATGTTACAAACAAGATATCCAACATTCATTTTTACTCACCACAAAGTGAAGCAGACCAAACTTTTACCTGTGAAAGCACCGCAGCACTTAACATAATTCAGATTTTATCAGCCAGGTATCTGTTATTGGCTGCTCTCTTTTTCTTTAATTTGTTATGTCTGCATTTCTTTTTAATAGCCAGATGTCTGATGGATGATGATAATAATCAGGATAATAAAAAGACTTAACAGCTCCCCAGTGGCCCCTCATTCATTATTTAGCATCTCGGTGAGAAACCTAATAAACGCTAGAAGTGTGAACATCACCGAGGAGCCCAGCCTCAGCGCAGAGCTCTGGGCTGGGGCCCAGCGTGCAGATGAATGAGATGCAGGCTGTTAAGATAGAGGTGGACTTGAGGTGATGTTGTGGCGCAGGTTGTTTTTTTTTGGGGGGGTAGTTGAATAAGAAAAACCTGCCATTTCTTCATATTCCTCTCTCTGACAACGGTCAGGGAGATCAGAAAGATACCTTTAGTCAAAATCTCCACTTTCTCTCGTCCGTCCATTTACTCTGTTCTCTTTTCCTCTCCTCATTGACTCATTGGAGGCAGGGTGGGGTTTCCATGGCAACTGTTTCCACTCCCCGTCTGCATCAAAGGCTCAACTCCTTAAACTCTCAGCCCGCTTTCTTTTTGGTCCCTTCTCTTCAGTACCCCTCTCTTTCCTGGGTGTCTACGTCTTCCCGCTTTAGATGGCGGGTCAGAAAGGTTTGAAAACACATGGCAAACACCAAGAACATGAGCACCATAGCGGGGTGTAAACCCAAGCCAAACAGAGGCATCCCTTAAACTCAAAGTTCAGTCTCTGACTTTTCAGAAACGTGTTAGTTTGACAAGCAATATCCTGTCTACCATCACTCATCCCGGCTTTGTGTCAGGAGCGAGGTACTAAATGCGGGCTGTAGTGTAGTGTGTGTGTGTGTGTGTGTTTGGGCTGCGGGTGAGGGAGGGGTTGACTGACAAGGCGGGACACAGATGCGGATGTGCCGGGCGGCGAGCGTGACACGACGCTGGATGCTCGTCGGCAGATGCGGCCTACAGACGTGACGTGGGAGAGGTGTGAAATTTGCTCCCTAATTGGCTTTCATCACACAAAGACTCCTCCTAAACTCCTGCTGTCTTTTACCCTTGTCAGTACAGTATTCGGTGTCAGATAGATAAATCCATCAGGTGGCCCGCCTGCGGTCACCTCACCGTGACACTTGTCGTGAGAGCCTCCTGCACTGTCTTCCGTTTAATGATCTGATGTCTTTGGGGAAATAAAAGAGACGGATATAGAGGAAGATAGTCATGTGAAACTTGAATCCTTCTCGAGAGAGTTCAGCTTTCTACTTCAGGATTGATGAGACGCCTGCAATCTAGTGACTCATAAACCTTTAGTAATTTAATACTTTATTAACAAACTTCTTTATTTAAAAGCATAAACCTGCAGCCCACACGGAGCCACTTTCCTCACTTTCAGTGTGCCAAATCGATAATTTTGTCACTTATTCACCTGCTTTGAATAAGAGAGACTTAAGGCGCCGACGCCTCAGCTGTAGTGATCTTAATGGAGCTCAGTTCCACTGTGTCTCCTCGCTCCCATGACATGTGACAGCCTGCTGGGTTTTTCCAGCAATACATCTATGAGGTTGTGGTGATAGAGAATGACAGCTCCTTTAAATTGGAAACTGGAGATAATCAAAACTGGTGGGTAAGAGAGTAAAAAAAAAACAGACCTCTGCTTGCTTAACTGTGTCCACAAGGAGTAGTTGAAGTATGTCTTATTCACACTGCGCTGTCATCACAGAGCCCCGAGCGCTAAGAGGTAAAATTCAGTTTGGTCAATGAAAGGTGGGACATTACTTGCAGACATTAGTGCTAGCAGTGTGCAGCATACAAATATCATATCAAGCTTTTACATCCTAGCTGCAAATTTTCACACCGTCATCCTGTATTTAGAGAGAATCATCACAACCATTGGACTGTTGCATATCTCGGACACATCCTTTCCCTTCTCCACTATGATGCGACTGCAGTTATTTCCTACATCCTTTTTACCCACCTGTCGAAGAAACTCATCCAACCAGCTGTTAGACAAATCAGTTTCATTAAGCGTTCTTACAGTGTTGTTTGTTTAATCCTAAACTAAAATCCCAACTGTGTTTTTCACAAACTGTACTGAAAGCGCTATATTTTTCCTCTAAATGCTCGTTATCCAGAGGTTCACTACACAAACCGTAGTTCAGCAGCGAGCTTAGGGTGTGCCGGCCTTATCTCGGGGAAAGGTAAATGGAACTGCAAACCTTGGGCCATCATTTTACACCCAGCTTTAACTTGATAAAAGAGACTTTTCCTCCCCTTTTTAAAACAATGACACAGCGGATATAAGAATTCAGGGTGTTTTATCAGAAACAGCTCCCAAGTTCTGTTACACTGTGACCAATGAATCGGGGGGAAAATAACCAATGCGTGCACGGTAAAATGAAAAATGTGGCTCAAAACAGAAGAACACTTCGCACATATGTTTCATGAGACAGGTGTGTTGGAGATGGACGAATGCATCAAAAGTTGCGAACAAAACTCTCTAGCTTTTGACAAATAAATGTATCATTGCAAGTGTGTGAGAGTTTGTTTGCAAAATGAAAAATGTGACGTGTGCTCATGCTGCCGTAAAGTGAGGGTGAGTTTTTTTTGTGTTGAACAGTAAATACAGTATGTGTACTACAAATGAGAGATAAATGAGGAAGAAACCTTTGCCATGGTTACCATTAAACACTTTTGTTTTGACAGGAGTTAGAAAGAACTGACCCTTCGCTACACTCTGCCTGTTTTCCATCTTCACACAGAAGAAATTTACTCACAATTCATAGTAGTTTTTGAAAAAAAAGAGTCCTTGATTTCAGACGGAGGTAGACAAAAGCAGCTTCTTGTTTCTAGCTGGAAGCCGTCAATTTTGCCAACTGATTTTATCAGCTGCAGCTAATTGAGCTACCTGTCTCTAGCTAAACTGTTAACTGTCCAACTCACTCATTTTGAAATGAGAATTTTGTGAAAGTGGTCTTCATATGCATTTGAAAGCCACTTAACATCATATAGTGCTAATACCGAGGTTATAGCGCTCTCAGCAGTTGATGAACCATGTAGAGGATTATGTGTTGTAGCGTAGTCTGTTTGGCTGCTTAGCCCACACATTTTCAAACAGTATGTTTTCACTTCACTTAATAGAAAAGAAAAGGCCTTTAGGATGAGGACTAACCAATGTGTTTGGTGAATGTAACACTATCTTGTGTAACTGGAGTAGCTGGCTGGAGTGTAAAACTCCCCAAATCCAATAAAGAGCAGGACAGAGGTGGTAATATTGCCATGAACTCTGGTAGCATCCAGAAGTGGCTTCCACACACGCAGTGGAGAAATTGGCAAGTGTTATCATGAACGTGGCTTTGTAATGTAACACGCAAGCTTACAAACTAATCTAGTAATGTAATGATGTGCTCCTTGGCCTCAGAAGTGATGCTCATTTACTACTCTTAAGTAGTAAGCTAGCTAGCCGGGCTTACTGATGATTGCTGCTTATGTTAGAGCAGATAAACATGCTGATTATTCCCTTCCTTACAGTTTTGCTCTTGTTTTTTGTTTGTTTTGGGTTCTGAAAAGGCTAGCTAAAAGACTCCAAACTCTTAAAATGCACCACTTCATCATGTGGAGAAACTCAAAGCTAGACAGGCTTGTTGTGCCCAGTTATGGTTGCTAAGCTATGATTGGACAATCTGCTGTTTACAGAGGGGTTATAGCAATTAAATGACAGGTACAGAGACAGGCACACAAAATTAGCTTTTTTTATGCTCAGATTGAGTTTTACAAACATTATATACTCATAAAAAGAGAAATAATTGACCTTGAGTGTCATTGGAAGTGTCTGTCAACCTTCTCTTTATACCCCTGTAGGAGTAAAATCACTGCCTGTAGAGTGGGGACAGAGAGCAGTGTTTGATTTGGTCCACAGAGCAGCTCAGGGACAAGCAGCCTTAATATTCATGGCCAGAGCCTTTGTGACCAAAAGGGCGTTTTTTTTGGCCAACCGTGGACCAAATCCCTCCCTCCTTAGTGGAGCTGCCACACACAAACACGCACACAGCCTGGATAACGATTATTCTATATTTACATGCACTCAAATAATTTGATTCTGACTAGACGAAGGGAGTATTATAATTACAGCAGCTGTCATGTAAACAGCTTAATCACGTTATCTTACTCATATCAAGGTTATAATCGGAGGAAGCATAACTCGATTAACAGATCTCAGTCATTCATCAATCTTCAGAATTACGTTTGTTGGGTTAACAGCTCTGTCTGGTTTCTCAATCATTTTGATTCTGAGCCATAAAGGTCACTGAGACTGAGGGGTCTGCTTCTACATCAGTGTGGTTGCAAAAGTAATGTTTTTGGTGTTATCAGCAAAGCGAATATTTTTGTTACAACATTTAAAGTTAGTAGAACTTACAGAAAAATGAACACTAAGGATTTATCTATATTTATGTTTCCAGGCAGCTCGTTTATTACCACACGTCTGGGTATTAAACTGTCTGTCAGTGAACTCACTTACTATGAACTGTGTATAATAAATGCCTTAAAGGTACACTAATCAATATTTTTATATTAACTATGGATTAGATGAATACGTGTAACATGAAAGAGGTTACTCCGTTTTGCTCCGTGTCTGCTGGATGTGTAAATAAAAACTTTTGCCATGTAAACTTTATAAGATGGTAACGTACCAGTGTTGTGTTTACAGCTTGTTGCACTGCCCTCAAGTGGCCAAACAGTATTATTGCAGGTTTAAAGCCACTATTTTGTACACATTTTTCAAATCACAGTTTCTTTTTTTTCGTTACTACTTTGGGAGAGTCAAAAGCCCAAAATGTATACAGTAAAAGTGTGTGTCAGCCAGAAAACATTAGAATACCAAGCTAGCAAGAGATCAGCAGCCCTGTGTAGGCACAACATTCAGTCTTTAGCGTTCTCATGACGGTCCGTTGTTGGCATGCTGTTCAAAATACAAGTGAAATCTGAAGATTTAATGGAGATACATAAAAGTTAAATTCATTGAACAGAGCAGAGGCTTGTGGAATTTGCTGTAATTTTTCTTTTCTCCAAAGTTGAAGTTTATTGTCAGATAACAGCACAGTCCAGTAAAGGAGAAAACACATATAGCTGTTTGTCAAAACTGGACTAGATTTTGCTGAACAGTACATTTTTTTAGGTTTTAACATTTAATTTAATGCTACTCAACAATATTTTCTACATGTAACAGGGTCTACAGCATCATATGGACGGATATCTTGGTAAAAATGTTTAAAAAGTGTCATTTTTGTACTTATTTGTGTCTGCCTATGTGTTTTGACATGAAAAACAAACAGGAAGCATGACCTGGATTATTTAGAAATATTTTTAGTCCTCCTTCTTAAACTCCTTTTTTGTAAACATTCTCACCCCTGGAAATTTCCCTCATGAAATTGCATAATTCTGCCACTGCCTCCCACCTGCCTCCCCACTGTTATAAAATGAGGCTTCAAAATGACACAGTTTCAGTAGCAGCGATTAGCGCCATCCATTGTAGAGACCAGAGCAGTCAGCAAGGCCAGAGACGAGAGAAGAAAATCCCCCTGGGTCTTTCTCATTAGAGACAGTTTCACTGTCACATTTAGTCTTAACAGCATTAGGTTTCACCATCCCTCATGTTAATTACTGGGGTTGTATGAGTAATTGGCTCCTCTTGGATGCTAAAGCTAAGGGAAAAGGGACTTAGTAAGAAGGGAACATGGCAAAGCAGAGTTCAATGTAAGAGCTCATGAGGAAATTCAATGTTTATTTTTGCTCATGAATCAAGTTTTGGTGTTTGAGGATAAGATTAGGGATCAGTCTCTCTCACGTCTGGGTTTTTCACGCAAACCTCCATCCTCCACCGACCATTTCTTTTCCCCTGTGAAGATAATATTTGTTTTTTTTGTCTTTATCCTTCCTCCCCCGTGTTTTTCCATCAAGTCTGGTCAAATGAGCTGGGAGACTGCCGCCGACAATAAGGTGTTCAGTCACCCGGGCTGACCGCGAATGATGCCCAGAGGGTTGTCGGAGAATTTTGCTTGAAACTTGAAAAACTCCCTGCAGCTTGGGTTGATTTTGATCCTGTTCCTGTAATATTCAAGCAATAATTTAGTCTGGGGGGTCTATGCAATCAGAGATCCAATCTTTGTAGCCGCTGCTCTCTGTGGCTTTTGGTAATAGCAAGACAACTGCTTGGTCTGCTCAGCCGTCGTGCTCACACAGACATATCAGAGCTCTGACTCTGTTTATCCAAGCCCCTAATGAAATATTCCATCTTTGCCACATCAGTGGGATGAGGAATTGAATGTGCAAAGGCTGCTACGCTATCTCAAACTGTGACCCGCTGAATGAATGAATCAGAATGTCAGATTGTAACATTATTTGCAGCGATCGGTGCAAATAAGCTTGACAACAGAAGTATTAAATTTGGAAGGTAATGATATTACGCCAGGAAGTGTATGCATTTACCTCAGATGGTGTATACAGTGCAATAAATTGGACAGATTGAAGCTGACTGCAACCTGTTTGATGTCTTGACTGACACAGGTCCGGTTTTCAAGATGTTTCATAAGAAACCCACAGGCTGTGAAAAATCAAATCTAGCTGGGTTCATATATGAGATGCTGGTCTGTTTTATTCTAAAATGCATGGTGCAATGCAGCAAATATTTTGGTCAAACAATCCTTCTGAGTGGGTGCAAAAAAATAGATATGTATATAAATTTGCATATTGGTTGCACGTTAATGTAAATACCACACAGATAATAAACATTTTCAATCCATTTGATTACTCCTTTACATCATCTTCAGCCCTTTTTATTTGTTTTATTATTTACTATATGCTGTTATGTATAGAGTATAGCTATACACTGAACTTTTATATATGCTTTTTATATCCTTTTTTTGCAGCTGCAGTGGCCCCAGTTGCCCCTCAGGGGTGATTAAAGTTTCATCTCATCTTCAAAGATTACAACATACAGTAGCTTTCCCACATGGTTAACGTGCTAATTCAAGATCAGCGAGATGCTCAAACATAAAGCTATGGCTGGATATAGTGCTTTTATATTTCCACTCCTTCACTCTTCCAATGTTCACGTATTTTGAGCATCATTCGCTCTCGCAACGGTGTGGAAACGGACAAAAGCTAAATAGCCTTGTATATTCTATTTTAAAGTAAGGTTCATACATTTCTTATGTTAGAGTGGCTTCCCACTGATTATACATGTCAAAGCTGTCATTGGGAGTACTACCTGTGTACTAGTCTGACAAAATCTAGGCTTTTATTGGGTTTTAATGATGTAGGATCCAGGATTTTTGGAGCTTGACTACAGACCGAGTGCCAGATTTACTAACAAAAACGGCATAGCGCTAATGTGTGCTGCTGCCACAGTCTGTGTGCAGTCAGCACCTGATTCACTAAGGCAGCAGCTCATTATGCAGTCGGCTCCTTTGGATTGACCCCCTGACATATTTTGCGAGTGAAGGAGAGCTCCGGGGCACAGTTCAGCGGAGAGATTTCTATGAGACCTGCAAGTTTAGAAAATGAATCTCGACTAAATGATTGGGTTAATGATCTTGACTCCACAACGTTTGCCTTGATCTCAGTTAAACTCCACCTGAGAAAGAAAAGGTTCATAAAGGTATAATATCACAGTCTTTAGGAACTAGTTATAATATGAATGCAATAAGAAGCAGATGATCTGGATGGGAAATATAAAAGATGGAATAATATGCACAAAATATGCACAAACCACAGCATTGAGATGGTATCAATACAGGTGATGTTTGAGTAAAATACTGAGGTGAATGCAGTCAAATGAATTCAATAAATGCCTTAATAAAAGACAGAACCTTTGGTGAGACATTATCAAGTTCAAATTCAAGTTTAAAGAGCACAGGATGTGTTGGTTTTGTATAAAATAATGAATGACTAATCCAAGAATCAGATTAAGGAGTAGATCTTGTTACAGACCAAAGACCTTCTGATTATGGGTACATTTTTCTCCACCTGGCAACCCTGCTGCCTCAGGTGTGTTTGCAAATCCAAATGCTGGTAGTCATGGTGCTAGCATCCAGCCACTAATATGATGTTCAAGACTACTTCATAGTTTTTTCATAGTTTACAATACAGCACGCCGGTGGCAAATTATCTCTCAGTAGTGCTTTTGTTTATCTTGTTTTTCTCGGCTTCGCTGTGTTTCATTCTGTGATCCCGCCATGCCCCAGAATCTTTGCGCTGTGCAATATTAAAAAGGAAAAACAAGCAGTTGTTGAATTTTCATGTTATCATCCAATTCCACAAAATGCGTGGCAGTGCTTGTTTGATTCCTGCACACACACACACACACACACACACACACACAGAAGAAATTTTGCAGTGTCATATTTTTTCCTGGTTGTTTTGATAAACTGCACACTACAGAAAACTTTAGCCTCTTTTCTCATTTTCCGCTCCTACCTATCAGTTTACTGGAGTCAAAAATGCATGGCAGTGTATTTGCTCTCTCTTCACCTCCCTCCTTTAACTTTCCCCACCTCTCTCTCTCTCTCTTCTCCTCAATTTTGTTTGCTTGTTTGTTTTGCAATGTGCTCCAGCGCACAGGAAGGTTAGATTGTTATACTGATCAACAAAGAGCGAGTGCGTGTTTCCTTTTGTTTGACATGAGCGGCGAACCTCCCCAGACAAACATACAGTAGACTCACCCACAGATACACACACAAATCATCAAAGGCAGACACACATGCAGTTTTTTTTTTTTTACTGCAGGGCTGGGAAGTGAATGTACTGTCCGGTTAAGTAGCTTTAGATTCTGATTGCTGGCTCCATTTGGGATCCATTTCCAGGTTGTCAAAATACGCAGATTAACTAAGCTGACATGTGCCAGACATCAAGGTAGCAGGCTTCTCATTTTCAGCCGGCACTGACTGTCACCCGACAGTGACAAACATAACCGGTAGCAAATTACATGAGCTGTAGCTGCATTCATTTTGTAATTAATTAGCCCAAAGGCCAAAAGGAAACATGGTTAATATTCTCTCTGTAAGTTGGTGTGTGTGACCAAAGATAGCTCATTAGAGAAAAAAACAACTCATAAATTTCAAGTGAGTGTGATTTTTTGTTTTTTTTTACAGTTAAACAAGTCAACAGAGTGATGATTCTTCTTTCTTCTCATCTTCAGTAGATTTCAGCAGATTTCCCAGTTAAACTATAACGCAAATCGTGTCAGTATTTTAAAACAGCGGTCATCGATTGTTTTGACCGCTTGAGGCAGCAGAACAAGCCGTAAAACACACCATCGACATATTACGGCCTCATAAAGTTGTCGTGATGAACGTGTTAGCTAACAGTAACTCATTTAAACATCCAGTAGATTTACCACTGGCTTGGTCTTCACCCACTTCTGAGGGAAAAAAAAAAAAATGAAGAGAAATGGCTCGCTAGCAGCTAAACGCCTCCACTGTCTTCATCAGTTTACTGCTAACTTTGACTATTTGCTGTTTGGTGATGAGCTGCCTGCCTCGGCTGAAAACAGTTAGACTGAGCCATAAAGCCTAAACAATGAGCAAAAAAAGATGCTAAAACAGTGAGTACAGCCGAGGGGGAGCTGCAGTGTTGGGTAATAATTCTCTGTGGGTTTGTCACTACAAGCAACCACTTTCACATTACACGTAGTCTGACAGTTGTTATGTAATATAAAAATACTGATTAGTGCAGCTTCAAACACAGCAGTTTAATAGTCCTTATCAGGACCTTTCAGTATTTGAAGCAAGTAGCTAGCAAAAATTAAAAGTATATAAATGTGAGTAAGCTGTCACACCTGTAATATTAATGTGACACATACATATTTGATCAACATTTCATATTTCATGCTGCTCATCTCATTTTCAGGTTGTACTAAAGCTACAGGTTGTGAACATTAAATGGGCCACCACTAAAAATAGCCTTTTAAGCCAACAAATGATTACAGATCTCACCTGGATCTTTGAGTTATTTATATAGTTACTTACATATTAAAAGCCAAACCTGAACAGATTAGGACTGATAAGAGATTCAAAAAGTATTTGGATCCTGGATTGAGAACCCGAGTGTTAAATGGCCAGCCTGTCTGCTTTAGCAGCAGTGTTAGTGCTTGGAAACAAAAAGGCCAATTTCCTGAGGCAACACACATCTGTCACCGGATTGGGGTGTACATGTCTGGTCTCATTACAGTCCTCTGTCACACACGCCCACCTGCTCACACATATCTGAACACACAAGTGTACTGTAATACACTCTCACACACACACACCATGTAGCAAAGTGATTGAATTCTGTCAGCCCTGGTGTTCGGAGACTTATTTTTGGATGTGTGGGCAGATGTTTGTTTCTTGAGTTTACAGCGAGTGTTTGTCTCAGTGGATTATTCCCTCATGGCATATTTACTGGTTAATAGCATGACATTCAGACATAGAAATAATGTGTTGCATGTGTGCATTGGTGGTCAACTTCCACAGACAGATTTGTTTCTCTACTGTAACAGCTGAGATAAGACCAAACCTGTATCGTCTCCAAGTGCAGCAACCCTGTGACTGTCAACGCCGACGCCTCGCTGGCAGAGGAACAGAACTGTTTCTTTGCTCGTTTTGAGGTAAAAAGGCCTAACATAGATACACTGCCTCCACCAGCCTCCGGCACCCACATACTCACTCTATAGGAACACAAAGCGAGACGTGTGCTGAGTTCAGTGAACCCGAGGAAGGCTGCTCGTCCTGATGGAATACCCAGGAAAGTACTTAAAGCATGTGCTGACCAGCTCTCTTGGGTCTTCAATAAGATCTTTAATCTTTCCCTCACACAAGCCGTCATCATCCCTGTCCCCAAAAAGCCAGCCATCGACAGTCTTAACGACTGCAGACTGATCACACTCACATCAGTAATCGTGAAGTGCTTTGAGAAACCGGTTCTTACAGCACATCAAAGCCAGCTTCCCTCCCACCTTCGACCCACATCAGTTTGCTCACAGAGCTAATACGTCCGTGGAAGACACCATCGCCATAGCTCTTCACACCGCGCTGAGTCACTTAGACTACCGGGGGAGCTATGTAAGTATGCTTTTCAAAGACTACAGCTCAGCATTCAATACAATCATTCCAGACATACCAGTCGGCAAACTGTCCAACTTACACCTCTCTTTTCCCACCTGCACCTGGACTTGCTCACTAATCGCCCTTAAACTGTTAAACTTGGACCCCGCATCTCCTTCACCCTCACACTCAGTACTGGCTCTCCACAAGACTGTGTGCTGAGTCCATTACTCTGTGCTCTATACACCTATGACTCCACTCCAACCTATCCCACCAACACCATCATCGAATTCACGGATGATGCCACTGTGGTCGTCGGACTTATCTCAAGAGGAGACGAGTCGGCCTACAAAGATGAGGTCTGGGAATTGACAGTGTGGTGTTCAGCAAACAATCTGACACTGAACACCACAAAAACAAAAGAACTCATTATTGACTTCAGGAAGCACAGTGCAGACCCTGTCCCGCTCTCCGTCAACGGGGACTGTGTGGAAAGGGTTCTCACCTTCAAATTCCTGGGAATCCACATCTTCGGTGACCTTTCCTGGTCTGCAAACACCACTGTGGTTGTTAAGAAGGTACAGCAGCGACTACACTTCCTGAGAGTGCTCAGGGAAAAAAAAAGCTGCTGGTGGCCTTCTACCACTCCTCCATCGAGAATGTGCTAGCGTACTGCCCTGCCTGGAAGACATCTCCAGCTCCCGCTGCCTCTGCAGAGCCAAAAACATTCTTAAGGACTCTTCACATCCAGGACATGACCTGTTTGACCTGTTGCCCTCTGGCAGGCGCTACAGCACCGTCAAAGCATGGACCACAAGACAGTTTCTTTCCCTGAGCCATAAGCACACATAACTCCAACGAGCATTGCATGACCCCTCATGCGCAATATGATGACTGTCTTTCTAGGGCAAACCTACTGGATCTACTGCAGTAATTACATTTATCCTAGTTCAATAAGTACACTTATTCTAGTGTAGTAATTACATTGTATCTATTTATTTTACTTATTATTTTAGAACCTGTGCTGTTGACTGTGGTTGTCTTGTTTCCGTGTGTCTTTTAATGCACTGATCAGGAGTAGCGCTCCTCATTTCGTTGTATCCTGTACAATGACAATACAGCTTTCTAATTCTTATTCCGATCTCTGCAGCAGAGAGTGAACCAGTGTTTCGGATGCCTGGCAATAATGTTGAGGCTTGAGTGATGGCATCTGCAGGGACTTGATGAGAGCCAATTATGAGCCAATTAAACTGATTAATGGGATTATAGCTAGTACCTCTCCTGGTAGATGCTCTCACATGTAAATAGATTCTTTCCTCCTCAAACTGGAGCAGAGAAATACAGTTTCACCCAGAGTCTCCTCAACCATACACGCTTTTCTAATTGAGAATCGACGCTTTGTGAATGAAATAAATATTTTTTGGTGTTTTTGAAATTGAGCCACTATTGAGGTTTGCTTTGAACAGAGAGGCTTAAACGATCAGTAAGCGCCTTCTGGCTGTTTTTGCATTGAGCCGTTTGACTTTGCTGCACTTTCTGAGAATTTCAGAAACCTTAAAAGTAGTCGCGGTCTGGTGGGTATTAGAGGCTCCGCTCACGTTTGGACACGGAGCTGTCTGACAGAGAAACAAGGACAGCGCAAACCTGTCCTCACCTCTTCTCTCCTTGATCCACTCCCTCTCCCTGGAGTCTGCTTGAGAGTAATGAGCTCTCGACAGAGCGATGCCTCGCTCATACAGAGAGACCTCTAGCGGTGTCCTACCTGTTTATAAGAGTGAATGTGGATCGGTCAAGTCTGTGCAACATTTCTATTTGACGTTTGTACCATTGACAGGGTCACACACTGATACAGAGTGGTGTTATGTGGTCTGTTGTCCTGCCAAGCCACAGCAGCTGAGCAGTCATGTGTCTGTCAGTCAACATCCAAAGCTGCTTGTACTGCCCACTCCAATATTTATGAGACAAAAACTACAAAAAAACAACCTTGCAGAGAGTAAAAATTGTTAGCAATAGTGTGACTATAGTACATTCAGTGCTTTTCCTCATCCAAGTTATTGATGGAAGTCTTCAATTGGCTACTCTCCTGCAGGCTTTTCATTTTGAAGATTTGGCATTGTAACCAAGGATGCATTGATTTTACTTTTTCTCTGAGATCTAAACTTAAGAGTATTGACTGAGACAGAGGACTGAACCAATGCTGGTGCTCCAACATGAGTTTATCTCACTGTGTTGAACTGATCATGGGATCATTCTTCTTTGTGTAAGGTAACATGAGGCTGCATCTACACGTTATCATTACTTCTTACTACTACGTACTACAATTAAGTTGTTCTGAAGGGTTTTCTATATCTATATTCTGGGTCTCTATTGGAATATCTTAACATGATTTACAGTTCAAAAACTCCTTATTTTTCTTCTACTGGGCCTTTATGAAGCTCCTTAGTTCAGCCTCTGTCTGAAACAAGCTGTTTTAGGCCGTCTCCCTGAAGTTTTGTTGCAACTTTATAAACAACCATGGCAAAGACACAGCGTTGAATGTGGGTCAGTCACATCTGGCCACTACCCAGTCCATTTAATAGGATCAATATCATGGCCTAGAGCTTTGTAGCATTGCATCACTAACTCTGACATGAAACCATATTCTGTCTTTAAGGATGTGTTATGCTTTTAATTAACTAGTTTGTTCAACCATGTCTAAAGGTTGGAGAAAGATGTTTATACTTGTTCTGAACAGCCACACTCGTGGGAGGGGTGAATACTGTGCCGGCTTAGAGGGACGAGACGCAATTAGTTATACAAATGGGAACAATAACACATACTTTCAGACAGTCTCTCTTCATATTACAAGAATTGATGGTGTTGCATTCGGTTATACATAAGTTACACTTAGTTGTATAAAGAATGAATAAGGTGAACTTTCTGTCCTCAACACACCTGACCCAGCGCTGCATGACGCAAGTGAGCTTGTTAGATTGTAATTTTCAGAAAGTTGCAGATATCGTTGGACACAGCACTCCCCATATACGACGTCGGAAAGGTGTGGCAGGAGGCGGTTTCTAGATGATGTTCCATGAAGCGCTTTGTTTGAAGCATACTGACACCTTTAGTTTCTTAAATAAATAATAGTGAGGTCAGTTGTTGTGTTAAGCGATACATGAAAATAAAGCTAAAACAAAATTTGTTTGATTTAAGCTTCCAGTTGAAGCAGGAGTTAGATTAGTAGATTCTCATCTTTGAATAGTGCATTATGAGCCTACGGCAATACAAGATAGTAGTAGTAGTGGTAGTGTGGAGTAGCATGCATGAACCATGAGTATTGTGCACAGCGTAACATCGTGTTTAACTTGAGGGCACATTCATTTTTGATGCTTACAGGAGGGCTGGACAGCTCTCAGCAGGAATCAGGTAGACTCAGGTGAGTGTTCTGGCCTCAGGTTTGCAAAGGTTGATGGGAGCGTTTCAGTGTATGACATCAGACGGATCGAGAAACATCAGAACCTACACGTGTGCGTGTTTAGTTGGATGTCGATTCAGGCGCAGCGGTCTTGTGGAGAACACTTGATGTGTGATTTTTGTGTGCGCGAGTGGGCGTGCGCTGTACCCCGCTCTCCTGCTCCATCTATCCCTCTGAGAGACGTTGTACTGGCAGCGTGACTCATTTAGGCGTTGGGCAGCTCAGAGCACACACTCCCCCTGATCTCTACGCTCCCCGGAGCTGAGAAAATGGCCGCAGTTGGCCAATTAGAGCGCTGGGACTGGATTAGGTGGACAAGCATTATGCCTGGGAAGAAACAACACTGATTGAAGATGCACGCTTGTGTACAAGAAGGCAAATGCGTTGTCTTCCAGCAAGAATACTTTATGTACATGCACACTTGTACAACTATCACAGCAGATGGATGCATGTGCCCACACATATAAATTCGTACAAACATATGTACACACAGTTGCCTATAGTGCAAAGACTGTGCAGTGAAAGAGGTGTTGTTTTTATAAAGAAAGGCTAACAAAGCAGCAGAATCAATACCTCCATGCTTCTAGAAGTGAAAAAAAAAAAGGAGAAGACAGCCTGCAGAGGACACTTTGATGAACCAACCAAAGTGTTTGGCGCAGTAAACAGGTACAATGCAGCCTCCATCTGCTGAATTCAACATCCCCTCCCAGAAATGGAAACATAATGCTCTATACTTCAGAGACTTTTAGCAGCCTGCTGATATTTGGAGCAAAAAGCAAGAAAAAAGAAGAGAGAGTGCAGGTAAAAAAAGGGCCTGGAAGCAGGGCAAAATGTGCTGCAGTCAAATAGTACGTGACACCAAGCAGGACACCATTTTCTGTTTGCTTTCTCAGCTTGATCCGTGTCTCAGCTAATTATGCTATGTTCCTTAATTCTTTCGCCTCGCTTTCTCCTTGCCTCTTTCTCTCTCCACCTATTTCTTTTTATTTTTGGAAAAAGTGGATTTATTTTCGACCGAACCCAACCAGAAAGTGTTTTGATAATTCTGCCTCCTGTTCTTCTCTCCTCTCCATCTCTCTCTATCCCCCACCATTGCCTATATTTAGATGGGTGACTTTACCAAGCAAATAGGTCAAAGCTGTTGAAATACACAAGAAGATCACATTGTGCGGGATTCCTCACGAGTCTTCCGAAGGCTTAAGCCAAGCCTTGAATGGTTGGCCTCGTTTTTGGGCTGTACAGCATGTGTCACGGCCCCTTTTGTGGATCCATTCAGGTTGAATCCAGGGTCCAAACATAAATCTCTTTCTCTATCTCTAACCCAACTTCTGCTATTAAATCCTTGTTTCAGAACAGCTGCCAAGATGTCACAGCCAAATTCAGCCAGAAATGACTGACAAAAAGAAGATCAGTATCCTACAATGGCCCAGTCAGAGCCCAGACTTTAATCCTGTAGAAAAAAAAAAGCACCCTTACATGTTCCTTCTGTAATTCTGAGAAATATTTACCTCTTTTTTTTTTTTTTAAATTTATGTTACTGTTGTTCAGTGTTAAGGGATAAATCCACCGTGTGAAGCTCCTACTATCCACACACTCACGCCCACTTGGATTACCAAGCACAAGAGAAGGCTGTGTGTGTGTGTGTGCTGTAGAGAGGGGATCCATTGACAACAATTTTTCACAAACACACCATGGCAGCAAATGAGAATGTATAGAGTTGGGATACAGGAAGGAAAACAAAATATCTTGAAAAATATAGGACAAGCCGAATTTACAATTATCCATGTAATTTACTGGACAGCCATTGGTCTTTGGGCATCAAAATGTGGCCAGAATTACAGCAAGAATTACAGCAAGAATTACAGCAAGAATTACAGCGAGAATTACAGCTAGAATTACAGCAAGAATTACAGCAAGAACAGTGTACAAATTACAAGGGCTCCCCTCGACCTAAATTCCCTTTGAGTTCACAGAAACCTGATAAACAACCACATATTTGAATTTTGGCATTTCTAATCCTATAATGTATATAAGAAATATCTCAACCACCACAGGAAGGATTGCTGTGAAATTTCACACAAACATTCATGGTTCTCAGACGATGTATCCTAATGACTTTGGCAATCCTCTGACTTTTCCTTTTTTGAGGAGGTTTTGAGGAAAATATCTCAACAGCTATAGCATGGATTGCCATAAAAGTTAGTGCAGACATTCATATTCTCTTTGAGGATGAAAAAACTTTGATGACTCCCTTACTTTTTTCTAGTCTCGGTATCAGGTCAACATTTTAGTTTATCCACTACTTTGGTTTATGACCAAAAGCTTCACAGAGCTACTAGCATGGCTGTAAACTCTTAGTGCTGTTATGTATTATGACTCTGGAGTAACATATTGTTTTATGCACCAACATTATCATCCTGATTGTCCGTGTTGCAATTTTGCTATTTTGGTCTCCTCTGTACTCACATCTATTGCGTGCCTCTCCGTTCTGGAAGAATGATTCCTCCTCTGTTGCTCTTCCTGAGGTGTTTTTTTTTTTTCTTTCTTTTTTTAGGGGGAGTTTTTGCATGTCTGAATCGAGGGTCTGAGGATACAGGATGTTATGTGTTCTACAGCCCCTTGTGGCAAATTTGTGATTTGTTTTATTCAGCTGTATAAATAAAACTGACTTGACTTGCCTAAAATGTCATGTGTGGACTTGATTACACAGACTTATCTAAGATGAACTCATCCGTCATGGTGTCCTGAGGCAGATTGTAGCGGCTGCGACTTGGTCACAACAAGACGGTGGAAACTCAGAGCAGAGAACATGCATCCTATAGAAGGAAAAACGATTAACTTTATGATATTGCCATAAATCATCTTTATGTTTGTTTCCGTTTTTTCTTTATGTCTCTGGGCATCCACCTGTCAGAGCAACTTTCTTAGGTCACCAGTCATATATATTTCTAGGCTTGATTAAATGCACGGATATGATTTTAGAGGCAGTTTTATTTGAACTTTCTGCTTATGAATGTTGACATTTACAGCATATGCAAAGGTTGTGCTAAGTCAATGCAATTGTACGCTTGCTCCGAGGGAAATATATAGTCAATTACTTTTGCATTGAAAATAATGCAAGATCAGAATCATTTATCTTTTCCCCCCAGTTACAGAGATTTTCATTTCCATTTTCTGAAGTGTTTGTTCAGTAGCAGGAGCAGTTGCGGCTTCTATTGCTTTCCATGTGGAGACACTTCATTGAATCTTTCTCTCACTACACCTCATCATGAGAGCATATTGTTCCCCCAGATCACTGGACTGGGCTTTAAGGAGAAGCCTTGAAAATTAAGTGAGTTGAGTTTCCTTCAAAGATGAATCACATATTGTTGTTTTTTTTTTTACAGCTGTTATCAAAGCAAAAGTTGTTTCTGCAAAGCGCTGACCAGCAGAGACATTTGTTGCCTTTTGTTTTCAACCTGAAGATTTCCTCATTAATTAAATTCAAGTCTGAAGGCAGTGGAAATTAGAATATTTGAAAGGTTTTGAGCAATTTTGAGGTCCGAATAAAATGGAACAAAATGGTGTCCCTTTTTCAAGGTGTGGAATTGACATATAGTGACCTTATGTCACTGTTGTTGGAGGTTATCATATTCATCTGTTTTTCCTCTCCCTGCCACTATGTCCTTCTCTCCTCCTCTTTTTCTCCTCCGGTGGCTGTCGGCTGTCTGAGGACCGAGCAGTCTTAAGCTTTAGTCCAATAGGCTTTAATGTCACCGTTGGCTCCGGTGACATTTGTGCTCAAAGGCTATTTTTCACTTGATACCGACTGACTTGACAAAACTGAGAGAGACGCCGTGGCAGAAAGCACTGACTGGTGTGTGTGTGTGTGTGTGTGTGTGTGTGTGTGTGTGTGCACGTGCTTGCCTGTCCATCTATAGCCTCTGATATTAGTATTCAGAGCTGGTAGCTTCCTGACACTATGTTCCTTCACGCCTTTCCTAGAGGATTTCCGACGCTCTCTTTCTCTCTGTCTCTCTTCCTCTCCTCACACGGCCTGCTTCCAGACACCAGCAGCCTACGTTTCTATCACATTGCCATGGAGACAGACGTGATGTCAGTGTTGGTCTGCAGAGGTTTGTCAGACTATAAACTCATTCCCCCTCCATAATCAGCATCACCCTAAAGATTATTAAAGCGTACATTACCTAGCGGAACCACCTGGCGCAAAAATAAAATGTTTTCTCAAAGACCACCAATCGATAAACTCCCAGATGGAACAAGACATCTTATTTGGCTACCTTTAGCAGCGAGGGAAGCCAGGTATGGGTTGCTTGTTATTTAGAGACGTAGTGGAAAAGGATGATTTGCAACAAGCACAGGTGGTGGGACGCTATTATGTTCGATTCTAAGGAACAGAAGGCAGGAGAGACACTATACAGCTGAACAGGCTTCTTTTATTCTCTTCATTAAGTTTCATTCCTCTGTTGTGAAGCTACACACACAAAGTTGAAGTTTAGATTATACACTTGATAATGAGTTTGACACAAAGACTGGGTTCACATACTGTATCAACTCCTACATCTGGGGAAAACATGATTATTTTTTTCTTCTTCTTCAACGCACAACTTTGCGGCATTTCAAGAAAGTCATGCCTTATTATTTTTTAATCATTTTTTTTTCCTTTTCAACGTTAATGTTCTCGTCAAGCACCATTTGCATTAGATTAGTATGCTTGCTTGAAGGTTTTCAGATAATGTTTAGAAAGAAAAAGTCAGAAAAGTGGATTTTATGGCTGTTACACTAATATCCCAAACATTTATTAAGGGAAAACTAGATGTCTTTACTTATTTTAAGAATTGGACAACTCTTAAAATTGGTTTCAAATCTAGTTGGGCCTTAACAGCAACGTAACGCACCCTGGAAAACTTGTTTTTGTTGACCACTTCTCACTTTGCAGCAGTGATGTAACAGTGTACTCCAGGGTGTGTCAGTACACTGTGACGTCACTGTAGGGTGTGGTTACAGGTAGGGCTGGGCGATATGACCAAAATCTCATATCCCAATAACAATACCTATCCGGATATAGCACATTTTAAGCAAGCAAAAAGCCAAGAAGAGTAATTTATCAATGTAATCTGCGCAAAAGATGGATTTGAGTCACAACAAAATAAACGATAGAGCATGATATGATCCGGTTTCAGCTTCTAAAATGTGTTGATTTGATGCTTCTCTTTGTTATACGTGACAGTAAACTGATTATCTATGGATTTTTAAATGTTGGTTGGACAAAAACAAGACATTTGAAGATGTTATCTTTGACTCTGGGAAAATTATAACACTTTTCTGACAAAACAATAAACCACACACACATTTAGCTCATAGAAAATGAATTGGGGAAAACCTTGTGTGGCTTTGTGTTGTGTCACATTCTGTTTGCATTTGATTGATTCTAGTAAATTCTTTATGTTGAGTGAGCCTTATTTTTTGTTTGATTCAAGCAAATATCTTTGTATTACTAGATTAGTATTTTGCTTGTTTGCAGAAGGGGAATTTAGCAGTGAACCAAAACAAACACATTTTTCCATCTCTTGTGAATAATTGAGTCATTCAACTGTTTATAGTAGAGAAGAACCTTGTCCAAATAAAAATCAACCATGTTTAAAGTAATTATCATGGTCACAACTGAACTGGACTGAAGCGTAAGCGAAAAATTACTCATGATGGCTAAATAGTGGATATAATCGTCCTAAATGTCATGTAATGTCACCCCAGCCTTAGAGAGGGGATTTGCACACTCCGCTGCTGGGTCTCAGGTGCCGAAGTTAACATGTTATCTTAATCAAAAAGCACAAGTGCTGCACTCAAGAGTAAATTAAGAGCCTGCTGCCATATGTAGGAAAAGTGTCTTCAAAAAAGAAGGGCTCTTCATGCTGACATATGGCAGTCTGGAGAAACAGCTTCTTGTTGTATTCCTTATTGTTTAGCGTATTCTGTCAAATAATAATAGTGATTGGGGCTTTTATTTACCTCAACTGCAGAGGGTACCAGTTTGGTCGCAAAGCTGGAAGTAGTGTACAGTACCGTTACATTCAAGTCACAGAGCTAAGCATCTAATTTTTCCAAAAAAAACCCCCAAGAAAACACAACAATCTTTGAAAAACCTAGAAGGACAAACAAATAACTTTCAGAATTTTCAAAGACTCTTCTATCGATATGGAAAAACGGCACAATAAAGAATTTAAAAGCTGGAAATTACATTTGTCTCAATTTCTGCAACATGAACCAAAATTAAATATCAGTTATATTTGTCTAAAGTGATGTTATAGTACATTTAATTCTTGTTATATTTACATACAAAGTAATACTTTTATATATTGTCTTGTGCCATACAAGTTGGGCAAAGAGTGGTCCTTTCAAGCTACATGGGTAAGAAACAGAATTACAACTTAATAAACAGGTTAAAACTCTTTTTTTATTGCGTAGCAGGTGGGAATATATTTTTTTTTATCAAGATGCACAGGAGCCTCTTTTAGGATTCTGGAAATAAATTCAGAGCAGCAATTAATGTTGTTAAAGACCTTCTGGGTTTTTCAAAGCTCGCTGGGTGTTTATTTTGTGAAAATGTACTAAAAGTTTAAAAGGGGAGACGGTCGGGGTGCATCATCTGACTTCGACATCAGAGACTGTGGTTAGCATTCTGTCTCCTACCAGCAGTCAAGGTTCTTTTAACCATGAAGTTGATTTTACCCTAAACTTAAGGTTAAGTCACAAGGTGAGCGAACGACTGAAACAGATCGTCACTGCCAACCAAGATTTGTAGAACAGACTCTAGCGAAAATGCACTATACTACAGACATATTCTTATATTTGTACATGTTAGACACACACGTATTCATGCATATACACACACTGAGGAAGAATTTAGGCCATTGCCATAGTGATGTAGACTGCTGACTGACTGAAGATGACTATATAGGGTCCGTGAGGATTACTGCTCAGAAGGTTTCACTGATGTCAGTGCGTGCAGGAGAGTGAGAAGTGGGTGGAGGGCAGACGTTGCATGCATTGTGTATATTTGCAAGTGTGTGTCTGTGTGGTGTTCCAGCTGAGAACCTAATGATGAATATATGCTTCACTCCAAGGCTCCTGTGAGTTGATTCAACTTGATGGCGTTCTTTGATGAGCCCACACACACACAGATACAATGAGTGAGAGTGTGTCTCTCTCTCACACACACCTTATTTTAGACACTTGAAGGGATTGCAGCACACCTAGTCGTTGCACACATAATGAAACACAAAGGGAAGGTGAATGCAGACAGGTGGATATGGCAGATGGAAACCTTAACAAGCAATAGAATAAAATAAATGGAATAGTCTAGTATCATTTTAAAACTTTTTGACTGGTCATACTTTAATTAAACAGAACAAACACAACAGTGGTAAGCTATCATTTGAAAGGAAATGCATGCCTTTGATGTATAAACAAGATTAAAGGCATTTTCAAACCCGCCTCTTTTAGTTTGGTTCAATCAGACTCTGGTTTGTTTTCTCCCTTGGTGTGATTCATTTGGGCAGATCTGAACAAGTACTCAAGTGTGGACCAAAACAACTGTACTGAGGGTTAGGATTAGGGTTAGGGTTAGGGGTAAGGGGTTAGGGTTAGGATTAGGGTTAGGGTTATGGTTGGGGTTAGGGTTATGGTTATGGTTAGGGTTAGGGGTTAGGGGTTAGGGTTATGGTTAGGGTTGGGGTAAGGGGTTAGGATTAGGGTAAGGGGTTAGGGTTAGGATTAGGGTTAGGATTAGGGTTAGGGTTAGGTGTTTAGAGTTAGGTTTAGGGTTAGGGGTTAGGGTTAGGGGTTAGCACCAGATTGAGTGTTAAGGGATCATCAAAGTACCCACAGTTCATCCTGAAGTGAGGTATTCATTCAAATACCAAATTTCATGGCAACCTGTCCAATAGCTGTTGAGACATTTCAAACAAAACCAAAAATGTCAACCATGAATGTCAAAATGTCATGGCAATCCACCCAATCGTTTTTTTTGTTTTTTATTGAGAAATTTCAGTCTGAACCAAAGTGGTGAAGAGACCAACAGACCAGCATTGCCATCCCTTCAGGTAAATCTGCTAATTTATCGTGGTATAGCTTTAGGTCAAACATCTAAGACAAAATCATAAAGCATAACAGTGAACAGTGATAAAAGTTTTCTTTGCATGTCGCTCCCCCAAAAGTTTGCATTTCATCCTCTCTCACCATCAGAAATCAGAAATTCTCTCTGTTTTCTTGTTGCGCAGCATCCTGGGAAACAAACATGACCTTGATGTCCAGTGCTCGCATCAGCCTTTTGCTTTATAACATCAAAGTAGTACGAACACGACTCCTCAAAGAAAACAAGCTCTTCTATCATGTCTTGTCTAAACCATCTTGTTGTGCACACACACACACATGAGAAAAGCTTAGAAAGTAAGCAACCAAACAAAAGGACAGGGGTGGGAGATGGTATGATATCTACTACATTCAGAAGTTTGGAGGGGATGATTGATAACTATAATTTCTAAAATAGTAATTTGTCACAATATCCATGATGGCTGTGTGCTTGAATGCCTCAGTCTAATGGATCCTTAAGTTTGCCTCAGGACGAAACTAAGCCTAAACTCCCCCACAGGCAACATATTACATATTCACCATAATTCGTGCAGTGAAATTTTCCCCCCATTTGATTAAAACTTATTCATTCTGCCTCTGCTTTCCTTCACAGAGATGAGCCTATTTATGGTCGGGATGGTCCTTAATTCAGTCTCCAATTAAAAACCAGGCTAGCCCCACAGTAACAGAGATTGCATAACAGCCGGGCTCTGTCATTATGTAATACAATGCAGATGAAAGAGAGAGCTACACTGTTTGACATGATTACTGGCACAGATGTCTCGCTGTAGCACGCATTGTCATGAATCCGAGACTACGGCAATGTCTTCCAATTTTTATCAATGAATGTAACAAATGCACTTTTCGATGAAGTTTCTATAGGTATGTTATGTCTTGATCAGTTTCCTTTGTTTTTAGTGGATATTTTAGGAGAAATCAATACAGATATGAACTTTTTTTTTGACTTTTTGAAACCGACCTAGCCATTATTTCATGGCGTAAATGTCAGCTTTGAACAGGAAACAAGGCTGAAATATATCGACGTCAATTTTGCAATGATGACAGTTTTTTGGGAGGTTTTTGGAAGAAAAAAAAAGAAACTAATATCACTTGTATTGCCTTAAAATTGATCATTTGTGCTCAACAAATCTTCCCTGGATGAATAGAGGTAGATAGATTTTTCACAAAACGTAAGGATGTATCTACAACATCTGAAATGCAGTCAAGTGGGGCCGTGTTGCAAGCTGTTGCTCTTGACCACCGACCTACAACCGAGCCTACAGCAACAGCAGTCGGGGTCGGAGACATATCAAGGTTTAAAACCGACTCGCCAACCTCACACACTGAGAGAGAGATAGAGAGCGAGCAGCTGGGAGGAATGAAACTATGATGAAGTTTCACTCGGTTTTTACAAGTGTTGCTACTAATGGTGAGTAAATCCTACAGCTGTCATGCAGGCGTGCTGTATTTTCGTGGTCGGCTAACATTATGTACAGCGTTGTTGTGATGATGAGGAGCAGTGTTAAATCATGGATGATTGCCGTGTGTAGCCTATGTTGTGCGAGTGTCTGGAAGATGGATTTGTATTGTCGTGTTTAGAGAGGGAGAGAGAGGCGGGGGGGGGGGGGACAGTAAGTGGAGCCACTAAGTTGCACATCAAGCTAAATCAGCTGGTGAGAGATAGAGTTCATATTACTGTTATTGTGTATTGTCCGAATATTTGGACAAATTGTATTTTGATGCTTTGGCAAACATTGTTCTTGAAACTTTCATGCCAATAAAGCCCTTTGAATTGAATTGGATTTAGATAGAGAGAGAGTTTTGCTCGTTACAGACTTATGATTACAAATGATGATAAAAAGAAAGAAAAACAAAACTGCATCCGTGGTAACCGCAAAACCAATTAAATTAGTCCCAGCTTCTAATTGAGACCTGCCTTTATTTATAAAAAGGTATAGATATACCTGGCCAGTAAAAGGGATTCAGCTTTTAAATAAGCCAAATCCCATCATCACTGAGTATTTCTATGACGTCATCTAACATTGCCATACATTGGCTTTTGCTGAAATAACTTCCCTCCTGAAATAATCATTAAAGCCCTTCCAGCTGCTCTTCTTAAAGGAAGTCTTGGTCTGGAGGGCATTAAAGGCTCAGCTCACGTTCGCCGTCCTTGTTTCTCCGTCAGAGAGCTCCACTTCCCAGAGAGAGTGGCCCCCGTCCTCACATCTTCTCTCCTCCATCCACTCCCTCTCTCTTGGGGTCTGCCTGAGAGAAAATGAGCTCTCTACAGAGCGATGCCTCATGCAGAGAGACCTCTAGTGGTGTCCTACCTCTCCCTGTGAGTTTATGCGGGTTGTGCAGACATGTTGGTCAAGTCTGTGCTTTGTTTCTAATGTATGTTAGTGCCTGTGATACAAACCAATGTTACGTAGCCTGTTGTCCTGCCAAGCCACGGCGGCTCTGCCAACAGTCATGAGTCTGTCAACCAACATCCAAAGCTGCTTTGCACTGCCTACTCCAATACTGATGAGAAAAGGAAACCTTGTATCAACTGTGTATATTAGACTTGGCTCATGTGTGATACAAATCAAAACACCAAATTGAAACACAGTGAGTGCAAATATGAGAAGTCAAAAGTTGCCTTTGGATGAAATCCTGTTTGTGTTTGCTCTATTGGAGCAGGTTGTACAAGCATGATAATGATGTCCACAGAAAATGAACAACAAAGTTAAGGCATATCTAAAAGCAGGGCCACTAAAATGGTGACTTAGGAAGGACTTCACACACAAACTTAGTAATGGATTCACAAATAACTGGTGCATCCCAGTCAGGAGGATTTATGTTTCGGTGTGTGTTTCACTAGATGATGAGCTCGACGTGATGGAACACGGAGGAAACACAAATGATGCATGATAATCAGATTTTCAAGCAAAAAGAGCCGCCGAAGCACTTAAATGTCGGTTTAAATGTCGTCATTCACTCCGCCGTCTTTTTCCCATCCAAAAACATGCAGCCATGCCTCAAAAAGGAAGGGGACGAATCAAACGGCAGAAAAACACTCCCATTAGTGTGTTGACTCCGCAGTAACTTGAGCAAACTGAAAAACACATTTGTCCACCCCCCGCCCCCCCACCTAACCGAAAACCTATAATTCTTTAGGTTTAATCTAGTCTGAGTACCGTTATGAGTTCCATAAATTGAAATATCTGTCATTGGAAATGTGAGACTCATTTTAGATATCATGTTGAGGTCTATATTTTAGAAAAATATATGACTTCTGGCAATGATGGTGTTTATAATTTGATGCAGCATTTTGCAAATGCACTTTCTAACAGAGGAGTCTGAAGAATGTCCAGGAATATCGCAAGGCTGTAGAGCTGATGATTTTTTTCTTTATTGATTAATCTCTTACATCAGCAAATACAAAAAGCTCATCACAATTTCCCAGAGCTCAATGTTTTTGTCTGACCAAGAGTCCAAAACCCAAATAAATAGAATTAACAATGATATAATAAAGAAAAACATTGCGTAATTATCTCAGCACTGCCTGATATCAGTGTGAAAGCTATCATTAATGCCGGCTGGTATCTGTTAATATAATACCTTTACCTCTAGAGCCAAATTAACAAAACAATTTAATCCAACCAGTTTTACCAGTAAAATTATTGGTATTTTTTTCACTTTTTCACTGATAAATATGTTTATATTAACAGTGGATCAAAATACAATGTGTAATCTGACAAGCTCATAGTGACTATCCCACAGAGAATCACCCAACTCTGCAGTTCCTCTCTGCTCTACTGAGCTTTTAGCTTCTTTTTATCTGATTGTTTTGGTTTTCCACATATTCCCTTTTCATCAGTCCCCATTTCCAGCCACAGCAGACTTCAGTCTTAAGTGGAAAAAACCACCAAATCCACCAAAAAATCAAATCCATCAGGTTGGTGAGGTAGAAGGGGGTCTGGTTTATGGAGGTTCTGGGTCCATGTCTGCTATGGATGTGTGTTTGCTAACATGTTCACCGTAATAACTTATAAGCTGATAATGCGGCCAAGTTAATGCAGTTTGAATTCAGTCTTCAAACTTTCCTGTTTTTTTTTGTTTTAGCTTTTGAGAGGATGGTAAAGAGAAGCATCTTAAAAGTTTCTCGACATAAGTACTGTAATTTGTACACGTGTATATGCGGCTGCATCCCGGCTAAAAGGCAGTTTTGAAGTCGATTCCTCGTCGCGGTTCAGTTCACGTCTGTCTTGCGGCTGAGAGCCACTCGAGGAGAGAGGAAAAGCAGCGGCAATGGGCTGGTGGAGCAGGTAATAACAGTGACGGCACATCGAGCTCTGCTGTTGTTTTGCTTCCTCTAATCGTTAGACATTCTGCTCAGATGCGTTCAGACTTCGCTCAATGACTCTCAAGGTTGGAGCGGCGACGTAAAGGGACACCACTGCGAGGACTATAAATACCGTCGTAGGAGTTCTGTGAAATCTGTAGATCTCTCTCTCTTTTTTTTTTCACCTCCCACCTCTTCATCTTCTTCCCCTCTACTTTTACCTCCTCGTCTCTCGCCGTCACAAATGAAAAGAGCTCCTCGGGGACTGTCAGAACAAAGTGCAACATGAACATGTGTTCCTGTCCTGCAAAGATATATGCACTCTCTTACCTTCAGCACCTGGTAAACAGATCTATCTAGTAGTGGCTCCCAGTAGAAACTCAGGCATTGCTTTGTTTGTCTGATGGCCAGGTCGGTTCATACAAGGTCAGCTGTTGTGTGTAAACCGAGACTGAAGGGACGAACAGAACAGAGACACCGACGCCGTCTGGGTTCCCTGCCGGGGCTCAGAACCAATAAGCTGCTTCTCAGGATGTACAGAAGGATTACGGCTTCACTTGGACAAAACAAAGGAGTTCAGTTTGTTTGTATCTGTGTGTTTTTTATGTATTTCTGTTTGTGCCTATGTGTGTGTGTGTTAGGTTCTCTGATTAATCCCTTTCTTTTGGCAAACAAATCTAGAAAACAATGCTTGTGTATTCATGAGAATACACAAGGAGATAATGCTGCATAATGCAAAGTAGCTGTCAGCGAGGAGCCGAAAGAAAAGTAGAACCAACAAAAATAAATAAATAAATAAAAATTGAGCAGTCATATCAATCTAAAGGATTGGAGAAAGGTGATGACACATTTACCATAAACAGGAGCATTTATGTGGCATTGTTTCAGCTACTGCTGCTGTGAACTGTGAAGATTCAATGAGCACATTTAATCTCATAGTTTACTGTAGCTCATTCAGCCTGTTAGGTACATAAATATGAAATTACTTTTTATCTTTGTTCTGCTTCTTTTTTTTCTGATGGCAAACAATATATTTCAGAATGTGACTGACTATGAGACTGTAGGGGTACAGCAATATGGTAATTTCTGCAGCGGTGCCTTATAGATAATTCACAAAACTGATCTCTGTCCACTTCGCAAAGAGGAATATGGAAAAGGCAAGGCAACCGTTCAGACACCAGGCAATTCAAAGTGCTTTACAAGGGCAGAGAAATATATTGAAAATAAGAGCTGCAATGATTCGCTGATCAACAGAAAATCAGAAAATCAATCTGCAGTTGTGTTGTTGTTAGATGTTTGTTGATTGATTTTAGTCATTTTTCAAGGAAAAAGGCCAAAAATTCCCTGCTGTCAGCCTCTTAAACGTGACAATTTTCTGTTTTTCTTTATCATATTCAATGGTAAATTGAATCTTTTGGTTTAAGAACTATTAGTCAGACAAAACAAGCAAATTCAAGACATCAATTCTTCAATATTTCATTAACTAAATGATTAATTGAGAAAATAATTGCCAGATTAATCAATAATGAAAATAACCGTTAGTTGCAGCCCTAGTTTTAGTTCAGAATTGAGTTAAAGCATCCTGTCCTGTGCTTCAAGTCAGCGCTGACGTTTTTGATATTAAACTAAGACTATACGCTTTCCCTAACATTAACCAAATGTTGTGGATGCCTAAAACAACCATCAAACATTATTCATACTTTAGTTACCGTTACCACTCTCTCTCTCAACCCAACCGGTCAAGAAAGATGGCCGCCCACCAAGAGCCGGGTTCTGCTTGAGGTTTCTACCCGTTAAAGGGGAGTTTTTCCTTACCGCTGTCGCCAAGTGCTGCTCATGGGGGGAATTGTTGGGTCTCTTTAAATTAAAGAGTACGGTCTAGAGCTGCTCTATGTAAAAAGTGCCCTGAGGTGACTTTTTGTTGTGATTTGGCGCTATATAAATAAAACTAAATTGAAATAAATTGAATTGAATTAGGGCTGATTATTGGTACCGCAAATGAATTACATTGATAATTAACATTTTTCAGATACGTTCAGTGTTGAATGTGAACAGATTTGTTCAATTTAAACGTTTCCTCATTGTGTTGATTAAACAACGTAATCCAGGCGGCATTACATTTCCCACATGACACAGTTGCTAATGTAAATTAGATTCATAAGAATGTAATTTTTAGTGCAAGATGGGAAAGGATGTGGTTGTGTGCATGTATTATTAATTAATTTGTGCTTATATACTGAAAAATGTGTAACAAATCTTTAAATACTGGTCATTTTACTGGTTTCACTGATTTTTTTTGTTTGCCACAAAAAAACCCCCATATTTGTAATGTAAAGGTTATTTGATGAATGACATCCTGAGTGTTGTGTATCCTTGGTTTCTCCTGTGTGGGCTTGTTTTCTCTGACAAGAACAAGAACATCAGTCACAGTGATCAAGTACCAGTCTGCTCGTCACTCTTGAATAACTCTCTGACTGACTGGGCTGGTGAAAAGGGTGACTGAGTGAGTGATCCAGATGACAAAAACATCTTTATTCTTTTAAGCGTTTACTTATTGTTTCATTAAAATAAGTAAATTCAAAGTCTTTTTAACTGGACATTCGCAAAGTAAACACATAGAATAAAAACGTATGATCCACAGTCAGTACATACGTTTTCTTGTGGATGCTGTATTTGACGCTCCTCACTTTTCTCTCTGGTCATATTTTCCTTTTATTGTCAAAGAGAACGGTGTGTCGCTGCTTTCTATCCCTGGCTCTGCTGGAGCTGTTAACGCCGGCTGATGACACACTCGAGCTAGGAGACTGCAAGACATCAAACGCTGAACATTCTTTCAGATCGTCGCCGTGCCGCCTTAAATGTTTGGTCAGTGTGTATTGCACATTGTCTTGTCATTTTCTTTAAGAAAGTGAAGCTATACTTTTGAGCATTAACTGCGGTCAGTGTTTAGCTATGACGTTAGCCATGCATGCTCGTATTTAAACAAATTGACCTGCCGTTGCGTTGATGCATGATGTAGACACGACCCGGCAGATTTGTAAGCCCTTGTTTGCGATAATAAAGGGTAATCAGGTTTAGGAACTGACAAGCAGAACCGAAATTCACATTTTTTAACAAGTACAGGTAGTTCTTGGCATTTTGGTTGTAATTTGGAGCCGGTTTTCTGTTCCCAACCCTTGTGAGTGAGTGTGTCCAGATTTGCGTGTGTGTGTGTTTGCATCAAACAGAGGAGGAAAGGCTATAAAGAGACACACAAGAGAGCCGAACGAAGCTGGAAAAGCAACAAAGGAGAAACTAAATGGCAAATGAAGTGTGTGAAGAGGCAGGTTATTTGGCAGCAGAGGGAAAGAAAAAAGCCGGATGTCCATTGAAGAGGTGGATGAAGGGGAAAAGGAAGATGCTTTTGGGAGCTAAAAGGAGAGGAAGAGGGCCAGAAATATAAACTAAACAGTTTGAGTGTTGGTTACAGGGGAACAACAGTTAGAGGCTCCTCCTTGAAGGTTCAGGTTTGTTCTTTGTGGCTCTTTCATCTGCAAATTTTAACCTGGCCTCTAATGCAGTTGCCAGCTACAGAGGCAGCACTGACAGGTTAAGGTCTTTTCAGGCTGTTGTTCCTGAAATAATTCTGTTTCACACCAGAATATACATCGCATCCACAGATACAGCCAACGTGTAAAACTCACCAGTCTATACAGTGAGGGTAATGCTGTGTGAAAGGGAAACGTGGGGCTAAAAGAGACCAGGACGGAGGACCTTGCATTATTTATTGTGCGTGCCAGGAGAACTGACAACTAGTGTGTGAAGTGATGTCTAGATGTTCCATACTATACATGAGTTTGACCCCCACGTAAAGGGTGGGAGATTAACACCAGCAGACGGACTCGGATCAGTCGGCTCTGTAGAAGACAAAGCTTGGCACACATTTTCTCTTGAGGTGTGAAATCAAGACATTTTTACTCCAGGAGAGATTAAAGTCTCAGAAGTTAATTTCACTTTTTACACAGTGTTTTGGGGGGATTTTATGCCTTTATTAGAGAGGTGACTGTGGCGAGATGACAGGAAATGAGAGGAGAGAGAGAGAGAGAGATGGGAATAACATTCAAACAAAGGCGAACCAACAGACTTCAAATTAGGACTTGAGACCTGACTCTGCTACTCTGAAAGTTAACTTAATCAAGACTTGACTCTCTGAAGTCTTGACTTGAATTGAGACTTGAAACTAAAGACATTTAAATCTTATGTTTTGACCTGTTGGCCTTTAAAAACAACACAGCAACAGGCAGACCTTGCATGGCATACAAATTCAGTTATTAGGCCTAATCGCTGAATCGACTCAGTTATATAAAATACTCTATTATGACAGGTTTGGAACGGAAAATGTTCAGATGACTCGTGTGACATTCAGAGACCTAAAAGACTTGATATATTGTCTCAATTTGCCAATTTGCGCATGAAGACCTGTGACTTTATCAAAAAGGCTTAAAGCAAGACTATAACTTTTGCTGAACTGTGGCTACAAATGTCAATAATGTCAATGCTAAGTTCATTAAGCAATATTTACCTCAAGTTAGCTAACATTAGCCACCATAAGCTACTATTTAATAATAGTAATGATAATAATAGTAATACCGGAACAACCATAGCTAGAGCAGCAAAACCACAGAGTGAAGAATGTGTTATTTCCTCCCTAAAAAGTTATATAGTCTCGCATTAAGAGTTTGAAAACAGATATCACACACTATGTTTTTCTACAGTCTAGCTTCTCCACACTGTATCCAGACATCCCTGCCTGTTTAATGACTGCTGAGCTGTTTACCTGCCGGTTTTCTCACATTTGGTGCAGTGCAGCCGTTTTTTTTTTTTTCCTTGAATCAGTGCTTCGCGGAGCAAATCTATTGTGATGAAAAGGTCTTACAAGCACTGTATGACCCAGTATCTGAATATTTCCATCAGCAGAAGAGAGCGAGACGGGGGTGCAGAAGTGAAAATGAGGACGGAAAGGGGACAGAAAATAGGAACGGAGATGAGAAAGTGGCGAGAACAAGATAGAGGGAATCGGAACGAGCATGAAAAAGTGGCAGGGAGGTTATTGCACCTGGCTGCTTGCCCCATCAGAATCCATTTAAAGATAGTCAGGTATCTGATTGGTGATAGGGGGGAATAAGGGGGAGAAGAGTAGCTGGAGGCTGAATTCAACAGAGAGAGGAGGAGATGCACCGAAAGATCCAAACATGTTTTTAGCTCTACTTTCTGCCAATGTCAGTCGATACATAAGTCTGAGGTAAAAATTTGTCTTTTCCGGAGAAACGGTGATAAAAAAGAAACCTTCATTATCATGCAGCCTGAGTCTCCATCTCCTGCGCTACGCTCTGATTGCACCCAGGATGGGGATCATTTAGGCTGACCCGCACATGTCCTCGCCCCCTGCTCCCATGCGACGGCCCTCCATTCCTCTCTGCCACAACAAAACTGACATGCCCCCCCCGTGCCTCCCCCCCCCCCCCCCCCCGCTCTTTCCTTTTTCTGCCCACATCAGGGGGAAAAAAAAGCAGCAAAGAAGAAAGGTCCGTCCAAATGTCAAGTAGTTTGTGTTTCTGTGAAAAATGCATGTCGAGCCTCGTCTCCGCTGAACGCAGCCTCGGCATTGGTCTCGGTTATGTCTCCCGACAACTGAATCGGCCACTCGCTAACAGTCTCTGACTCACACTCTCGGCGGCAGCACAGGCTCTCTAAACTTTCTGTATGAACTGATTATTGAAACCCAGGGACGAAGAGATGCTCGCGTCACAAAAGAAAGACAAAAACAGTGGCATTGAGAAATACTTGTAGAAGTAGAGAGGATGACGCGAGGATATCACTGAAAACTATTCAAGTGTGTCTGACTTTGCATGGACTGCAAGTTCAACACTTATTATTTATTGCATTTTCTACACTGATGTTAACATTTATTGAGCAATTTATGAACAGTTTTTTTCTAGATTTCCCTTGTACTGACATTTAAACACGAAAAGTTATTGGAGTCTGACTTGTTTGGATGGTAATTTGTGCTAAAATTTTTCACCAATTAAACAGGTAATGAAATACTCTTTTACAAACAGATACAGAACTGTGCAAAAGTTGTTCTTCTTGTTGCTGAAGATAGTCCTTTATGACTCTGGCTGTATGTTTAGAGTCGTTGTCATGCTGCAGAGTAAACCAATCAGACGCCTCCCTGATGGCGTTGTGTGATGGACAAGAGTCTAAACATCTAAAGTGTCTAAAACTTTTGCACAGTAATGTAATACTGTAACTCCATTTTTAGTGCCAGAGCTGCAACAATTAGTCAATTAATTGATTACGTGACCAACAGAAAATGAATTTCCAACTATTTCAATAGTATCTTATTATTAATGTTATATTTTTTTTATTATTAATGTAATATTAATATAATATTAATATTATATTTTGATAGTTTCGAGTTGTTTTTTTAAGAAGAAATGCTAAAATTCTCTGGTTACATCTTCTCAAATGTGAATATTTCCTTTAGTCTTCTATGATAGTAAACTGAATATTTTGGGTTGTAGACTGTTGATCAAGACAAAACAAAACATTTTAGGTTGCCTCTTGGGCTTTTGTGAAATGGTTATTGACATTTTCTGACATTTTACACACCGAACGACTAACCGATTAATCAAGATAATAATTGACAGATGAATCAAATAGGTGTTGTGATTGGAATTCTGTTGCTCTTTTTTTTCCTGAAACAACGCGCATCACTGGTGACGGCTGTCACCAGTGATGCGCTCATCTGTTTCTGAGTTCTTATTCAGCGTTCTGTAGACTCCTCCTGCAGTGTATTGTTTCGTCTGCATGCCATTATGTTCCTTTCAAGTCTAATGTCAAACCATTTTTGTTTCACTTCTTGTAAACTGTAATTTATTGCCAGATTTTTTACCTTTGAGCACAGCACAAACTCCAGTCTCTTTTCCTTCTAAATAACACATAGCGAGGTTTTTCATCTTCACGTCTACGCTGCTTTGTTTGTGGTTCTTCTGATTTGATTTATATGGTGTCAGTTGCGGTCAGTCAGGCCTGGAATTAAGTCATTTTTAGGGCAAGGCTACTTTGGCCTTTGATAAATACAAATTTATTGGGGCATCGCGGCTAAAATGTAGGGCACCAAGGCCAAAAGCAACGGTGCAATAACAATAAGTGATAATTACATTGTATGAAGACAAAGCAATACACAATCAACAATTAGGAGTCAGTGTATTGAAAAATAGTACTGAGTCTATTAAAAAACACTGAATATTTGACTTTTCCACAAAATGCTGTCTGATTGATTTTTAAAATGTGAACAATTCATTATATTAATTGTTATTGTTTATTTTAATGATTCAAAAAAGTCTATAAATGGGAAAATTAATCTGAACAAGTTTCAACACCCATGCATCTATTAACATTTGAGTCTGAGATCCTATTAACAGTCACAAAAATAACTTAAAACACTTTTTTTACACGTTAAACATTAAACACACTGATGAGAAACTTCTCATTCTCGTGTGTGTTAATGTTGTATCATGCTGAAAATTTGTAGTTAGCTAACACTATGTAGCAATATCCTGGTAAACGTGCATATCACATTGTTAGCTAACGTTAGCTAGCAGGTTAGCTGCTAATGTTAACATTTCACATATATTTGCAGGAGTGGGAGAAATCTAGCGCTACTGTTGACGTCCATCGTGATGACAGCGATATTGGGAAACGTTGAGTCTGTTTATTTGCAGTGTCGCATGTAATTTTAAATGAGGGAATCTGCAACTTTCTTCCAAGGGCACGACGGCCAGTTGAAAACAGGACATGCCAAACTGGCCGTGTGGGTAGTTCATTTTAGAAGGGGCATTACAGGGCATCCACGGTGGTCTATGGTATAATTCCTGGTCAGTAATGTTGTAATGTTATGATGTTACCTGAACTCACTTCCAGTTTTGGACTAATAAGGATTTATTAACATGCATAATTGGGTAAATCCAGCCTTATGCCTCTCTTTCTCTCTCAATTTTAGCTTTTGATTTCCTGTATCCATGCGAACATCTCCTTTAATCTAAAGTTCTTTGGCCTTGTCTGTCATTCTGCCCTTTTAATATAACAAACACCTTGTCTTTCAAAGTTCACTCTAAAGAGATAGCAGAGACTTTTTATTCAGTCTTGATGATGTACATGCTAATCATGATCATCAGACCGTCTCATCACAGTTATGAAAACACGGCTTACTGCATCGACGCCGTAGAGGGAGAGAGAGAGCGAACTGTTTCAGCTGCTGCAGCTTTTAACGTTTGCTCATGTGAAGAAGACTGTCTACAGAAGAGTAATTGTGAGATTAGTTTAACAAGCACTTTTGGCTTTCATCCAATTTGACCGCAGCATCTGAAGGATAGAAGAGTGTTGGGCTAATAGAGAGGGAAACAGTCTGAGGAGACTCCATCAGAAGGAACATTTTGATTTTGTTTTTTTTTGTTTTTTTTTTGTCTTTTAACAGAATATTTTGTCTTCATTTGATTTTCTTTTCAACAAAACATGATGTGGCTCTTTTTTTTTCCAGGCTGGAGTTGTTTCCTCAACACAGGTTTACAGGCTTTTATTGGGAAATTAATGTAGTTACCATTTCATTTGATACACTTGTACAATCTAATACAACAGCCCTGCAATACATGAAGCCATATAGTGACAATGTTATATTACATTATACAATATTAAGAGGTGTTTCTAAGAGTCCTCATTCAAATACTACACTGTACTTTATGCATTATGCAGTATATTATTGGTTAGAGCACCCCCATGAGGTTGACATTTGTAGTTTTGAGTGAAATGTCTCAGTAACTATCAGATGAATACTTGTAATATAAACACATCTCCTCCTCTCAGGGTGGATTGAAATAGCTTTAGTCATCCTTTAACTTTTCATCTAGTCATGTAGGAAACATACATGATGAGTCAGCAGCTTCAACCTCTATTAATTGATGATTTTGAATGATTGTTTAAATTCATATTTATGTACTGGTATGTTGCTTTAAGTGCATATGTGACTGAACATGAAAACACTTTTACTTTCTTTTAGTGAAGATTTTTTTAAACTATTAAAAAAACAGTTAATTGATTGTGTTGGTTCTAGTAGTTTTTACTTGTTAACACACTGAATCTTAAATGAAGACTCATTAAAAAACACTAAATCAGCCATATATAACCGGTGTATTATTGATCAGTTCTACAGTGATCGACTACGCTAAGCTGCATCATATATTAGGTGGACAGTGACCACCGGCTAATATTGGATTTGTAATAACAGCACAATATTGACCTAAACCTTTTGTGTAAACTATCATCCATCACGATGCTCATCACCCTTTCAAGTAATTACATTATTCATGTTGTGATATTTATCTTGTAACCTGAACCTAAGGCAGGCAAGAGCTCCATTAACCAATCATGACGGTGTATCTTATACATCAGATGTCATTTTAATTCTCAAAAAACAGTAATATGAGGATGTTATTTGTTGTTCTTTCAGCTCGGACGAAGCGTGGCAGAAAGATTTACTTTCTCGGGCTGAAACTTTTTCATAGAACTGGATATCAATCCTTTTTGGGTATTTGTAATGGAAAAGTCATATTTCTTCTCCCGGGGACTTTTACTTTTCTGACCAACGACCCCAATACTGACGATGATGAGACTGTTGCGGTGGCAGCGACAGAGTCAGGTTATATCACGCTGAGGCCGAGGGGGTGAATCAGTAGCCCAGCAGGTGAATTATTCGGGTGATGAGATGTAGACCTTCAGCTCTGAGACCTGGCCAAGGCTAACATTCATTTAGACCTGTCAGGGTCTATTCAGCTGTGCAGCACTCTCACAAGCTGCTCTCTGCCTCTTTTGGCTGTCTTTCTTTTTTTTTTTTTTCCTGGGGTATGAGCTTATTAAATTGTTATTTTTCGCTTTCTCACCCTCTGATCCTCCACCTTACCTCCTGCGCTCGCCTCAAGAACCGCATTGTAGAAACTGCCAGTCTTTTCCTTGTGTTTTTTTTGCTGTAAATTGGGCTCGGACACCAACTTGATGGATGATCAACATGCATAAGGGAATGTGAGAATGATACAAAGCTTGTACACTGTTTTACCCCGGGGTTATATCTATTACTGTGTTCATAGTGCTTGAAATAAAGAGCCATACCTAGTAGTCAACACCACCAGTAGCATGCTGTTGTTTTTGTCAAGGTTATTTTGACACGTTTGACCATTTGTTCCATATTTTCCAAGTACTTTTGTAGCTTGAAGTTTGATGAAAGTCTTATTTTAGTTGCTAAAAAGAAAAAAAGGTTATGCTATTTCCCAACTTTTCTGTGGTGGAAAGAGAGACGAGCAGGTTTAGAAATCTGTTTGGCTTGATATTTCAACCATCTGGTTCACTGCAGCAGAAGGTCAGAAGTTTAGAAAATTCAATATTCGTCATTAAGATGTGTCTGGAGGTGCAGTAGGCGGCCAAATTCACTTAACGTAATCAATGACTGTTTGGTCTGAAACCCCTGTAGAGGAAGATTTTATAAAACATTAATGTGACAGAGTGTTTGCTGATGTGCTTACGACGCTGTGGACTAACATTTTTAGAAAAGATATTCAGATGTTGAGTGGGTAAAAGGTTGTGTTTTACTTGGAATAATGTTTGTCAAGGTCTTGAAACCACAGCTATAGAGCCTCACACAGTGGTTATTATGGGAATTTTCTTTGCTGCATGAATAAAGGCTTCTTTTAAACTGGCAAGTATCCATTAAAATCATATATCTCATTCAAAAGTTTAAATAAAAGAGGTCATAGTATGAGACTCTCTACACTCAGGACATTTATTGTGCAATATTGTTTATATATTTGACAGATTTGAACTGTTAATCTGCAGATTATTGTCTGCCTTTTTTTATTTTCAACAGAAATGTTTGACTTTGTTTTAAATATCATGACAATATTCAACCGACTCATCACCAAAACATCGTCTGAATGTGTCTCTGCAAACAAGAGACACTGACATAACACTAGTCCTTTTTAAATCGCTTATGCTAACATAACATTTGATGTGAATTCACAGAAAGGATGTATGAGTGGATGCCCAGTGACCCATAGTGAATTATCACACTTCAGTTGTTGAGCTACTGTGAGCACCTCAGGCTCAGAGTGGCTTACTGGTTAACAGTTCAAGAGTGTGTCACCGTGACTTTTAAAGCCCCTGCACATGCATAGACCACCCACATAGGTGTTTTTTTTTACTTACATTGCCTAATTAGACCTCTTACTAGGACTGTGTGGGCGTGAATCAAGTTATCATAGGTCTTTTTTATTTATGGAAGACATCTTGACATGTCACAGTAGGAAAAAGCACAAGTGTAAATAATAAAAATGAACAGCGGCTGAGTTCCATTTAGCTGATTCAGTTTCAGGATCCTGGTTTTGTGCGTTCACCGTCATGCTGTCATGGCTTACAGGGGGCCATTGTTAACATTATTAGCAACATCTGTGCTTTTCCTACTGCGATAAGTCAAGATGTCTGCTGTAAAGAAGACCCATTGTTAATCAGTTCACAGTTTGGTGACCTCGTGTAATTTCCAACATTAGCTCCACTCACCTTCAACCCGACTAGACGTCTACAGTAATTAGCAAGAGTAATTAAAAACACCTGTGTATGAAATGACCCCGAATCATCCATATCCTAGACGGAGGCGTCATACAGGCGGTTCTTTTGAAAACGCACCGAGATTGAGCTGAGATTGTTTATTCATGCCTCACGTCGCGGTTAACACAACCGCAATTTGCAATAATACGACTTCCACAGCTGAGCGGCTCTACTAGCTTCACTTCTATGTAGAGCTTTTCTAGCAGGGAAGAACCAAGTAGCCTAAACAGAGAGGGGAGTTATTAAGGCTAATTAAAAACACTTATTGTTAAAATAGAATCAAATCTCAAATATTTTAGGGGGCACATGTATTTGGAAGGTCAAGCAAGTTTGTGTTGTTAGATTTATTAAAGCTGTTTGGTAACTGTGGAAGTTATTTAAAGACATCGACTAGTTTCAGAACATGTGATTTCACTATTTTTCTGATATTTTATTGACCAAAAGAATATTAAAAATTAATCAAAACATGTATCTCTCCTTAGATGAGACTCTGTGTAAAGCAGCGCTCATCTGAAATAGTTCAAATAATAAACCCTGCTGCTGTACATTAAAAGATGATCTGAAGAACTCGCTAATAATTTAAAAATGTATTCTTTTTTTTTTTTTTTTTTTTTTACGGGCTTGCAGCTGTTTCCAAAGCAATTTCAATACACCTGAATTCATTGTGCTTCAGAAGGAACCGTGATTAGTCGGACTTCTGAAAAAGAAGGAATCCTTTCATTATTCACTGTGAAAAGCAAGTCATCCTTCAAATTTTTATACTCAGATCTCCCTCTCTCTCTCTCTTTCTGTCTCCATGAATCTCAATTCCCTCTATGTGTTTTTTTTCCCATCCTCTATCTCTATCTTCCACGTGTCTTCTTCCCCCCGACATATTTCCTACAGGTATCCGAGAAGCTCGGATTGATCTACGGCTCTCGCTGTGTGGTCATCCCCATAGGAAATGTTTGTGTAATAGCTTCTATATGAGCGCTGTCAAAGCAGATGAGGATCCAGCGCTCTCGGCGGCCAGTGTGAACACTGTGTCGACAAGGCCCAGCAGGAAACGCTAAGCCCCCTTTTAACCCCTGCCGTTTTTGTCACTTCCATTGGGTCCTCTCATTAATTCAAAATGACTGTGTGTTTTTCCTGCGGTGAATCGTGAGCTTCCGAGTGCGCGGAATAATGTAGTTCTTGATTTAAGCATGCATGTAACCCATGAAATATGCATATGAGGGTATTTAGGCCATGGCTTATGTATGAGTGCTATGTTTGCAACTGCTACTATGAATGATTTAAAGGTAAAGCTAATAGTTCCTCAGCAGCCGCCCTCTTTTCACAAACACTATTTTTTTTCTCTCAAGGCTCCTCTCTGTGTCATCTGTCTCTCTTTCCTCCTCGATCTTTCACTCTTTTTTTTTTCTGTGTGTGTGTTTGTGTGTGTGTGTGTGTTTACAACTCCCTTTCTCTCTCCCCCTCACATCCCGTGTTCGGATTCAGAAATCTTCAACGCCTCGCTGCTTGCTCGCCGTGCTGAATCATTTTCTGCTGTGAAAAGAAGTGAAAGCAAGACATAAAAAATACTTATAGCAACCAATGTTTTCCCCTGTCATCCTCTTATCTCTGCGGTTTTCTCCGACTCATCCGCTATGCATCCGTCTCTAAGTCTTCCTCTTCTTCGTAATTCCCTCCCCGATATTTATTTTCTTCATCTCGCTTCCTTCCTGCTGTGTTCCTTTCCTTTTTCCTGTCTATTCGAAGTCGATGGGAATATGCAAGTGTAGTCTTGCCTTGGCCCCGTCCGTCAATCCACATCAAAGCCTCGCTTGTTCTCTAGCTCTCTCTTCTTCATGGTCTATTACTCTACCCTCTCTTGTTGACAGAGAGATGCTGTTTAGTGTGTGTGTGTGTGTGTGTGTGTGTGTGTGTGTGTGTGTGTGTGTGTGTGTGTGTGCGCGTGCATAGTTAAAGGGACTTCTCTGTCTTCATTTGCATCCCCTGAAGGACCGGTCCCCAGACTCTTGAGATGTTTTACTTCCATAGCTGACAGTGGACTATACAGGCAAAAATGGCAATCAGTCAACATTGTTTTTTCATTGGGATGCTGCTTTCAGGGACCTCAAGTTGCTCATTTTCTTGAGAGTCAGAGAGAAAAATGTGTTTGTGTAGTCAGAAAGCTTTGAGGCTTTCATTAGCTTTTGCAGAGCTCATTCACACCAAAAAAAAAAAAAAGAGCATGTGGTAAAGAAGAGAGGCAACCGTAAAACCAGGCTGAGCAGCTTTGTTGATGTCGTCCTCCCAGCATAATTCATGCTTAGTGAAATCTAGGACATAATCTTCCGCTCTTTTCAGCCTCAGCAGTCCAGAAAGCGGCGTATTTACAGCGTTACAAAGCAGGAGTTATAATAAGGTGCTGCCTCTCTGTCTCTGTCCAAGTCCCAAGAGAAAATCACCCCTGTAGTCTAGTCTCAGCACCTTTTCATAGCGTAAATAAATCTTCAAAGTGTGTTTTTTTTCCCCTGTGTTAGAAACATAGCTGGATGTGACATTATATATACTATACCCTGCAACAAGTCTTCTTATCCTGTCTGTTTGAAGCAAGGATGGAAATATTGAAAAAAAAGGCAGATCATGCCTTTGATGATGATCAAAAAAAATGAATTATGTAAAGTAACCTCACCTATTTTATGGTTTTGCAGGCAGCATTACAACAAGCTAGTAATTTCCTGACCTTGACACACACACACATACACACACATTGACAGTTAAATTCAATTCTCACCGCATACGACCCAAGACTGAGAGGGGAAGCACATTGAATTACTCATGGACTGGATTTGATATCTGCTCACATTTAGATTCACATCATCCATATTGTTTGTCTTCGGTAGCATATTAATGGTGCTCTACAGTATATTCACACCTCGCTAATCTGTTTTTTCCTGTCAGGAGAAGCCAGTCTGGACTCTAATCTTTCATTTGGTTCATTTTCATGTGACTGGCATTAAAGATATGAGATGAGTAATGTGACTCACTGAGAAAATAAGGATGCAACACCCCACTCTTTAGTTCCAGTTCTGCTGAACCGCCGTTTAATCAACAATGGGTGCCCAGTTCGGAATATGCACCACTCAAGTACAACTCAAATGTTAAGAGCCTTGAGGGGGACATATACTTTTTGTGATTTTCTGTTATTTATATACTGTTATGATGTCAGATATCCATGTTAAACATGGTCAAGGGTCCAAAACCTGAGCTGAACATATGTAAAAACACTTCCAGAGTAGGCATGCACATCAGAGACCAAGCGGCTAACTTCCGGTTAGCCCTCTGCTAACATGAATGGGGATAAAATAATTTAATCGTGAGGCTCTTCTAGACTTTCCAAATTTTATCGGACTGAGTGGATCAAATTGTGACAGTAAAACGAGTCATTTCACGGCGGTTGTGTGACGCTCAAAACATTTTATCCACTGTTTTACAGCTAGCGACGGAGTAGGCTACAGCAAAGCCTACAACATGTCGACAGTGTTTTTGTAATTACTCTCACTGCCAGAAGGGGGAGACAAAAGTCCCGCACTGTAGCTTTAAATAAGGAGTTTTTTGAACTGTAAATCATGCAAAGATATTCCACTAGAGCCCCAGAATAAAAATATAGACCTGAAAATGTGCACACCATCTTCAAGTTAAAGCCCCCCCTCCAGTCAAAAACATGTTTTTCTTCTTGTTCCTGCAGTTGGATGTTTGAGCTTCACTGTGCAGAATGATGTATATGCAGAGTTTGACACTAGAAGGCTGTTTTCACATTCATCTGCTGAAAGTGTGATGTGGAAACTTGAAGCCCCCCCAGTGCACAAACACTGAGAATGGACTTTACAGTGAAGCAGGAGACATCTTGTGACCAGCAGGGAAACGTTAGAAATCAAAAATATTTACATTTTCATAGATTCCGGAACTTTTAATGAGGACGAAGGAGTAGATGTAATTTTAAGGATTCTAACGTGCTAATTGCTAATTTTTTGGTGGAAAAAACCATATCAGACACGCATTATTGTTTCAAGCAGAGTATTTTTTTATCTTTAAATATAAATGTGGTATTGTATCAACGACTTGGTGGAATAATAACGTGATGATATGATCATATTAATTCCAAGCAAATTGTAACAAAATTGGAAATACAGGTTTTTGTTTTACATGCATGAAGAGTTTTGTCTCATGTAATAGATAACAGAGGAACACTGTTCATTCTGTTAAACACTGATAATTTGATAATTTTGCATACATTTACCATATCATGATATATAATGATAGTGTAATCATATTCTTACGAATTCTGATATTGATTTGAACCATGTTGCCCAGCCGTAATGCAAGATGACATCACAGCTGAGTGTGGTCTGAGGTGCAACAGATATAAAACTTTAACCCACAGAGGTCACTGGAGTTGTTTTTAACACTTTAACACTAGATGCAGTACAATGACTCATCAAGACTGATTTTTTTTTGCAGTGTATGTTTATGCTCGGCTGTCCCCTTTAGTATAAAAACTATTTATTCATATCAGTGGCAGTTAGGGTTTATGTAACACCTGTAACTGTCTGAAATTACCCCTCACTGACAAATGAAACCAAATAACAGGTAATGTGATCCATCTGTCACACCTCAGGTGTTAGCGCCCCCTTAGGTAATGACCACTCTGTATTGCAACCTAGAGGGCTGTAATAAGGTTAAACACCATGCCTTAGAAAATAACCCCAGATGTCATTGTCCCCTATAGTCCACCGACAGAAGCTAATTCGCTAATATGGGTCTATTTGCCTCCAGGGCCCATTTCTGTCTTTTAGCATCTGATGTGAACAGATCTCTCTCTGTCCCCCCTTCTGTCTGGATAGTCTGACCCATGTGGGCTGAATGGGTACAGCGCCCCATAATCGCTGCTCACCAGAGCATTAAAGATGGGGCCCATCAAGTGTTACGCCATTTGTGAGGGATCACAAATAGCCAAAGCACCTCACCCGGTCCCCTCCCTGCTCTCTTCTAATGCCGCTTTAGTCATCCAGATGCTCTTCCCAGAGGTCACCCAGCCTACCGTGACTCTGAGTGAAACTCTTCACAGGCACTCCATGCTGACTCCACCTGCGTTACTACTTTAAAGAGGTAGAGGGGAGGGTGGGGGGTCCTTCAGGTTTAGCAGAACAGAAGCACTCTCCGAAATGACACGCTGGCCCCTTGGCTCCTGGAGTGCTTTTGCATAATCTTCCATCCATTTGATTCTTACCCAGCTCTTTTCTTTGAAAGCAGATACTCATCAAAGAGAGGCAGATAATGAACAATGGCCTTGTCAACTGGCAAAGCCAAAGCCCACCCTTCTCTTTAATTCTTATTTCTTATTCAATAAAGCACAGCAGGGGAAGTGGCGTTACAAGGAAAGAACAATGTCTCCATTTTATTCTTTCAATCTATCTTGTATAGGAAACATAAAAAAAATATTCCAGCGCACACCAGGATACTAAGATTGACCCTATTTTATTCATAGATTACATTAAAACAAGAGGAGGGAACTACGTGTTTCGCATGTTGTTCCATCAGATTTGTTCTGTGCTTGATTGCCATCAGATGTGCCTTTAAATAATCAGGTGCTGATTAGCGGAGAATCCAACAGGTTCACAATCGTACAGCATATCATTTTCCAACCCAAATGCACCCCAAAAAAGTCATTAATAATAATAAGCAATGGCATCTATAATTTTACCGTACAAAATTATACCTAAATATTACATTTCCATAAGACCTTTTTCATAAGATAATGAGATACAATAAATGTCAGAGTATAAATACATAGTGAGGCCATCCGATCGCTAATAGTACAGAGGGGGAGTTGATCCAGAATATATACATTTCCATAAGATATCAGTACAAAATAAATGAATTTCCCAATAATAAGATACAAATCAAAAAAATCGTAGAAACACGTAGAAAAAATATGTATTAGAAGAAAGAGGGTACTATATAAAATACTACATTTCACTGTAATATATCTCAAAAGTTGGAGGAGGTGAATACTATGACAGAGTAGATATTGAATAAGGGTCTTAATAAACCCACATACACAGAGAAACAATGTACAAGGTTAGACATACAAGCACAAGTTACAATAATGCCTCATTCAAGCCATGTAGCTCCAAGGCGGTGAGGGTATACGTCCAATATGATTCCCTTTCTATAACTGATTTATGATATTGCCACCCCCAGTGTTAGGAGTGACTCTCTCAATACCTTTGAATTTAAGGGAGGCAGCAGAACCATGGTTTCTATCCTTGCAGTGACTCACAATAGTGTAATCCATGTTTTCATTTCTTATAGCTGCTATTCTCAGTGTAAGATTATATTTCGTTCGTCCTATCTTGTATACGGTTCGTGCATTCCTTTGCAAGATATTGCATGTGTGCATATGTGTTTCTGCTGATGTAAAGTACTTGCAGGGCTGCAGCTGCCATCCAGGACTCTGAGGTTTTGTTTTCAGTGTCATTTAAGGGACTTTGAGACTTTGTTTTACCAACTGGAGCATGAGTTTACATTTTACACTTACACAATAATTACAAGCTCTGAAAAGAGCAAGAGCTGATTACTAATTATTCAATAAGTCGTGTAACAGAAAATTAATCAGCTACAATTTTGATAATTGCTTAATCATTTGGGTAGTTTTAAAGGGAAAAAGGGAAACACTGGGTGACTTCAGCACTTCTAACATCGTGACTATGACCTTGCGCATGTGTTGCTGCGAATGGAGGTAGTTAACCTTCACCCGTACACACACCCCCTTGACCCGTGGAGGATACTTTTAATGCGACGGCTGCCTGCGAAATGCCGCCATATTTCATATGTCTTTAATGAGACAAGAGCAGAGCGGACAGCAGTCGACCAGACCGATGAAGGACTTAACGGCACGAAGACTCTAAAAGAGACGGATTAGAATATAAATGATTAATTTCATCATTTTAATCACAGAGTTGAACACAGAGCTCAGTTAATACGTAATAATGAAAAATCTCATTTTGCTCAAGTGGATGTTTCCTTATTGTTTGTTTTTTTTCTGACCAACACTCCAAAACTCAAATATATTCAATTTGCAATGATATAAAAACGAGCAAATATTCACACCAGAATATACACCTGCTTTTCTTACAGACCCTGACGCAGGGGTGTGCTGCGTTTTCTTCTCCTCTCTCAGCACTGCCAAATCTAGAGAAATTCATTTTTAAGTATCAACTGTTGTTCGCTCATCTAGTGGCTGAGACGACTGCCAAGACATTCCCAAATGCATACTCTGCATTCTGTTGTTTCTTTCTCACCAGCTCATTAACACTCACATAAAAGTACACATCAACCGACACACACACACACACACACACACACACACACACACACACACTCGAGCATATTCTTCCAAAGCAGGAGCCTCGCACACGCATGCTGGCAGACTCGATAGCAGGAGCAGACGGATATGAAGACTTGTTTAACTTCGCTCGCTAAGTCGTGCGGCACGTCAGAAGTAGCTTGTATCACGGTTGAAGAGAAACACACACACGCGCTCCTCGCATATGCTTTCACATATGCGCTCGCACACACGCTCGCTGAATTTATCACGGCAGGAGCAGAACCACAACTGACACAACATGTTAAAATAGTGGTGACAGACGCTCTCCCAGGAGCAGACAGTATGGTACGGTTACAAATAAAGACCAGCGTAGTGTGTGAGAGAGAGCTCCCAAAAGCACCAGAAACGGTCCCGTCATTCGGTGGATGCAGGGATAGAGAGTGAGATTTTTTAATGGGATGGATTAGGCTTTAATGAAATTGGGATGGATGTGAGATGAGGTTTAGAATAGATAAATCTTACTCTCTATTTCTGTCTTTATGTGTCACTTTCCCACCTTCTCCCTTTTTTTCCCGCGCTCAAATTCACACACACACATCCTCTGCTCAATAAGAGATCAAAAGGAGGGGAAGGGATGATAAACCAGTTCTCCTCCCCTCTTTGTCTCTCCCCACTCTCCCTCTCTCTCTCCCTCTCTCTCCCTCTCTCTCTCCAAGGTTGTTTGTGTATCTCTCCTTGGCAGTGTTTGTGAGCGGCGTCTCCCATGACACAGAATGTCTATTACAAAGCCTTTAGCCCGATGTAGATTAATGGAAAATAATGAGAAGGGGCGCATAAATATGCATTGCCACTCTGTTGAGATAAGCATAATGGTTTTCCACTTTAGACACAAGCAAACAATAACGACATGCGTACTCAATACTAGAGCTGAAACAATTAGTTGATTAATTGATTTGGCCGGAATAATCAACAACAGTGTTGATAATTATTTTATTGTTTAGTCATGTGTCATTTCATGTAGAAGTCATTTGCTGGTTCCAGTGTGTCAGATGTGAGAATTTACTGCTTTTTCTCTGTTTTGTGTCATCGCCAATTTAATATCTTTGGGTTTTGGACTGTTGGTCAGACAGATAGTATTTGAAGACGGCACCTTAGACAGTTGTCACTACACGGTTTCATTATCTTATCGGTTGTTTGGTCTATAAAATGTCAGAAAACGGTGAAAAATGTCTCCCAAAGTCCAATGATGCAACTTCAAATATCTTGTTTTGTCCCAAGCAATAGTTCACAACTCAAAGATATTCAGGTTACTATCATAAAGGACAAAAATGACTGAAAAAGGTTAAATGGTTATTGAAATTTTCTGTTGATCAACTAATCGATTGATCAACTAAGCGGTGTAAACAAAAGCTCTGGATACCACTTAGAGAAGAAACTCATAGGTGAAGCCTCAACACTCTAAAACACATGCATTGACCAAAACCACAATCGCAAATAATGATAAAGTGCGTGTTTGTGTAACAGAGAGACAGTGACAGAGGGGAAGAGGAAGAGAAGGTGAACTAGTAATGCACAGCCCAGCCTTTTGCACGCAATGTTTCACATTAAAACTGATTTGGAAATCAGCTTTGTCACTTGTTGACTCACCTGCTCAAACCCGTGATATTTTCTAGTAAGCTTACCTGAACCCACCTGACCTGCGGGTTGAGGGTCGACCCGAGCGTCACTAGTACAGCGAGTACTACTTGAGTTGAATTGGATCATATTAAATACCCACTTCAGCCTCTCCGCAGCCCTCATTTGTTTCTCCTCTCTTTCATCTCCCCATATATATCCCGTAATTTGTCCTAATTAGTCTCCACTGTTATTCTGGCCTTTTGTCTGACTTTTGTGTTGGAAAGAGATCAGTGTAGCTTAGAGACTAGGAGTAGCCATAGAAAACAAACAAACAAACAAACAAACAAACAAACACATAAAAAGCATCAAGGCTAAGATTTAGAACATCAAGGGCTAACATTGTGAGCTCAAAACAGACCTCGTGCACGTTTTCACATTCATTTGAGTGCTCATCCCCTCATTTTCTTTGCTTTGTACATTTATTGTATTTTTTAAAGCATGCTTGAGTCAACTCATTTGATTTCAAACTGTATTTATGCTTTTAGTGTAGCTTTTATGTAAAGAGTTGATGATAATGATGTAATTTCAATCAGCTTTACAGTAAAAGTTATAATACTTTAGCTTTATTTGCAATCAAATCCTGTTCTTTTATACTTTTTAATGTATTTACATCCATTAATTACCTCTCTATATAGTAGATTTCATTGCTAGTGGTGGAGTCTGCCATTCCCTCACCAACACTATTTGTGATTCAAGACGTATGTGTTAATAAGAAATGAATAACAAGGACATTTAAAGCTAATAAATAAACCACTCATCAGTATGTAGACTTCAGGGACATATCTCAGAGGATGGTTGATGCGTGCTTTCCATTTTGTTGTTTTGTACTGTCTTAACTTCGCCTCCAAGCTTTCAGTTCAACTACTTTCTCTGTGTCAGTGTGTGTGGTCTCCGAGGATGACTGTTCAGCTATTTTTCACACCTATCCATCAGTTGTTTTTTTTGTTTTTTTTAGGGCCATTCCCAGCTGTCTGTCAAACGGACAACCATCCGTCATGATACGCTGTCAGATTTTTCTGATATTGTCTAGATAATCATGCCGGGTGTGCAGGATGTTGTATTTTCATGCCCTGCCCCCACCTCTCCCATCACTTTCCTTCACCCATCACCACAAATTTGTCAGGGAGGAAGAACATTTTGGCGTCTGCAGAAGTGATGCAATGGGAGTGATGTTTTATGTATTTGCTGACTATTGAGTGGATGATGTAAGAAAAATGAGGATTTTCTGCAATAAATCTGTCAAGTTTTTGATTACTAAATGTCCACCACCCCCCCCCAAAAAAAAGTGACAAATGAGAGCCCAAAGTGATGTCTTCAAAGTCCCGGTTTAGTCTGTCAACAATTCAAAACTGTTCAAAAATGTTTGAGGAGTTTGAACCAGAAATTGTTTGGCATCTTTGCTTAAAGGAATAGTTTTTGGTAAGTGTGCTTATTCGCTGTTTTGCTGACAGTTAGATGAGAAGGTGCCACTTTCATGTCCTTACACTCAATATAAAGCTACAGGCAGCAGACGCTTAGCTTAACTTAGCTTAGCTTAGCTTGGCTTAGCTTAGCATTAGGACTGGAAGCAGAGGGGAACAGCTAGCCTGTCTGTTCAAAGGTAATAAAATCCGCCTACCAGCACCTCGAATGCTCACTAATTAACATGTTATATCTTATATGTTTAATCCATACAGAAAGCTTGGCTAGCTGCTTCTCCTTGTTTCCAGTGTTTGTGCTAATCTAAGCTAAGTGGCTGATAGCTGTAGCTTCATATTTAGCGTGCTTTACGGAGTTATCAATCTTCTAATTCTCAAAATTCATGAACAATTAACTACTAATAACAAATTACTTTAATAATAAATCATTTATCAAAATTTTCAATGAATTAATCAACTTCTAACAATTCAGTTTTAAATTTTTAGTGTGTCCACTCTCTTTTCTTTCCTCTTTCTTCTTCTGTGGCTCTCAACCTCCATCTCTTCTTTTATGTCAGCAACAGTCAACAGCGTACACTAAAGAAAGAACATCAGGTCTAATGACTCGCTTAACATCATCTCTCCCCTTTAGGGTCTTTGTATCTTGCTTCATTTCTTTCTTTCTTTTCATTTTCTTTCCCTCTTTGTTCCTCAACTTGAGCCAGCTCTGAGGTAGAAATGAGCCATCCGGTCTCTGAGGACTTATAGCGGGAAGAACATGTCCCATGGTGCCCAGCTCTATACCACCCTCCCACAGGATTATGGATGATAAAAACAATGCCTTGCTGACCCCTCTTTATTTCTCACACATGATCACACCGCCACTTCATCCCTGAACTGATTGTATTCAGACCTCGTTCTTTCATAAAGATTGTCTGTGGATTTTCACTTTCCCACGACAGACATCTATCGCATTTCCCTCTCTTTTTCCTTCTCCATTTCCTCTATTTTTCTCACAAGGTTGAAACAAAACGCCACTGCCAGGCTCTGAACACGTACTAAGAGAAAAGACCAAATTACACCAATCCTTGCTGCCCTTCGCTGGTTACCTGTGAGTTTTAGAATTGATTTTAAGATTTTGCAGCTTGTTTTTAAAGCCTTGAATGGTCAGACTCCTGTCTATATCTGTGATCTACTAACACCTTATGAGCCTGATCGCTGCTTGAGATCCTCCAGCAGGGCCCTACTACTGGTTCAAAAAATATCGACTTGTAACTAGAGGGGACCTGGGCCTTTGCTGTTCGGGCCCCTCAGCTGTGAAACATGCAGTATCCTCTTTTAAATCTCTTATTAAGACTCACTTTTTTCTTATGGCTTTTTATTAACTTATAGTATTTGTTTTAACTATTTAAATGATCTTTTCTTGTTTATATTTTAAGTTTTGGATCACATTTACTTTTATTATCTGTTTTTATTTGTAAAGCACTTTGTAGCTTTGTTTTTGAAAGGTGCTATATGAATAAAATTATTATTATTCTGTATCAAAACCCAAGATTTATATTATTCAGCTGATTATTTCACCACCCCCTCTTCCCTCCCTTCATCCTCTTTAAGTCTCCCTATAACCCTCTTTCATTTCTACCCATCCAAGACATTAAGGTCTAGGGAGACACTCTCATAAACAAACAAGAATGCATGCCGCATCTCCAGGGAAAAAATATCAGTTTCTGGGAGGGTTTTTTTTTTTTTTTTTTTTTTCCCATTCCTGCATATTTTATTTATTTTTGCCTCACTTTTCTGCGGGCGGTTTTGAGTTGAGGAATATGGGGCTCTGAGGGTCCATGATAAGGGGCTTCCATCGGCTCCACACAGGGACAGGCTAGATAGGTGAACACTAAGCTGCATGCCGCGTGGTTATCTGTCAGCACACACACACACATACACAGACCCACTTTTCATATATAATATCCACACATGCCCTTTGATACACAGACGTGCCCACCGACACACCCTTATCATTGCTCATCTATCATTTACTTACTTAAAGGCATGCAGGATTTTCCTTAAAACTAAGTATAGACTCATACAAAAATAATCCCTCTCAGTCATCACTTATGACCCTCTAGAAGTGTGTGGTGGTGTATGTTTCTGCAGAGACCCTGCCCTCTGCCTGTATTTTCTTATTTTATTATTATTTTGCTGTGTTCGGGACGTTTCTGGACGTCAACCTTTGGGCAGTGGGTGTGTAGCCCCCCGGCCAATAACAGCGCACAGGTGTGAGATTGTATAAAAAACGTAGCGACCAGGTCACGTTGCAGAGTTTTATTTATATACTTCAGTGTTTCCTCTGCTTCTCCTTTGCTCTTTCTGTTTGACTGAGGGCGGGGCTGAGCTCCACACACACACACACACACACACACATGCAGAGCAGAGAGGCCACAGCGGGTACATTCACACAAAATGTGCAGCACCTTCCTGCAGGGTTGTGCGGAGGTGTGGACGTGTTTATTTCTGCTTTACAACGTAACCCGCCGTGCGTTCTCACTATCGCCACTCGCTCTCTCGCTCTGCTCACAGCTCGCTCCGGTGTCGTTTAGGCGGGGAGGATGGGGCCAACTTTGAATGCTGTGTTTACAAACGCCAACCGACAAATCCTGCATATATATCATGCATATATATACATATATTTATACCTTTATGTCCTTTATATACTCCAAAGCAGATGAGGACAGCAGACATGGTTCTGTGCATATTACAATATAATTTGGCGAGCTTGAAAGTCCATACAGTGCACACAGACATGAGCAGATGATGAAATTTATGTCACACAGACCCTCAGAGCTACAGATGCATGTAGTATGTTTTGCACTTTAGAGGGACTCGGGCTTTTACTGTAACAGCAGTTCATTTGCATTTTATCTCCTTTTTCTCTTCATTTTCCATCACCTAAAGCGTTTTCTGACTCCGCTTGTCACAAGAGGACCTTGTTTACTGTAAACTTTGATCAGTGTCATCTTCTAACAAGAAAAACAACTTTTGCGTGCATGGGGACATAAAAGTTCAAAGGAATACTCCAGATTTTTAAATACTCTCTACAAGTAGGCTTGAAAGTTGCCTCAGAAAAGTTTTGTAGCTTGGTCACACTTGAAAGTACCACAGCAACCTCGTGAAATAGGTTGTGCTGGAAGCTTGGTGACATAGTGACTCCTTGTGCTCTCAGTCACTAACCAGACATGTTAACAAAGTTAATTCAAGCAAATGTACTCATACCATCAACTGACTTCAAACCACGCTGTTCTCTTTTGTGGACTTTTTGACAAGTTTTTGGCTCCCCGTTCTTTGGTTGCATAATTGTGCCCCTTAGTTTACATTATTTTGATTAAATATTGCTCCGCCATATGTTTATGTGGCTGGAGTCCTTATTTCGATACAGCAAATCAAATCTTGAATAAGCATAGCTTTCTATCATTGGCAGAGCAGACGGTCACACTGAGCCTGATTGCATCCTGCTACACAACACAAGGGCCACAGAGAACAACACACATTCCTGCTAAGGTCTCCTTCTTATGTAACTTACAAACCTGAACATCCGTCTTGTGCTGCACCTTAGCTTGTTGAACAAGCCCACACACATGCTGCTCAGCTGTAACATATTGAACAGCTGTAAATTCAATTCAATTCAATTCCATTTTATATATATAGCGCCAAATCACAACAAAAGTCATCTAGGGGCACTTTTCACATTGAGCAGGTCTAGACCGTACTCTTTAATTTACAGAGACCCAAGTGTTCCCCCGTGAGCAAGCTCTTGGTGACAGCGGTGTACCTTCAAATGTCACTTTGTACCTGTTAGATGCTTGTTTGGTCATTGCTCTTCAAAATCCCTGTCAGTGACACACTGTCTGTCCATGACGTGTAGTTACAACAGTTTCTTTACTTTGTGTATGTTCTGTACGTTGTAGCACCGGTAGCCTGCTAGCTAATCAAACAAGCCTCCAACATGCAAGACCTTTTTTCTTCATTCGGATAATACAAAACTATAAACAGTACATTTAAGAAACATGTTGACACTATTTTTGACTGCAAAGAGGGATGATTAGATGTGATTTCAGTTGGACAGAACATCTATAGCAACCTCTCAAATACTGCATTATTGTTGACTTTTTTACCATTGATTTGAATGTTCAGTATGCTCCGAGCAGTCTTCACTTTGTAAATAAATTATAACCAATGTATACGGTTCAGTGGTGGAGAACAACAACACATAGAATGCTTTATATATGCACACACAGCACCAGTCAAAAGTTTGGACACATTTACTCATTCAAGGGAATGGGAACATGTGTCCAAACTTTTGACTGGTACAGTATATACTGCATACATTCCCTGAGCTAACATCTATTGTATGCAAAGTTACTTTTGAAGCCGATCCTCCCCAAAC